>NC_056745.1:41294467-41609832 GCF_019279795.1 Protopterus annectens
CGCAAGCCTCTTCCCATCCCTTAGATGGGACATTCACCACTCACAATCCTGTTACTTATATATCCTGAATACATAATTGCACAGTACAATGGTGGAGAGAAAACACCTAAGATTAGGTGAAATACAGCTACCAAAAATGTGATCTCACAGCAGAGCCAATCGTTATGTAAAGAGATTCTGTAAGTTGAGGATTCAATATGTTTGATTCATCCAGCATCTCTGTAAGCAGTCTGCATTCAAGTGCTAGTACAGCTTCCACAAACTCAAGCACTTATAACTCAGTTAAGGTGCAACACAAACTCAAGCACTTATAATTCAGTTAAGGTGCAACACAAACTCAAGCACTTATAATTCAGTTAAGGTGCAACACAAACTCAAGCACTTATAATTCAAAGGTGCAACACAAACTCAAGCACTTCTAACTCAGTTAAGGTGCAACACAAACTCAACCACTTCTAACTCAGTTAAGGTGCAACACAAACTCAACCACTTCTAACTCAGTTAAGGTGCAACACAAGCTCAACCACTTCTAACTCAGTTAAGGTGCAACACAAGCTCAACCACTTCTAACTCAGTTAAGGTGCAACACAAACTCATCCACTTATAACTCAGTTAAGGTGCGACGGAAACTCAACCACTTATAACTCAGCAGGGTGTAACATAATAGTCTAGATTCAAACAGAATAAACATTGTTACATTTTACTACATGGTCTGCTTTTCAGCTGTCATGGAAAATGTCTGCTGCCAGTAAAGGATAGTGACACCAATACTGTCTACTTACAGTCATGCAGTGATAAGTTAGTCACTGCAGCAGCCACTCAGATGACCTTCAACTGTTCCAGGGCTTACTCCAGCAGGTACACCTCCTACAACAGAGGATCAGGAGTACAAAGTAAAAGAACCATCCCTCATTATATCCCCTTCACCTTCTTCAGTGGTCTGGAGTGGGCTACACCTGTTGGCTGTGGTAACTGATAGTACAAAGTATATTTTACTGATAGAAATGGATCTTGGGCTTGAGCTCTTTGGAGAACAAAGTGTTGTGGACTTTAGTTGGGGGCGATGCCTTATACTGCTACAGATGTGATGACCATATAGAGATAGTGGGTCTGAGATGGGAGTATCTCTTTCGAGCCCTATTAATGTGCTTACTATACATGCTCATAGGACTACAGGGGGTTTTGAACTTAGACCTTTTTGGAAGCACAAGAGTCTGTTTCAACCTCTGAAAGAAGATCGAAATGGGCCAGTTTTCTGTCCACTGTCAGAACTAACTGTGCAAGCTATCAGAGCTGGAATGGAATACCCAGGTCCTAATACTGTCAAACAGCTGATACAAAAGCTTTTCTGCATTGAAGAAGTTCGGTCTTGTGGCTCTGAAACTCTCCCTAATCAGTGGCTCAACAAACTCTAAAACCCTACCTACCAATCTGTCTTTCTTCAAAACAGCTACTCTGACACTAAAATAAAGTGACAACATACCTCTCAAATGT
Organism: Protopterus annectens; assembly: GCF_019279795.1. Taxonomy (NCBI): domain Eukaryota; kingdom Metazoa; phylum Chordata; order Ceratodontiformes; family Protopteridae; genus Protopterus; species Protopterus annectens. Next base: position 41,295,962 of record NC_056745.1, read on the forward strand.
GCCTGATTTTGAGTCAAATTTTAGGTGTATCCTATCTTAAAACAGTTTGGTCAAGAGCTATGAGTGATAAGAAAGATCTAGAAAGCAGCCTGTTAACCATGCAAAGTTGGGGTGCCTTGAGCAAATTATTCAGTTTCTCACAGATATATTGTTGGGGTTCTTACCCTGCATCCTCAAGGCAAACTCATAATCTGAATGTGACTGAACCCACTTCTGTTTCCTATAGCTTCTAGTGATACATCCATCTTGGATGACTGCATTGTCCTTGAAATGGGCATGTAATAACAATCATACCCTACAGCGTCTACAACCCCACAATGTGACTTGGTAAATCCGTGTAAACACTGTCCAGCTTTTTCTGTTCTTTATACTTCAAGGTCATGGAAACCTCTAACACCACTTTCACAATAGCTTCTAAAGATTCTAGGGTATCCTTCAACTGCTGTACATCCTTATTCACCACCTTTATGGTCCAACACAGGCTGCTGAAAGTAATGGAAACACTGGACACAATAAAGTGACCACAGAAGAAATCACAGAAAGACCATTCCACATGGATAACAAACCAGATTCAGTTTAATTAAAACTGAGAATTAGCTTCCCAATGTGAGGGACTCCGGACATTTCCTGTGGAGTAGATATCATGCTCATGTTTGAGATCACATGACCAGAGCAGTCAAAACTGCTGTGCATGAACCTTGTGCAGCATGGAACATTCAGTCTCTACTCTCTAAATGTATGTAACAAAGTGATGGGGAACTACTGCACAGCTACCTGGTGGGCCAAGTTTGGGGAAGGTATATGGTTAGGCATGCACTTAAACATTTACAGTGGAGTAGGCCATAAAGCTAAGAGCACAGATTAGGCCAAAAGAAACCATCAGCTCAGTCTATTTCATATAACAGACCATCAAAAACACTCATCTAATTGCTCAGGACTCCATTTTTGCCTGCCACACTTAAGCAAGGTACAGGTTGTACAAACTTCATTAACAATTCCTAGTTAATATGAGAGTTAGGGGGGTAAAAAAAACAAAAAAAAAACAGGCCAGTCATCTTATAAAACATGCCAATGAAAATGTCACATAACTCATTCTAAAGTTAAAGTTTTGGCACCCTTATTCATCAGCTCTTGCATTTTGAGTGCATCAAAAGGGAAAAAAAACTTAGGAATGTATTACTACACCTTAGAAACAGCAATGCGTTAACTCAGGTAGAAATGACATAAACGGAACTAAAACAGTTAAGCTCCCTGTCTGAAGAGTTTGCTTTTCTGAAGAAAATGTATACCTCACCGTGTAAAATTCATAAATCAGAAGTGTACTGGACCCTAACTTGAAATGATGATGTAAACAGGATCTGACAGCTTTGTAAGCAGCCCAACACTTGTGGACCTCAATAGGAAAGTACCCTGTTAGTCCCAATGGACAACTGTCCAAAAACAACTTTCTGGTAAGATAAGATAATTTAGGAACTTGATGATGATAAGGCCTGGAGCATATCTACACCACTCCTGGTACATATATGCCTTCAGCAGCAATACTATGTATCATTTGGTATGAAGTTGTACCAAATTTATGTTCATGCTGTTCTTAGTATATTACTGTTTTCATTACGGTTTACTGCTGTTAGGAGCATAGGAATATACAAACAAGCAATCACAATGACCGTAAGATGCCTAGTCATATACACATTTATGGAGACACACGTCTTCCTTTTCAAGCACTTAACAGTATATTTTCATATATTATTGCATAATACTGTTACAATGTGTAGTTTAGCATTCTGCAACTATATTGTGAAATACGGCAAGTTAGTCCATCCTACGCAGACTCAGGTGCCAGTGTGGAAATGTACAATGATCTTTTCAGTTCCATGCCTTAGAAGATAATTTAATATGCTGGGCATTCTGTCATCCAAGTCTTAGAGTGTACACAATATCAGATTATTAAAGTTGGACTTGTCTTCTTTCTAGCTTTTTTGCAGGTTTTTAATGTCCTCTATTAATATTTACATTTCTGCTTCTTGTTTATTTTCTTCTCATCAAAGGATACTATACATTATGCCCTCGTATCACATAACCCTGCCCATACTACTATTAACTCCCCAAATTCCTCTCTGATCACATGGTGGAGCTCTGATCCCCTGTAGGCTTGGTCATCTGAAAGGGTACTTTTAACTACAGAATCTTACCTGATATATTTTCTTTTCTTACCAATGTATAACTGACATTGTCTTTTACCTGTGTTCTATATCTTCTTTTACCTGGAGTGTTTTATTAATTTCTTGTTATATTACTATGCTCAGCATACATGATGTAACCTGTTTTGTGCATTATGCTGGATGTACTGTATTTGTGTAACTTGATGTTGAAGCTTTTCTCCCCGGGCCTCTGCTGAAAATGGACCTGGTCCAGTCGGAATTTCCCGGTCAACAAATGTAAAATAAATAAAATACATGCCTTGATATTGGAAGTGGTTAGCTGGGTTGATAGCCAACTTGATTTCCTTAAAGTCCTTCCTTGCAAGCAGTGCCTCTAAGTTAATCAGAGTCCCAAACATCAGTTCCTGCTAAAACCTTTTCTGCAGATAAAGGTATTGAACTCGCAATGCTTTTTAGCTTTTTTTTATTTCATATATTCCTCCTTCTTGGAATCAGGCTTCACAGCAGCTCCTCCAGCAGGGCAAGGGAACTTTACAATCAACGTTGAGGGTATTACAGGTGAGACACAGTGAAACATATCTGTGCATTTCATCAGCTCCAACCAATGAGATAAACTAAGCACAAGAACACTTTACTTTGTTACCTAACACGCTTACACAGACATTATCAAACCAGCACTTCTTCTGTTTAGCAGGGCATGAATCTCAACAAGCATGCATCTCCCATAACTCCACAGTCATCAGACATTTCTTACTATACATGCTGCATAATTAGACATTTGCAATCTGCCATAGCAGTTTTGTGATACATGAGGGTGAATAGAGTCAGTATTTAAATTCGAAAGAAGTGCTTCTACAATGCTCTGTTTATACAACATTGACTTGCTTACCAATAAGCCAAGGGTATCAGAATGCTCTGATGAAAACGGTTAAAACCTGCACAGGGTTCTTCCATTGTCTGCACACAGAAGGATCTAGTCTTTATGACCAGAATTCCAGCTGCACGTCCACAGGAAGACTGTCATAAATGCTGAAGAAAGACATAGAAGACATTTGCATACCACCACCATAGCATGTTACACTTAATAGTTACTTTATCGCTGTACAGGCTAGTGTTCATTTAACAGATGAAGGGAAATGCAGTGTAAGAGGACTCTGCAACAAAAGGAATGAGGAAACGTGGTGTGCTGGATTTGGTATGTTTTATACTCTGTAGCTTTTCAAGAAATCATTATCCCACAAGCTCATTCCATTGAGTGGTTCTGCAAGAAGCTTTGGCCCCTGCACCCTTTTATAGTATAACCATATCTGATGATTACACAGTATAGCCAACTCTGATGCCACACAACTTCCAGGTAAGTTATTTACAGTTTCACTCCTACATGATGAAGCAGGTTTGAATAATTACGGCTCACTAAAAGAACCCGAGCAAACATATGAATAACAATCTGCCCTTAGCCCATGGAAATATCTAAGATCATTTGTGGGAATTTCTTTTAAAATGGGGTTCTAGCTTGCCACGAAGTAACTAATATTACTTGTATTTACATTGATTTTCTGGAATAATGTGCTGAAAGCCATCACACATACAGTGTTTTAAAGATTAATGTGAATGATAGGAGGGGAAATAGCAAAAGCACAAATTATAGTCCACTTTTTTGTTTTTTCTAATTAAAATACCATAAAAGACTATCACATTTTAAAGTTATACCCTTGATATCCTTAAAATCACCAAGAAATAAGAAGGCATGCATTTGATACAAACAGCTAAAACTGCCTTTGGCATCCCTTGCAATCATCTGTTTTGATGTCAACATGCTGCATAAACCTAAGTTTAAGAAAGACCCATTAAAATGATGTTTAAAATATGCTAATCAACAAAATATTCAGTAATGCTAGGGGACATCACGTTCTCTCATCCGTTAGCTCCTGGATTGTAAATATTCATAGCTCTGTTAAATCTTTGGCACTTATTTGTCGGTAAGTGGAACAGCTCATGGGACACAGCTCTTGCATTTTGCAGGAGCTGAATACAGGCAGTTTACTGCATTCCTTTATGACATGTTGGATCAGCAAGAATCAGGAATGATATGGATTTGTGTCAGTGCAGAAATACAACACTTGGAAATGTCTTCTGAGAAAAATACAGCGGTTCTATCTATATACATAGACGGAGATATACAGACTATATTTCTCATACCAGGGGTATTATTAATAATAAATGACAATGGTAATAATGACCTAGTAACTACATAGCATTAATGCTCAGCCATACATACATATTTATTTCTCTGTTTACTGGGTAGTGTCAAAATAAGCCAACAGTGTACACATATAACATATGGTTTTACATTAAGCTTACTACGGACATTTTATTGGTGGCACACATTATTTAAAAAGAAGACAAGTAGCAAAAATCAGGTTTAGTTCTTCAACAGATGGTAATGTAATATACAGCAAAGTGTTAGCAGAATTAGTAAGTTTATAACACATATCACAAGGCAGCATTTCTCAGGTGCAGTGCAATATTTGCTGGTGTATTCATATGGCTCAAATAAATCCAGTAAATGACTAATGTTGCATTGCTAAGTTAAAATTCAAATATTGTTGAAGAAGATGAAGATTAAGGAAGAATATGCAACAGATATTCAAGACACAGTTTATTTACTTTATTTTTGCATTTGTTGACCAGGATTGTACAACTGGGCATGAGAACTCCTTTTCAGGGGAGGATTGGGAAGAAAAGCTCCAAAAGTAAATAGTAAGAAAATACATATAAGGTTTACAAGTTAAATAGCAAAACTTAAATATACTAAGAGCATGCAGACTACCTATATGCACAAAACATAACATACAAGTCTTTTCATATAAAATTCACATCTTTATCGATATGCAATAAAACAAATATTTGCATTTATGCTGTAGCTTTTGAAGTTGCATAAAATCATTTGTTTCAGAGTATGCATACATTTTATCTTGGGGATGAACAACGGAAGATCCGGGATTGTCTTAGGTGCCGTATAAGATCTGCTTTACAAGTCTGTAATTGTTTAGTTTTCCTTGGGGGGGGGGGTAGAGCTCCAAATTTTGGAGATATAGACAGAGTAGAGAACAGCACCAGCTGTGTGACGTATCAGTCAGTAAAATGGCACTCCACCCTCTATCCATACCACCCAGTCCCCACCAGTGTACCACAAGGCTCTGCCATTGGTCCCCTCCTATTTAACATTCTCACTAATACACCTCACACAACAGGCCTCCCCAGTACAACACACAGATGACTCCATACTCCTATGCACATCTGAAACTTGGCCACTGAAATATGGCTTTGTAACTCACAACTCATGCCCTCAAAAAAAAATACTTCTTTTTTCCCAAAATTCTTATGTCGTGAAAAAACACAATTTAAAATTCTCTATCTTAATAATACAACCACTGATGTCATGTCTCACAAGAAATTATTACAGATGATAGTGGATGATAACCTTAAATTTTATCTGCATATACAAAATTTGCAAAAAAAAAAAATCACCAAAAAAGAAGGGATGCTTTACAGAGGTAAACACTTTCTCACCAATGCAACTAAATTTACACGTACCACTACTTTCCTCCACTCGATACGTTATGGCACTCCCATCTTTACTAACATTCAGGCATCACAAAAATCAGACCTTGAAAAATGCTGCTCTAAAGTGGCGAAATATGCAGCAAATAGCCCTTTTAGAATCGACCAATGTATAGAAATAAAAAGCCCAAATTGGTTCGAACTACCCCATCAACTAATATGTGCACAGTTTCTTACCAGCTATAAAATTATCCAGCATCCATCTGTTTGTCCAGCACTAAATACCATTCTACACAACTATGTTCCCAATAGGTCACTACAATCTAATGACTAAAATCTTCTCTCTGTCCACAAACCTATCAAATCAAATTTGGAAATGGTCTGTACTCATACCATGTTGCTAAAGCCAGGAACTCCTTACCTGTGTCCATCAGGTCAATGCTCTACCTCCAGTCCTTTAAAACCATTCTGAAAGACTTTTTAGCCAAAACCTGCTTCTGTTCTTGCTCGATCCTAGGATAAACTATATCCCTAAATATGAACAAGTACCTATTCAGACCTTACAACTAATTACTCTCCCTTCTTATCTCACTTACTTACATCAATCAATTTCTCTCCCCTGACTGTCTTTCTAAATATGCCATAACCCTATTTTTCCTCTCACTTCATATTGCAGTTCCTGTTTGTATGGTACTTACTTTTAATTTATTTATAAACTGGCTAAAATGTCTATAATTATCAAATCATTTTCATATAAATCTTATCTATTCTTAACCAATGTTTTACATTATGCCTAATTTGGTATAATTATTTAAACTGTAGACGTTTTGTGTTATTTTGAAGATTGTAAAATTATTGTTCTTATAATGTTTTTAATGTTTTAGTGGTTTCTCCCTGGGCCTCTGTTGAAAACGGGCATCCACCCAGTCAGACTTTCCCAATAATCAAACATCAATCAATCAGTCAATAAATAAATATTTCTGCAGAAAAGACATCTTTTCTCTCACTGCAATGACGCCAATACTAAAACTTCTTGTACTCACTACAACAATATGGGTGAGCCAAAATCAGAACTGAAATACATTTAAGTTCACAAAGAACAGATATCTGTCTTGGATGCAGTCTGTAAATAAGTATCCAAGTACAATTATCTGAAAGTTTTACTAAGACTTGCCAAAGTGGAGTACATCCTCTTATATAAAGGTAAAGAATATTAAAGTTATGTACTCACCATAACTATCCATCTTCTTCTTCTTCTTTCGGCTTTTCCCGGTTAGGGGTCGCCACAGCGGATAACCTGTCTGCTCATGATTGGCAGTGGAGTTTTACAGTGTTGAGTTGCCAGCCCGGCACCCAACCTTCCACAGAAGGCACACACTCGCACGCACTCATGCCTAGGGTCAATTTAGAGCATCCAATCCACCTACAGCATGTCTTTGGGATGTGGGAGTAAACCAGAGCACCCTGAAGAAACCTAAGCGACCACAGGGAGGACATACAGACTCCACACAGAAGGCACCCCAGCCGCAGTTTGAACCGAAGAACCTCTTGCTATGAGGCAGCAATGCTAATTGCTGCACCACCGCGGCCGACCACCATAACTATGCATCTCTGTTGTCTATTTTCATTCTTGCTTAACATATAGGTTAAGGATCTGACCACAAATCCAACTTGGCCACATACCTATCAGACTTCTAGATCCAACTCTCGAACCCTCCCTCTACCCATAATGCCCCAGCTAGCCTACGATACTTCATTTTTATTTTATTTTATTTTTTGATGACTTATAAATCCCAAGATAGAGTACAAGAAGGAAAATAACAGCAAGTCAGGGCTCAAACCTGGAACTAAACATTTCCAAACGGTCCATTAGGTCATGCCAGAAGATAACAGGAAGGGGAGAGGGTGGGGAGCTGAGAGGGCTCAAACCTGGAACTAAACGTTTCCAAATGGTCCATTAGGTCACGCCAGAAGATAACAGGAAGGGAAGAGGGTGGGGAGCTGAGGAAGAATAAAAATGGATAACACAGATGCATAGTTATGGTAAGTACATAACTTTAATATCTGATGTTGTTCTTTTCATTCTTCCTCAACATATGAGACAGTGTCTCTAGCTATGTGAATCTTGGGTGGCCCTCATGGAAGGATATTCCTGAGAACTGCTTAACCAAAAGCAGCTCTGCTTCTAGAAGTCAGATATAAAAAATACCACTTGGCACATAAAGACAGCTTTATTCAAAAACCAGGGACAATGTGTAAGAACTCTGAACTAGTGTCTCGACTTACACCTTGAAGGTTCAAAAGTTTAAAAATAGTAAAGCAAGCCCTTAAATATAATCCACTAATTGGATCACTATTAACTTAATCACATAATTAATATCTAAATACTAAACTTACAATTTTTTTTTTAAGATACAAGCACTACATTTTACACAAAACATATATCTAGAGATGTAAATATTCTTCAATACCCTAAGATATTAAATAAAATATACTAATACATGCATATTGATATAAATATATCAGAAAAATGTTATAATTCATTTAGATATTAACTAATTATGTGATTAAGTTAATAGTGATCCAATTAGTGGATTGTTTTTAAGGGCTTGCTTTACTGTTTTTAAAATTTTGAATCTTGAAGGTGTAAACCGAGGTTCTAGTTCAGAGTTCTTACACATTGTCCCTGTTTTTTTAATAAAGTTATCTTTATTTGACAAGTGGTATTTTTCTAAATTTGGAGTGTGTAGAGTTAATATTTGGCACAAATAATGAAAGTTGTGTTTGTAATATTGGTGTTTTGACATATTTTTGTGTAATCCACTGGCTGTTTATGGAGAGAACATGGGCTCCTATATTAATGAGCAGACAAAACGTTTAAGTATGGCATTTGACTTAGGAGTAACTAATACTGCAACAGCGGAGCAGAAGTGGAAATCGAAGTAGACAATGTGTTATCTGGTATTGATGATTTTATTATGAAACTAAGATACAACACATCAAAGTGGGTAAAACATTCTACTAATATTTTGCTGTTACAACTATATTTATTGCATGGAATAGTCCCTAAAGGTTTGTATCCGTGAAGCCATCTTTTACATTTGGAGCCGACATTGCGGATCTTAAGCAACGTTGGGAACAGGTTGCATTAAACTGTTCCCTCGAATTTATCAAACTCCTGATTGATTATAACAAAAAGACAAGTCGGGCTACTGAATGTGAAAATCAGTAGTTTGACTGCAAACCAGGTGTAACGGACACTTTAAGGGGTGCTTTGATCAACAGGTGAATGAAGTATTTGTGGACGTAACAGCCCTGGAGGAAGAGCTGGTTCTTTTCAGATGATGTAAGCTGCAATGAAACCAGAAGCATTTTGAGCTGATTGGTTTCCATGGGAGTGTTCAGTATTACGGAGATGTTAACGACCATCAGGCAGGGGTAAGGCAACCACTGAGAGTGAATGGTATAATAGTCTCTTATTTGGGATATGGCAACAACAAGGACAGCAGAAAGATGAGATCAAACATGAGGAAGATCAGTCACTGAATGTTGTTAAATATACAAACACTGCAACCAGATCAGGAGAAGGAACAGAGAAGAAAATTTTTCTGAACTTTTGAAAGGGACATAAAAAGAAAAAGTACTGGTGAATATAAAGTCGCTTGTTTTTTTACTGATATTTCTGTTTACACGAGTGCTTTTCTAATGTTCTGGACTCCACTGCAGTATGTGGTAATGTACATGTGAATAAACATATGTGCAGTGTGCTCAGAAAAGGATTAAAATTTATTCCCATTTCTAAGATGCTTCTTCCAAGAAATGTTGATGGATTTATGGCTTATTTTGCGCAAGTTACAGTTAAAACACTATTTTCATTTGAGAAAGCATAGTAAATGTTTAAATGAGTCTTGGTTGGACAGCATTGTTACAAGTTTAAATTTTAAGAGCCAAAATAAATTTGTTCCCCCTTTTTTGTCAATAAAACAGCTCTAGTTTTTTATGATTTAAAGAGGAAATTATTATATATGTTAATAAGTCTTTGAAATATGTGATTAAGTTTAATCTTACAAAAGATGAGTGGAAGGCTTTAAAAGCTTTGGAAAGAGACAGATCTGTTATAATAAAACCAGCTGACAAAGGAAGAAATTTATTTTATTTATTTATATTTTACATTTGTTTACCAGGAAAGTCCGTCTGCACAAATAGTCCACTTTCAACAGAGGCCTGGGGAGAAAACCTCCACATAATACAAAAAAAACAGATAAGTAGTACATAAACAGTGATTTACATGTCTTAATACAGAAAAGACAAACAAATTGTATAACGTAGATACAGGTCTCAGGTAAAGCACAGAGATAAAGGACATATACGCAGCGTTATATGTATTAGTGTGTAATATACAGAAAGACACAACAAATTGTATAGATACAGGTCTCAGGTAAAGCACAGAGATAAAGGACATATCATGCGAAGATTATATATGTGTGTGTGTAATACAGAAAAAGACAAACAAATTGTATAACGTAGATACAGGTCTCAGGTAAAGCACAGAGATAAAGGACATATACGCAGCGTTATATGTATTAGTGTGTAATACAGAAAAGACAAACAAATTGTATAACGTAGATACAGGTCTCAGGTAAAGCACAGAGATAAAGGACATATACGCAGCGTTATATGTATTAGTGTGTAATACAGAAAAGACAAACAAATTGTATAACGTAGATACAGGTCTCAGGTAAAGCACAGAGATAAAGGACATATACGCAGCGTTATATGTATTAGTGTGTAATACAGAAAAGACAAACAAATTGTATAACGTAGATACAGGTCTCAGGTAAAGCACAGAGATAAAGGACATATACGCAGCGTTATTATGTATTAGTGTGTAATACAGAAAAGACAAACAAATTGTATAACGTAGATACAGGTCTCAGGTAAAGCACAGAGATAAAGGACATATACGCAGCGTTATTATGTATTAGTGTGTAATACAGAAAAGACAAACAAATTGTATAACGTAGATACAGGTCTCAGGTAAAGCACAGAGATAAAGGACATATTATGTATTAGTGAGTGAAAGACAAACAAATTGTATAACGTAGATACAGGTCTCAGGTAAAGCACAGAGATAAAGGACATACACGCAGCGTAATTATGTATTAGTGTGAAATACAGAAAAGACAAAAAAAATTATTGTATATAGATACAGGTCTGAGGTAAACCACAAAACAGAAGGACGCGTTATTATGTATTAGTGTGTAATACAGAAAAGACAAACAAATTGTATAACGTAGATACAGGTCTCAGGTAAAGCACAGAGATAAAGGACATATACGCAGCGTTATATGTATTAGTGTGTACACAAATTTCTCAAGCACAGGGAATAAAAAACAAACAGCGCATTTTACATTTACAGTACAGTTAAATATGAGCATGATTACAGTCATAATTACTGTAATAAGATTAAAAAATGTAGGTAGAGAGAAGGTGGACCGGTTATGGAGTTAACTGGAAGTTCCGCATATACTAATTTACTATCCATGGTCAGTACACAAGTAGATCCGCGTAGATGAAAGGTGGGTTTCAGTAAGTTTTTACAGTTTGTTGTGCTACTGGTAGATCTTATGTTGTGAGGCAAGGAGGTCCAGATTTTGGCTAAGCTGTTAGAGTACAGGGAATTGCCAACAACATTTAGTAATATTTGTTAGTGATTTGTTACTAGAGCAAAGTGAATGATTATTTGAGTAATGAATAAGCAGGTTTTGAAGAACTGGAGTTTTTTCAGGTTGGCAAAGTAGTTGGTGGGCCGTGGAAAGTCGGTTGTAAGCCAGTAGATTGGGGAATTTTAGCCAGGAGAGTTCTTTAAGAGCAAGGCAATGATGGGATCCAAAACTAGATTCAGTAGCAAACTTTGCAATTTTATTATAGCAGCTGTTTATTTATGTCAGATTTCCTTATGTTAGTAAGAATGGGAGATGCGTATAGGACTGTTGAGATAAGGTGAGTTCTAGCAATGATGGCCTTTGTCTTAGTAGTAATGTAATGTTTACTCCTATAAAGTCTACCAAGTTTTTTGTGCACTTTTTTATTGTTTGCACTATGTGTATCTCAAATTTTATGTTATGATCAATTGTAATTCCAAGGAGTTTGGTGTGGAATACTGGAGTAATGAATTATAATTCTAAGGAGTTTGGTGTGGAATACTGGAGTAATGAATTGCAATTCCAAGGAGTTTGGTGTGGAATACTAGAGTAATGATGATAATGTTTGCTGAGGAGATTTTTAATTGAGGAAGGAGGTTTGGGGGTCTTGTGGGATAAAACAGGATGAGCTTTGTTTTGTTAGGACCGAGTATTAGCTGTGCATTGGTTAGACAAAATGTACTAGTGATGAATGTTGATTTCTATAAGCAAATGTGTTTTAATTTGTTGAATAATGAATTGGAATATCAACTGTTGGACATAATCCATTACAACAAATTCAGTCGGGTATTATGATGCTACTGGAGGATCTGGTTAATGGGGACATTATGTCTGATAGATTGAAGGATGTATTAGTTATGGTAACTCCCATATATTCCCTTATTTTATGCCCTTCCTAAAGTTCATTAAAATGTGAAGAACCCACTGGGGAGAACTACTGTGTCACAGGTGGGGGGGTCCCACAGAAAGGGTAGAGGAGATTTTGGATAAAATGTTACAACCTTATGTGATATGTTTCTCTCATATGTTAGGGACACACAGCATTTTCTTAAGGAAATTGAGCAGATCAAGTGGCAGAAAGGGTATTTTTTCTGACAGTTGCTGCAAGTAGTCTATACTACTGAACATTATTTACTGGATGTTAAGGGGTTACACAGTATACTAAACATTGCCAGCTTAATTTTCAATAATAATTGTTTTTCTTTTGATGGATCTTTTTATAGATAATTTAGGGGCACATCTATGGGGGATAAATTTGCCACCAGTTATGTCAATTTGTTTATGGGAAGATTTGATGAAATATTTGTGAACAGGGAATCTTGTTTTGTCAACAATGTAGTGTTTTACAAACACTACATTGATGCTTTATTTTTATAGTATGGGGCTCACAGGAGCAGTAAGTTTTATGCAGACTATACAGAAGAATTCTTTTGGTTTATCATTTACTTATAATATGCATGATAGCACAATCCATTACTTAGTTGTGAAGTTGTATATTGTTAATGATACAATACATTTGACTTTACATAAATGTCTGTGAAACCTTCTTTGCATGCATCTAGTGCACACCCCAGACACTTGATGAGATCCCTCCCCATGGTTAATTTTATAGGGCTAGAACCCTGTGTTCTGAAGAGGTCAATTTTCAGACAGTAGCTGTGGATACAGTTAATAGATTATTACCCTGGAATTATAGTTATGATCTTCTTACTACCACATGACAGAAAGGTGAAGATGGAGGCAATTAATTTATTTATGTGGCAGAAAGGTGGATGGGAAGTATAAGGGGGAACAGGAGGAAATATATTTTGTGACTCTTTATGCTCCATTTGTTGAAGGTGTGTCACATACTTTGAAGAAAGACTGGTATATCATAACATCGGATGGGATATACAAGCATAGGAAATTGAATATTTTATATAGAAATTCACCTAGTATAGCAAGTAGGGTTGTACATACAAATATGGGTAGTGAGATTTTGGATTTTTAGTGTAAGGGATGCAGCACTTGTAAGTACCTGGATCAGGAGGCTATTTATATTATTAATGGGAAACTGTTTAAAGTTTCAGAGGAATTTAACTGTTACCAAAAATCATGATACATGGATTATTTTGCTCCTGTAATAAATTTTACATAGGTACGACCATACATGAAGTCAGGATAAGAATACCTAAACATACTGGAGTTGTTAAAAATAATTCTCCTACCAGTCCAATAGTGTCACATTTTTCTGAATACCATAATAGTTATTCTGATTTGCTAAGGTTTTTTTATAATGCATGTTTTCAGATGTTGTGATTTGTATTTAGATCCTTCTGATATATTATTACTGAAGGAAGCTTGGTTTATTTTTGCTTAGGACACTTTACAACCTAAGGGTCTTAATAATGAATTGCTTATGAAATATTTAATATAATAGCTTTAATAATTTTAGGGAAATTTCTTAGAAGTGAGGTTGTCTCATATTTTGTGTGTTTATATAGGATTTTTTTGTATTTATATAGGAATTTGTTAGTTAAGTATTATTTTACAAATAATTATGGATTTATATGTTGTAACTGCATTATAACTTTTTTCTGGTAGATGTATTTATATTTATATCAATATGCATTTATTTGTATATTTTATTTAATATCTTAGAGAATTCAAGAATATTTACATCTCCAGATGTATGTTTTATGTAAAAAGTAGTGCTTGTATCTTTAAAAGTTTTGTAAGTTTAATATTTACATATTAATTCATTATGTGATTATGTTAATAGTGACCCAATTAGTTGATTATAATTAAGTCTTGCTTTACTGTTTTTAAAATTTTGAATCTTGAAGGTGTAAGCCAAGGTGCTAGTTCAAAGTTCTTACACATTGCCCCTGGTTTTTGAATAAAGCTGTCTTTATGTGCCAAGTGGTATTTTTCTAAATTTGGATTGTGGTGCAAATAATATTTGGCACAAATAATGAAAGTTGTATTTGGAATAGAAGTCAAATCTAGTTTGTAATGAGCAATAAAGGTATGAACATTAGACAAGGTAGTTGCGGCACAGATATCATCAATGGAAGTTCTGGACCAGAAGGCAGAAGAAGTGGCCATGGATCTGGTCGAATGTGCCTTAGGGAGTTTTGATAGGGAGAGACTTTGCTGAGTATAGAGAAGGAAATACAATCAGTAATCCATTTGGCAGGGTAACTTTAGAAACTGGTGATCCCAGTCCGTTTGATGAAAAAGAAGGAAATAACTGGTCTGTTTTCCTGAAATCCTTGTCTTTGTAACTAGAAATGTAGTTGTCCATGTACATCTAAGAGATGTAGCATGTATTCTCTATCTGTTATTAAGAGTTAGGGAAGAAGACAGGCAAATGAGTAATTTCATTGATATTTGATCCAGAAGCTACTTTTGGTAAGAAGGACAGATTAGTGCATAAAGTAACTCCACCTTTGTGAAAAAAAATGTAATATATGTAATGATAGAGTCTGGAGTTCGGAAATTCTCCTTGCAGATGTAATAGCTACTAAAAATGTTGTTTTTCAAGACAAAAGTTTAAATCAATTTTGGTTGAGGGCTCAAAAGACTGTTGTATCAACCACTGAAATATGACTGTCAAATCCCAAGAAAGAGACGGATCTCTCACTAGAGACCTGGGTAAGAAGGTGCCCTTTAGAAAAGCTTTGGACAATTTGGAAGAAGCTAAAGAGGAAGCCTTTACTCCTGAATGAAAAACAGATATGGTTGTTAATTGTGCTTTGATTGTGGAAAAATTAGCGCCTTCCTGAAAAAGAGAAGCAAAAAACTCCAAAACTGAAGAAATGGGAGCAGTAAAAGGGTCAATCTCCTTTTTAAAGGCCCATATTGAGCATCTTTGCCATTTACTCCTATAAATCTTCATAGTAGAACCTTTCTGGGAAGATAAAAGTATATAATGAACTGGGGAGGAAAGCCTGGGCTGTCTAGTTATTAATGGAATTGGAGAAAGCATGCAGTTACTTTGAGGTCTAGGATAATGGGATGCTTCATCCCCGGGGGTTATGAGAGAAACTCTGGACCTGGGTCCATTATCCATGGAAGATAATGAAGATGAGACCAAAGGAAGGGTAACCACACCTGGAAAGGATAAAAGGGGGCAATAAGGATAACTGAGTTCCTCAACAGACTGGCTTTCTGTAAGGATTTTGGAATTGGAGGTAGTGGGGATAGGCAAAAAGGAGACCAAAGGGCCAAACATAGACTAAAGAATCTCTTGGTAACTTCTCCTGAGGGTCGATCAGAGCAAAATACATGCTGCATTTGTTGTTCTGGTAGATGCAAAGAGATCACAGCAAGGTTGGCTTCAATGACAGAAAAATCTTCTCTGCCACTGACTGACTGACTGACAGACCATTCATGAGGCAACAGAATGGACCTGCTGCTGAGTTTGTCCAATAGTACACTGAATTTCCCCAGAAACTGCATTGCCACTATAGAAAGCAGTTGGAGGAGATTGCACTCATAGCTTCTTGACAGATGGGGTAAGATTGGGCTTCCCCACTTCTTCATGTACCAGATTATGGGCATGCTGCCAGTTTGAATCGCAATAGTCTCCAGAGGGAGAACATCTTGAAATGCCTACAACGCTTATAGGACTGCTCTTATCTCTAGTACGCTGATGTATGAGTTGGTTTCTTGAGGGGACCATGTGCCTTGGACCAGCCTTCACAAGAAATGCCCACCACCTCACCTCAGTAAGGAGGCATTTGTGCTCACCTTGGCTACTGGTGGAGACAGAACAAAGGGGCGGCCCAAGTAAATGTCATCTGACTGGATCCACCAACAAAAATGGTTTCTGCATACTTGAGTGAGTTTGACTGGGAAGGGTAGAAGATGTTGCAGAACAGACCACTGAACAACTAGAGTCTACTGGAGAACATACATACAGACATGTGCTGAGGGAACTAAGACTACAGAGGTGCCACTGAGCCGAGATCCTGAAGGATACATCCGGGTGGGGAAGCAGGATCAACACGAATTTGCTGACCCTGAAACCTGAATGTATCTATAAAATGGACAGGCAGAAAAAAAATATGATTTATTGTGTTTAACTGGGCACCTAGGAACTCTAGGCTCTGTACTGGTTGTAGTTTGGATTTGGAAATGTTGACTGTACTGCCTAGGATTTGACAAAGCTGGCACAAAATGTCCTTGGACTGTTCTAGGAGATGCCTGGTTGGAGTGGTGATGAGTCAGACATCTAAATATGGAAGCACTTGGAATCCTAGCAGTCTCAGGTGAGCTGCTACCACTACCACACACTTAGTAACCACCTGTGGGGCTGTGGTGAGGCCAAAGGACAGGGCTCTGAAGTGACAGTGGCTGGATTCCAACAAAAGCACAGGTATCTTCTGGAGCATCTGTTCACCTTGATCTGACAGTACGCATCCTGAAGGCTGACTGAGCACATTCATTCAACATTGTGCAAAAAGGCCAGGATGGACTGAAAAGTGACCATTCAAACTTTGATTTCCTCACACACTGGTTCAGATTGCTTAAATCCAAAATTGGTCTCAGGTTCCCTATCTTCTTTGGCAGTAAAAGAAAACCTTGAGTAAGTTCCAAATCCTCTTTGGTCTGGTGGGACCTCCTGGATGACTCTTTGATCCAGCAGGTTCTGAATTTCTTGAGCTGCAGCTTCTCTCCGACTGGGTGAAACACTGGGAAGCTTTCTTCTTTTGGTTGGGGGAATCTGGAAAAACTGTATGAAATAACCTCTGGGTATTATTTTTATCACACAAGAATCTTTTGTGATAAAGGCCTATGCATCTGAGTTCAAGGACAAGCGCCCCTCGCAACTGCCTCTAGAGGTGAGCAGTCAGTAAATGGATGATAAAGTGGCCGGTTGTGAGGATGATCTTTTATAGTTCTCTAGAGACATGGTCTCCAAGAGGGATCTGGAGAGCTCCTTGGTCAAATCCCTCTGTAGTCTTGTAAAGTGCCCCAAATAATTCAGGGACCTCAAGGCAAAGGTTGCTGAAGCTAATGTGTGTTTTCCAAATCTGTCCAACGCTCTTGATTCTCTTTTCGGAGGATGGACAGAGCTCTGTTCAGACAGCTGTTTTTTCATGATTGCTGCCACAACCATAGCAAAAACAGGGTCTTCTTTGCTCGTGGGGGTCTGTCTTTTGGTGGTGTCAAAAGGAATTGGTTCGATTCAGATTGGTTGCTTCCATGTCCAGCAAAAGACTAGGTCAATAAGCTCACAAGCTGGGGTGGTCACATAAGATGTAGATGGGCAAGAACCAAAAGGTTCCAGAAATACTGATTCCTCCAGGGAAGCATTACCTGAGAACCAGTTATAAACTCCCAGAAAAATAACGTGGCAACCTTCTGATAGGTACAATCCTTTATTTAATTTGATGAAGCGCTTTTCGTTCAATACAATTCTTTGAACTTCTTCGGATCCGAAGAAGTTCAACGAATTGTATTGAACGAAAAGCGCTTCATCAAATTAAATAAAGGATTGTACCTATCAGAAGGTTGCCACGTTATTTTTCTGGGAGTTTATAACCGTTTCTTTTTCGAGTTTGTATTACCTGAGAACCAACCAACTTTCTGCTTAAGGATCTCCAAAATGTCTCTAAATGAGACATTATCAGGTGATCTGGGGACCCTTCCCCCTTCATCGAAGTCAGTATCCTTAGTGATAGATTACAAAGGGGAATCTATGTGCCTCCTTTTGCATGTTCTCTTATGGGGAATCTCCTCAGTGTGATACTCCAGGGAGGTGTCTGAAGATAGGGGAAATTCCTCCAAGGGAACTGTCTGTCACTGTGGAATAGGTCTGATGGGATGAGAACTCACACCCACTCGTACTGGCACCTCTGATATCACTTCAGCCATCTGCATGTCAGGCTGCAGGGGAGGGGAATTCAAAGGAATATGTTACTCCCATTGAAGCACTATACAACACTTCAACAGCTAAGCCAGCTTCTTCCCAGGCAGCTTTAGTAAGTTAGGTCTTCATCTTATGGGCTGTCCTCCCCTATGGCACATCTCTGGTCTGAGACAGCAAGCTGGAGAATCTGGGTAATGGGAATGAGGGTCATAGGGTAACAGTGTACCACTGGCAGATAGACAGCATAAAGAAAAAAAGTAATAGGGACACACTATTTTTTTTAAAAGTGTGAGTAGCAAATGGGTTAAGTATGATCTGCAGCTTATGCAGAAGGCAGGGAAATAAACTGATGACATCAGAAAAGAAGTACACATTTGTTATCAAAATCTATGTTTAAGACCAGGCCATTCCTAACTATCTCACACACACTTTCTTCCAAGTTAAGACAAGACCCACTGTGCATAGTAATTGTTATTCTGGACACCATGCTATGTTGGGCAATCCTAGAAAATGCACGATTGGAATGTGTTTCATGACCTTCCATACTATTGTTCCCCTCTTTCTTTACCCTCAGTCTCTACTCTGCATATTATTGTTTCCCCCTCTTTTTACCCTCACTCTCTCTACTCCACTTGATGTCCTCAACCTCCCCCTCCTTATCCCCTTATACCCCATTTGTTTCCCTTTTTAACATCCCTCATTTTTCAGTTTTTCTTTTCTTTTTCAGCCTACAACTGCAAAGGCTATTCCCTGCCATATCCCTTACGCTAATCGCTAGTATAATAAGCTCAGGAATGAGAGCGCCTTGCGCTCACTGGAACCTGCAATTCAAATACCTTTACTCAAAATTAATGTAGGCTGTTACCATTCTACAGTTTTTATAGTATGTGCCTTAACATAAACTAAACTGCTAGAAGTGAGCATGCTGCTAGGGACATCTGTAAATAAATACTTATACCTCCCTCTTACTGGATTTTCCCCTCTCCCATATTTTTCCTTAAATTTTAACCCTTATCTCTGCACTTTTGCTTTACTATTAGTGCACCGGAGCAACCTACTATGAGACCTTAACTTGACTGAATACTTTTGTCTCTCTGGTTTGTAGTCCAGTTAATCCTAGGACCTCTCTGGCTGCATTTTCACTCTATTTTCAGTCTAGTATTATTTTCAGGTCTGTTCTGGCTTTCTGTGCACACTGACATTTCCTTGATTCTGATATCACAGATGCAAACATTTAACTTTTTTTCCTTTTCAACTCACTGAGAACTACATTTTATTTTTCTGGCCTGCATTATACCATACTTACCTTCTTTGCTGAAGGGTGTATTGATATAGTTTCTTCTTTTGCTCCTCTTGTGGACTGGCTCAACCTACTCTGTTTGCTCTCACTACACTTGGGCTACCTCCACTCCCCTACCCTCTTTCCCACCCATCCCCCATTTACTCTACATTTATACTCTATCCCCTCTAATCACACCCTCCTGCTACTCCCCATTTCCTCTTACAGCCTATCAGTTCTCACTTCCTGTCATGAGGAACTCCTTCTTCCTCACCCATATATTGACTTAAACCTGCCGCCCTACTTTCTACTCCTTTATATATTTCCTTTCACTTTTTTCTTTTAGCTTCATTTTTTCCCAATCTCTGTTACACAATTTCTCAAGCAAAAGTCACCAACTGCTTTTGTGTATTTTTCTCGTAACAGCAACTCTTCTTCTATCAGTCTCTACCTCCTAACATCACTCCCTACCTTTCACAAATCCTCCCTCTACACTTACCTACTCTCAAACTCCTCTCTCAACAACTCATAAATTCCTTACTGCCTCTGCTTTATTTTACCACAATATCTACCTACTTAAGATAAAAATTTTCCCTCTAACCTCAATATCTGCCAAAATAAAGTAAAAAAAAAGAGTTATGTACTCACCATAACGTTCCATGTGTGTTGTCCATCTCACCCACATTCTGTACTGGTTGGGCTCGGAACTGACCATCAGTTCTGATTCAACATATACAAAAGCTTGAGGACTTCCACCGGCTCGTGGCTGTAACTCTATCCCATCATGCTTACGGAAGACTACTAACGCTATCAAAAAACTATTTTCATGTCTAACAGACCAATGAAAAAAGGTCAGAGAACATTATAAGTGAATTGTAACTGCTTGGTCCTCCAGGAGAAAAGGGCTGGGGGAAGGAGGGTGGGATGTAAGAATGAAGGAGAGATGGACAACACACACTGAACATTACGGTGAGTACATAACTTCTTTATGTGATGTTGTCCTATCTCGCCTTCATTCTGTACAGCGTCCCTAGCACCATCTTTCTTGGGTGGCTCAAGGGAGGCTGTAGTGAGACCAAAGGGCAGAGCTCGAAACTGGTAGTGACTGCATCCCAGCTGAAAGCACAAATAACTCCTGGATTGTCTGTCCATTTTGATGTGGTAGCATGTATCCTGGAGGTCTATCAAGCACATCCAATTGTCTTGTCCCAGGAAGGGAGGCATCGACTGCAGTGCCACCATCTGGAACTTGGACTTTTTTATGGACTTGCTTAGTTTGCTGAGATCCAAGATGGGTCTCCGGTCCCCTGTTTTTTTTTTTTTGAAATAAAAAGAACCTTGAGTAAGATCCAGATCCAATTTGGTCTGTGGGGACTGCTTGAATGACTTTTTTGTCTAGCAACTTTTGTATTTCTAAAGTTGCCTGATCCCTCTGACTTGGTGGCACATCTGGGATAGGTTTTGTGTTTGGGGTGGGGAAGAAAAAGGGTATGGAGTAACCTTTGGATATGATCGTTTGTACCCATTTGTCTTTTGTAATTTCTAACCAGGCCTTTGGATACAAAGATGAGCAACCCCTGATTGCCTGCAGAAATGGACAGATGGGCCTCCTTTCAGGAATGCTGAAAGGGTTTACCAAGGAAGGATTCCCTGTCATCCTGGTTTTGCAAACCCCCCTCTGCTGCATGGTTGTCATCTTCCATTGCTACTTCCCCCACTGCCCCTGGGGGAAGAATCACCATGTGTCCTAGAAATCTCCCTGGGATTTTCAAAACCACATTTCCCCTCTTCTGACCTTTGGGGTAAGGTCTGGTAGGTAGGGAGAAATGGGCTCCAATGGTAGAGAGAGAGTCTTTCCTTCCTGTTCACACCTGATCAGTGTGTCTTTGACTTTTTGCCCGAACAAGGACGTGCCATCAAAAGGGGCATTAACAAAGGAAAATTTAAAGGGTTATGCAAAATCAAACAAACGCATCCAGGAATGTCTCCTTAGTGAAATTCCTGTACCCGCTGCCCTACTTGCTCCATCTGCTGCATAAGAAACGAGCCTCATGGAAGAGTTGATCATTGAATATAAGGTGGAGAGCTGAGAGGAAACATTGTCTGAAACCCCCACAGCTACAGAACCTTGGAGGGTATCTCCTAGCTCTTTCAGGAGATCTCTCTGAAGCCTAGTAAAATGAGTCAGATAATTCAGCAATCTGAGAGCAAAAGTCACTGAAGAAAAGATGCACTTTCCATATCTGTCCATCGTACAAGACTCTATTCGGCAGATGGACAGATGAGGATGTCTCTGAAAGTTCCTTCTTGGTGGTTGCCGCCACCACCATAGCATCTACTGGGACCCCTTAGTAAGAAACTCCTTGCCCAAAGGTGCAATAATAAACTTGTTTGGCCTCAGAGGAACAGGTCTCACTAACTCTGGAGACTCCCACGCCTTTTGACTAATTACATTCATGAGCTCATCGAAGGAGATGCCCAGAAGGTGGAAGAGTGAGACCCGAAAGCCACCAGGTATACAGACTCCTCCTCATAAAGGTTGATGGGCTTCTAGCCACCTCTCTGCTTAAGTATTTCTAGGATGCCTGCAAAGGAAACATCCTCAG
This sequence comes from Protopterus annectens, assembly GCF_019279795.1. Taxonomy (NCBI): domain Eukaryota; kingdom Metazoa; phylum Chordata; order Ceratodontiformes; family Protopteridae; genus Protopterus; species Protopterus annectens. Next base: position 41,318,137 of record NC_056745.1, read on the forward strand.
AGGGTGACCATGGGGACCCTTCCGAATCATCGAGGTCTGTATCCAAAGTGATGGACTCCTCTACGGAGTTTAAATGCTTCCTGTTACATAATCTCTTTCAAGGGACCTCTTTGGAAGGGTATTCTGTAGAGGTTTTTGGAAGAGAGAGTTTCACCCAATAAGGTATCCTGAGGCTTTGGGTTTCCACAACTGTGTGGATTCAATAGTACTGAGATAGACACTAGCACCTTTAGGGGAATAATGCCTGAACCTGAGAGTGGCCAGGTCTGTGGTGACAGCACTCAACTCATCAGCTCGAAGGCCCCCCACCCTTGATCTGAGGAAGCTCATAGCTCCAAAGAATGAGAAGGCATTCCCAGAACCAAGGGGGTGAGCTCCGAGGCTGATGTAGGAGCCAAGCTTACCCGCGCCGAAGCCCTGAGAGGCAAGTTCGAGTCAGACAACTGTCCAACCAGACTCACCTCACCAGACCTGACCCGAGACTGTCGGCTCCAAAACCCTTCAAGTTCAGATGAAACCAAGGAAATTGGAGCAGTAGTCATGCCAAAAGATCCTGGTGCAGGTCTCATGTCCAATGGTTCTATTACAATCAGATCCAGACACTCCAGCTCCGAGGTCCCAGATCAGATTGTGAGGAGGAATAAGAAGAGAGGTGGCCTTTGTCATCTCCAAATCCCTCTGGATTGGAGTTGACAGTAGCTTGGCCAGCACCAGTGTCCTTAAAAGTCTCAGCACCACATGATCCACATCATCATTGGAGGGACTCCTGGAGGATCGATAGGAGGGAGTGGGAGATCTGTTAGGTTGAAGCAATGGAGATCTGAGAGTTGGAAAAAATGGCTCCAGTTCTGGGGACTGGCTCCAAATATGAAACTCCATTGGCCCCAAAACCACAGCAGGAGCCAAGGAGGAAGGTTCTTTGGGCCCAACAGCCTTTGGTTCTGAGGATGACTCTTTATCCAGTTTCTTTGTTGGCTCCAAATGAGCAGTAGTGGTAGATGATCTTTTTCCCCGACTTCTCTGACCTGAAAGATGGGGATTTTGGAGATTTTGATGTATTCTGACCTTCTTTCATTGCCTCTGCAAAGGGGGTCTTTAGTAAGTCTCTCAAAATTAGCTTGTTTTTCCTTTCAAGCAATACTCTGTGACTGAATGCATGGCAAAAGGCACATGATTCTTGAAGATGGACTTCACCGAGACAGCATACACAACTTGTGTGGCCATTAGTCAATGACATTTTTTTGGTTACATTTGCCACATTTTTTAAACCCAGAGGGTTTTGATTCTTTAGGATCCTTGGACTTTATGTCTAAAGTATCAGTGGCAATAATAACCACCACAAAGAAAAAAAAAAAACTACTACTAAAAAAACTTTTTTTTTTTTTTAATTCAACAACAAACACCAGCAATGCAAAACTAACTAGAAAAAGTGGAGGCAGTTCTCTAAGGTAAACGAATCTTCCTTATAAAGAGAAAAAATATAGAAAGGGAAAAAGGGAGCCCTCTAAGTGAAATGGGCCAACAGTAGCCCTCTAACTTAAATGAGCTTATTAGGGAAAATATACAACAGCGTTAACCAAGATTTAAATTTTTAAAGCTCTCTAACTTAAACAAGGTTGGATAATTATTTCCTAAATCTAACCGGGATAGGGAAGAGGAAAGGCCTAGAGGAAGAAACGATGGCCAATAGTAACAACCAACAGAGCAAAAACTCTAACTCAAACTAACCTACTAAACACTATAGAAAGCTTTATAAACAGTTTCCACTTAACCAGAGCCAGAATGGAAGCACCCGATCTTGCTTAGCGGCAAACGAGATCTGGGTAATCTTCCCTAAGCAGGAGGGATAGGGTTACAGCCACGAACTGGTGGAAGTCTTTGAGCTTTTGTACAGACCAAATCGGAATCGATGATCAGTTCCAAACTCAACCAATACAGAATGAAGGCGAGATAGGACAACATCACATTATCTCTTTCCAAATGAAAAACCTCCCCATTCTAAACCTATTACTCTCTGGCAATATACACCCTAATCCAGGTCCAACTTTAAACCCCCCTACTGAACCCACTCCCATCCCCTCCACTCCACAATTCAGCTCTCAAACCTATAACAATACAACTACCAAAACTCTTACCATATTGTCTCTTAACATACAAAGTATCCTAAACAAAGTTATTCTACTGCACTCCTTTTTATCTCTCCACTCCCCCGACATTCTCACAATTTCTGAAACCTGGCTTAAACCCCACATATCAGACAGTGAAATTCTACCCCCTGGTTATAATATCATATGACAAGATAGATTCACTAAAAAAGGGAGTGGAGTAGTTATACTGTACTCAGAACAACTCGCCCTCTACCCTTCACACCACCAAATTTGCACCCAGCTGAAGTCCTCATAGTTAACTGCAAATTAAATAATCACAAAAAGCTAGCCATTGCCACGATCTATATACCACCCTGAAATAACAGTGCAGTGGTAATATTGTCGCCTCACAGCAAGCGGTTCTCCAGTTCAATTCTTGGCTGGGGTGCCTTCTGTGTGGAGTCTGCATGTCCTCCCTGCATTCATGTGGGTTTCCTCTAAGTGCTCTGGTTTCCTCCCAAGTTACAAAGACATGAGGTTTGGAGCGTTTCTTCTTGGGCCGCGGTTGAAAATTGGCATCGTTCCAAGTTGGACTTTCCCTGTAAACAAATGTTAAATAGCTAAAATAACATACCTATCCTTGAAAACTTTCTTTCCTAGATCTCTCAAACTATCTCATATGAAACTAACACTGACTGGTACTCCCTTTCTTCTGACTTTCCACTTACCAGTATTAACCTTTACAGCTTCTCCCAACTAATCACTATCCCCACTCTACTAAATAAGCACACTAATACCAGCACTACTCTCAAATGGGTCCTCACCTCCCATCCCCACCTCTACCACAATCCCTCTACACTCTCTGACTCCCTAAGTGACCACCTTCCCACCTCTGTCAGGAGACACTCTCGCCTTTTGTCCAAAACCCATCAATACAAAGACTGTCATAAACTTTCCAACTTCAGCCCTTACACCTTTAATAATATACTCTCTTCTATAAAATGGTCCTTCCTCCATTACCTCTCCCTAGAAAAAGCCATCCTAAAATTTAACAGCATCTTTCTTAACAACCTAAATTCCCTTACCCCATCAGGAAAATTAGAATTAAATCCAATTTTGCTCCTTGGATTACTCAAAACACTTGCTCCCTTATGCATAAAAGAGATATCACTTGGAAACACTGGCAAAAAAACAATTCCCCTTCCAATTATCAGTACTACAAGGAGCTACATAACCTAACAAAAAACAAGTCAATTTGGACAAAAAAATTTTACCTAAACCATAAATGAAGCCAAATTCCAACCCCTAAAGTTTCTGGAATACTTTTAACAAGCTACTACACCCAGACAAACCCTCTGCACCCAATCCCTACCCAAATAGCTCTCAGTTGGACACTGCTAAACTTCTAAACTCATTTTTTATTGATTCCATTCAGAAATTAAGAGAGAGACTAATTCCAACCCCTTATCCTTCCACAAAACCTCCTTCTCTTGTAAACCTGTCTCTGCTGCTTATATCATATATCTTCTTAGCAAACTCAAGACATGCTCCCCCTCAGCCGATAACTTACCTCCTCTGTTCATTAAATTAGTAGCAAACTCCATTGCATATCCTATATCCATACTAATCAATCGATCCATCCAGGAGAACATAGATCCAGATATCATATCTGGAAGAAATTCTATGCTATTCCTGTGCATAAAGGAGTAAACTCCACAGATTCCTCTAATTTCAGACCCATCGTTGTACTATCTCCCCTATCAAAAGATACCAGAAAATGCATTCACATAAAGCTCCTTGCTTATCTATTACAAGAAAATCTACTCATCAAACCCAATATGGCTTTCACCCTTACCACAGTACATCTGCTGCACTAATTGTTACTCAGACTATCTCTAGATCTAGGGACAACAATAAACCAGTGTCATGTCTTTTCCTTGATCTCTCAAAGGCATTTGATACTGTCTCCCATAACCTTCTCCTGTCCAAACTCTCTTCTCTTAATCTCTTCAACTCAGCTCTTTGTTGGCTCTCTAGCTACCTCTCCAATAGACTCCAATCTGTTAGATGGCACTCTGCAACTTCCCTTTTCCTCCAACTCCAAACTGGGGTTCCTCAAGGCTCCATCCTTGGACTCCTATTATTCAACATCTTCACAAACAACCTCCATCTCTCCTGTCCACACTCCATTCCAATTCAATATGCCATCAACTTTACTATAACTTCCACCTATTACAATCTCCCTCACCTTCTTACCCTTACCCAAGAATTTCTTCACTTAGTAGAAAAATGGCCGACTTCCATCCAATTCCTACTCAACCCAAACAAAACTAAACTCCTCCTCATCCCCCCTAATTCTCTTCAACACCTAAAATTCACCTTTACTGCCTCCTCCCTAAACAACACTACTATCATGGTTAAACCCCACACTAAACTACTAGGGGTCATTACTGATGACCAACTAAAATTTGATTTTCACATCTGGAACTGCATAAAGGAGACTCACCAGAAACTTGACCTTCTCTACAAAAACAAAAAATTAATCATAAATTAATCCAAACTCTCTCTAGCACAAGCATATTTACTACCTACCCCTTTTTATGCTGCTCCAATCCACACTCACCTTCAAACAAATCTGCTGGAAAAACTTAAAATCACTTAAAATAAAACTGCTTGATTTGCCACTAATCAACCCTACTGCTCACACCACTGTCTATCTCTAAAAACCTACACTGGCTAGAATTGCACCACCAACTATTACTGCCTCAACTTCACCTGACTCACTCTATCTTAAACCAACTACTTTCTTGCCCTGCTCTCACAACTCTCATCTCTCTTTACATACAAAACTGTGTACTTTGTAGCTCAGAACAACACCTCCTACAGGTCTACAAACCCAACAAAAACATTGGCAAACTCTATAATCACTCTGTCACTGATGCATGGAACAAACTGCACCTATCCTTAAGACTGATTACTAACTCAAATTGTTTCAAAAAAACACTAAAAGACTAACTCTTGCACTTGCCAGTGCACACACCTTAATTAATGCACCTCTCCCCTCCACCTTAACTAACCTTCTTCCTTCCTATTTCCTCTTCTGTGACACTATTACCATTATAGTTACTATAACTGTATACTGTAACACTTTATTACCATTATACTTATTGCAACTGTATACTGTAACACTGTTTATTACCATTATACTTATTGTAACTGTACACTGTAACACTGCTTATTACCATTATACTTACTGTAACTGTATACTGTAACACTGTTACTACAGTTATACTTACTGTAGCTGTATACTGTAACACTGTTTATTACCATTATACTTATTGTAACTGTACACTGTAACACTGTTTATTACCATTATACTTATTGTAACTGTATACTGTAACACTGTTTATTGCCATTATACTTATTGTAACTGTATACTGTAACACTGTTACTACAGTTATACGTATTTTAGCTGTATACTGTAACACTGTTTATTACCATTATACTTATTGTAACTGTACACTACATTGTTTATTACCATTATACGTATTGCAACTGTATACTGTAACGCTGTTATTACCATTATATTTATTGTAACTGTATACTGTAACACTGTTTATTACCATTATACTTATTGTAGCTGTACACTGTAACACTGTTTATTACCATTATTCTTATTGTAACTGTATACTGTAACACTGTTTATTACCATTATACTTATTGTAACTGTATACTGTAACACTGCTTATTACCATTATACTTACTGTAACTGTATACTGTAACACTGTTACTACAGTTATACTTATTGTAACTGTACACTGTAACACTGCTTATTACCATTATACTTACTGTAACTGTATACTGTAACACTGTTACTACAGTTATACTTACTGTAGCTGTATACTGTAACACTGTTTATTACCATTATACTTATTATAACTGTACACTGTAACACTGTTTATTACCATTATACTTATTGTAACTGTATACTGTAACACTGTTTATTGCCATTATACTTATTGTAACTGTATACTGTAACACTGTTACTACAGTTATACGTATTGTAGCTGTATACTGTAACACTGTTTATTACCATTATACTTATTGTAACTGTACACTACACTGTTTATTACCATTATACTTATTGTAACTGTATACTGTAATGCTGTTATTACCATTATACTTATTGTAACTGTATACTGTAACACTGTTTATTACCATTACACGTATTGTAGCTGTACACTGTAACACTGTTTATTACGATTATTCTTATTGTAACTGTATACTGTAACACTGTTTATTACCATCATACTTATTGTAGCTGCATACTGTAACGCTGTTATTACCATTATACTTATTGTAACTGTATACTGTAACGCTATTACCATTATACTTATTGTAACTGTATACTGTAACACTGTTTATTACCATTATACTTATTGTAGCTGTATACTGTAACACTGTTTATTACCATTATACTTATTGTAGCTGTACACTGTAACACTGTTTATTACCATTATAATTATTATAACTGTATACTGTAACACTGTTTATCATTATACTTATTGCAACTGTATACTGTAACACTGTTTATTACCATTATAGTTATAACTGTACACTGTAACACTGTTTATTACCATTATACTTATTGCAACTGTATACTGTAACACTGTTTATTACCATTATACTTATTGTAGCTGTACACTGTAACACTCTTTATTACCATTATACTTATTGCAGCTGTACACTGTAACACTGTTTATTACCATTATAGTTATTATAACTGTACACTGTAACACTGTTTACAATTATAACTGTATACTGTAACACTGTTTATTACCATTATACTAATTGTAACTGTACACTGTAACACTGTTTACAATTATAGTTATTATAACTGTACACTGTAACACTGTTTATTACCATACTTATTGTAGCTGTATACTGTAACACTGTTTATTACCATTATACTTATTGCAACTGTATACTGTAACACTGTTTATTACCATTATACTTATTGTAGCTGTACACTGTAACACTGATATTTACCATTATACTTATTGTAGCTGTACACTGTAACACTGTTTATTACCGTTATACTTATTGCAACTGTATACTGTAACACTGTTACTACAGTTATACTTATTGTAGCTGTATACTGTAACTCTGTTTATTACCCTTATACTTATTGTAGCTGTATACTGTAACACTGTTTATTACCATTACACTTATTGTAGCTGTACACTTTAACACTGATAATTACCATTATACTTATTGTAGCTGTACACTGTAACACTGTTTATTACCATTATAATTATAACTGTATACTGTAACACTGTTTATTACCATTATACTTATTGTAACTGTACACTGTAACACTGTTTATTACCATTATACTTATTGTAACTGTATACTGTAACACTGTTTATTACCATTATACTTATTGTAACTGTACACTGCAACACTGTTTATTACCATTATACTTATTGTAACTGTATACTGTAACACTGATAATTACCATTATACTTATTTTAACTGTATACTGTAACACTGTTATTACCATTATACTTATTGTAGCTATACACTGTAACACTGTTTATTACCATTATACTTATTGTAACTGTATACTGTAACACTATTTATTACCATTATACTTATTGTAGCTGTACACTGTAACACTGTTTATTACCATTATACTTATTGTAACTGTACACTGTAACACTGTTTATTACCATTATACTTATTGCAATTGTATACTGTAACACTGTTTAATACCATTATACTTATTGCAACTGTATACTGTAACACTGTTTATTACCATTATACTTATTGTAACTGTACACTGTAACACTTTTTATTACCATTATACTTATTGTAGCTATAGACTATAACATTGTTTATTACCATTATACTTATTGTAGCTGTACACTGTAATACTGTTTATTACCATTATACATATTGTAACTGTATACTGTAACACTGTTTATTACCATACTTATTATAACTGTACACTGTAACACTGTTTATTATCATTATATTTATTGCAACTGTACACTGTAGCGCTGTTATTACCATTACAGTTACTATAACTCTATACTGTAACACTGTTTACCATTATAGTTATTATAACTTTATACTGTAACACTGTTTACCATTATAACCTTACAGCCACGGAGTCCCCAGTGAGTGACCGTTCACCTCAAAATTGGTATTTGTAGTAAACGAAATCCAGCAGTCACATCCACGGATAAAATAATTTTATTGTACAACGTTAAAATAAAAACCTTAAAAAACAGAATGGTTAAGCGCTTTCACCCATCTGTGTGGGCTTCTTCAGAACAATATGTTGGTTACAAGGACACCTTAAGTAACTTATTTGGCGCCAAAAACAGTTCAAACATTTAAAGCCGTAGATACACTGAAATGTGACTGTCATGCAAACTAAATGACACCACATTCACTCACTGTTACTCAATACATAAAGTTTAAAACTAGGCAGTTTGAAGATTGAGCACATCTTATTTTATTAATAAAGAAATTAGATCATCCTGCCTTACTAAAACCTAAATCAATATTTTAAAAATGCGATCGTCGCTGTACTAACTAAACCCTACATGTAAAAACCGAATTCCGTATTATGTGACCAAAACCAACATTAAATAAAATTACTATATCGATTCATATGTTAACCAAAAACCTTAGAAATGATCAATAATTAAATTATTAGTGATCGGACCGCTCCGTTCACTTGTACCTGTGGAGAGTGAAGTCTAATCGCTATCCTATGCGTGATCATAAGGCTTCCATATATGCGAATGAGAATAATGTGCCAACATAATAAAAACTTGATGATAATAACAAGCCAAATAAATCAATTTTAAAAAGAACTACTAAATGTAAGGATGCTCATACAATACTAATCTGAATATTCGTATGTGTCAATGGTGTGTTATGTAGTAACAAACTAGTATGAAGGATGTTACTGAGTTAAAATGTATCTGTTATTAACCACCAATAAATATAAAATATTTTTTTTAAAAATGCATGTATTGGTATAATGACATTAATAAAATAAAACGATCAATTAAACTGAAACAAAACTAATAATAAAACCAACATTAAATAATAATTAAATATAATATATAAAAATATAAATAATTTATAATAATAAATGAATTACTTAGTAGTTAAACATTTACACACCAGTAAAAAAATATAATGAATGTTCCCCTTATTTATGCCAATCATGTCCTATACACTGAATATGTTAGATGTTACATTTGTTCCATATGTATTATTATTATCAAGCTTTTTATTTAATGGACAAAATGGGCTTACAAGAAATGAAATCATTCAACCCAGGGGGTGATGTAGCATCTAGATATAACTGCCACCATGTTTCCTTGAAACGTAATAATGTTTTATAATCTCCACCCCGTGGAACCTGCTTGACAGTCTCAATAATGGCAAATGTGAATCCTTGTGAGTGTCCTTTCATTTCCATATGCCTGTAAAGGGCATTAATGGGATCCTTCCTTTTGATGTTAAACATGTGTTCATATATACATCTTTTAAGACATCTCTCTGTCTTTCCCACATAAAAACTTGGACATTCATTACATAATGCAATATAGACAACCATTTTAGAATTGCAATTCCCTTTGATAAATTTCACTTTGGGTTTAAATATGTTTTGAATCACCACTTCTTTCCTGTCATTAATAAATTTGCATTGATTACAAAATCCACATTTGGTGGTGTAATCAACCCCTCCTTTACTTCTAACCCTATTACCTTGTGATTGTTGTTCCAAGTAACTTTTTATGTTCTTCCCCATCTTGTATACTATTCCTGGTTTTGCTCCCATAATTTCCGAGATACCTGGATCACCTGTGACTAAATACCAATACTTGTGAATAATTTCAATCAAGTCATGAGATGTTGGACTGTATAAAATTATTAAAGATCTCTGATGGGTTTCACTCCCTTTTAACTCCCTATTAACATTAGTACTACCAGATGTTATTTCACAAAATGTGTGTGTATCAGACCCCAATAGGGGCTTATATTTCCTACCCCATTCATTTAAAACATACTGAGTGACATTGTGCATCATGTCTACGGGGTAACCCTTGTCTTTAAACATATTTGTTATAAGTTGTATTTCGTCTAATAATGTGTTAAAATCTGATGTCATACGTAATGCCCTGATACACTGACCTTTATAAATGTTGTATTTGAGCTTGGTAGGATGGTAGCTACCAAATTCTAAATAGTCATTGGAAAATGTGTCTTTCCTATGTATTTTAGATTGTAGTGTACCATCTTATTCATAGATGAAGGTATCCAAATAAGCAATTCCTGCAGAGTTATAAGAATGTGTGAATTTAAGAAATGCACTGCTGTTGTTCAAATGTTTGTCAGGTATAGGAGTCATGGGTACTTCCAGGATGTGTGTCAGAATGGGAAGTTGCAGGTACTTCCAGGATGTGTCATATATGTTAATCCTGGATATTGCCAGGATGTGTGCTAGATATGGGAATCATGGGTACTGCAGGAATGTGTGTCAGATATGGGAATCATGTGTACTGCAAGGATGTGTGTCAGATATGTTAATCATGGATACTGCCGGGATCTGTGCTAGATATGGGAATCATGGGTACTGCAAGGATGCGTGTCAGATATGGGAATAATGGGTACAGTCATGATGTGTGTAAGATATAGGAATTATGGCAATGCCAGGATGTATTTCAGATATGGGAATCATGGGTACTGCTTAGAGGTGCGTCAGATATGGAAATCTAGGATACTGCCAGGATGTGTGTCAGATATGGGAATTGTGTACTGCCAGGATGTGTGTCAGATATGGGAATCATGAGTACTGCCAGGACATGTGTCAGATATGGGAATCATGGTCACTGCCAGGATGTGTGTCACGCTTAGATGTTTGTTGGGTTAGTTGTTTTTTGGGTGCCAGAATCCACCATATCACCAATGCACTCAACTCTCTCTAACAGGTACTGTTATGACTCTGTCATAGTCCATGTTGGAATGAATGACTTGAGACATACCTCCCTGGACTATATTAAGAGAAACATGATTGCATTCGCTAAGTATGTGCCCCAGGCAGGTATGTCCCTAGCCTTAAGCAACATTCTACCATTACCTAGAATGATGCCTCAATACAAACAAAAAATGATTGACTTTAACAACTTGCTTAGTTTCTTGTGTCATTCAAAGGGGATCTAGTACCTGGCAGCCTGGGATGACATGACTAACAAGCCACGATGCTTTGCCAGAGATGGCCTGCCTGTCTTCCTTGGGCTTCAGGCTCCAGGCAAATGCTCTTGCCTCCCCGACAATGCCTTTCTTAGGCAATGCCATGAGGTCAAAACTGCCAACATGAAAATGTCATCAAAATGTAAATTATAGGTCATGCTCCTAAATGCTAGGTGTCTAAACATGAAACTGTACTTATTAGAAGCATTCTTAACCCTGGAAGAAGCTGACATTTGTGCAGTCACAGAAACCTGGTTCAAAGCTGCAGGGAGCACCCCAGCCATACCAGGTTACTCATCCTATCATTCACTCAGACCCCAAGATGTGAGCAGCAAAACTAAAGGAGGTGGAGTTGTAGTATATATAAAAGACATATACACCTCTAGGCTGGTCAAACAGTATGATGCACAGGAAACACTCCAAGTGCAGCTAACAACTGACAAGACCCCTATTCAAATCATAGATAGCTATAGGCATCCAACTCTGATTCAAGATTCCCACTCCACCTAACTGGACTTCTTCGAATCTATCAAGATTCAAAAGTTTACCCTGATCCTGGGTGACTTTAACTATCCAACCACAGATTGGAAGAAATACTCATGCCAAAACACAAATGCCCAGAGATTCCTTGATTTCGTCAATGCAAATGCATTGGACCAGTTGTCTGACACCCCCACAAGAGGTGAAAATATCTTGGACTTGATAGTAACCAACATGAGTCACCACTGCAGTATTCCTAGTGTCATCATCCCTGGTAAGATCCGACTACAAAGCAGCCACTTTTGAAGTCACCATCTCCCCCGACCCCCCCCCCCCGACAGCTAGGGTCAAACAAAACAACTTCTCCAAAGCTGATTACAACCTCCTGAGGGAAGGTATAAACAGCTTCACAGCCCCCCCCCCTCCACAGAAACTGGCACATATGTCCAAACTTACACCAAAGTACTATATGAGCATTTATATAGCTGCATGGAATCAGGAACACCAGACAGGACGAAATCATCCACAAGGAAAAGTAAACCTGTCTGGTGGACATCTACAATAAATAAACTCTATAATAAAAATAAAAAACTGTTGTCCAGGACTAAGGAGGAGTAGGTGTCTAATTGGAAGCAATCTCTCCTTAGCCTGAACAAGCAAATAAGAGCACTAGTGAAATCCTCCAAAGCAAACTTCGAGTCCAAACTAGCCACATCTACTAAAGAAAATCATAAGCCTTTCTTCACATATGTCCGCAGTCTCAAGGGAAGCACCCAGATCTGCTCAGAATTAGTGGTCAAGGACACCACATACACAAATCCTGTAGATATAGCCAACCTGCTGGCAGACAGGTTCAGAAAAAACTTCACTCCTCTGTCAATAAAACAGGACATCCCCAGTACTGGCGCACCTCCCCTTATCTCTAGGAAGAAAGTCATCACTGCCCTCTCAAAAGCAAAAAAATACAGCCTCCATGGGGCCCAATAACATCCCAGGCTGCATCCTACATGAACTCAGGGAGGAACTTGCAGCACCATTAGGCACCCTATTCAACCAAAGCCTGAGTACTGGCTTCATCCCAACCAAGTGGAGGACAGCTACTGTCCTTCCTTTGCAGAAAAGGTCGAGCGGCCACCGATCCAGCAAATTATAGACCCATCAGCATAACTAGCCTGATTTGCAAGGCCATGGAGTGGATTATCATGGTCGTCATTAACAAGGGCATTGGCAACCTCCAGACACTTTATTCGACAAAGTTTGGTTTTGTCAAGGGGAGGTCATGTCTGTTAAATGTGGTCAACTTCTCTGAGACAGTCACTAAGGCCATATATGAGGGGAAGATGGTGCACACCACCTACATTGACCCTGCCAAGGTCTTCGATACTATTTCCCATTCAGGTATAATAGATAAACTCTCTCAACTAGGCATCAATCCATATGTTACCAGATGGGTAGCAAACTGGCTTACTGATAGAACCCACATAGTCAAAATAGGGGAAGCCACCTCAAGTAGTAGACCCGTAACAAGAGGTGTACACAAGGGATCGGTCTTGGGGCCTCTGCTATTTGGGATATAGTTCTAGGAGCTGTAGGCCAAACCTAGTCGACTATGGCTGACCAAGTTTGCAGATGACTGAAAGTAGGGTGCTGTCATCAATTCCCCTAGTGATGTGGACATCCTTCAAAAGGGTCTCACCCAAACAAATGATTGGTGCCAAAAACACAGCCTCAAACTGAATGCCAAAAAAAGCATCATCATCCCTTTTGGAGAGAATGACATCCCCACAAATTATCACATTGACACTAAGCATGCAATCAGTTGTGATGGACTTGGGAACCCAGGTTGATAGCAAACTTACTTTTGACCACCATATTGCCTCCATTGTATGGAAAGCTTTCTACATGGCCCTCCTCATTAGTAAGTGTATCTCATCCAGGGAAAAGATTGTCATAACATCCCTGTATTCTTCCCTTATAAGACCGATTATTGAATACAATGCCCCTTTTGGCATGCACTTCGCAAAGCACATGCAGCAGCTGGAGAGACCACAGAGATTCCTCACCCAGAGAATCCAGGGCCTCAAACATCTACCCTACGCAGACAGGCTAAAAGCCCTGTCCCTCTACTCAGTCTCCTACAGACTCCTCAGAGATGACCTTTGTCTGGCATACAAGCAATCTCAGACCACACCCTGATGGGACTGCTGCGTACCTACAAGTCAAGCTTCATTCAAGTAACACGCATGCGAGACCTCAACCTGGGCTTTGAGATCAATAGGACTTGTTGGCAGGACAGATTTGTGTCCCAGAGACGCCCCTTTTGTGGAATAGACTCCCTCTCCACATAAAGCAGAGCACTTCATTAAACCTTTTTAAGGACAACCTGGATAACTGGATGAGGAACAAAAATACACCCCTGGGATTCCACCTATGTCCCTGCTGGACTGTGGCATTAGGGTCCTGACTTACTGGAACATGGGCTAAATTCTTGGCTAGGCTTGTAAGGACCTCAGGGCCAAGAAACAAGTAACTTCCTATAATCCTATGATCGTAAGATATGGGAATCATAGGTACTGTCAGGATGTGTGTCAGATATGGGAATCATGGGCACTGCCAGGATGTGTGTCAGATATGGGAATCATGGGCACTGTCAGGATGTATGTCAGATATAGGAATTATGGGAACTGTCAGGATGTGTCAGATATTGGGCTCATGGGTACTGCCAGGATGTGTGCCAGAAATATTAATCATGGGTACTGCCAGGATGTGTGTCAGACATGTTAATCATGGGTACTGCCAGGAGTTTATTGTGGAAAGGTTGAAGTGGGTTCAGTCGAACCCACTTCAGTCAAAGTTCAGAGGCTGAATGGCGATAATGTCAAACCCAACATTGTTGAAGTACGACTCTCACCCCTATTTCGAGCCATGTTAAAGCCCATTTCGAGGTAGAAGACAAGTCGTATATTGACAATGTCAGAATTCGACACTGTCGTTTTCGTATATGTGGGTCGATTATCCCATCATTTGATGGGGTCCAGTTCCACCATACCATAGTAAACCCTGCCAGGATTTGTGTCAGATACGTTAATCATGGCCACTGCCAAGATGTGTTTCAGCTATGTTAATCATGGCTACTGCCAGGATGTGTGTCAGATATGGGAATCATGGGTACTGCCAGGATGTGTGCTAGATATGGGAATCATGGGTACTGCCAGGATGTGTGTCAGATATGGAAATCATGGGTACTGTCAGTATGTGTGTCAGATATGTTAATCATGGGCACTGCCAGGATGTGTGTCAGATATGGGAATCATGGGTACAGTCATGATGTGTGTCAGATATAGGAATCATGGGTAATGTCAGGATGTGTGTCAGCTATGGGGATCATGGGTACTGCCAGTATGTGTCATAGGTTCATAGGTTGATACTAGGCTATCTGCCCTAATGCATTTACAAGCCTAGCCAGAGTATGTTTGGCTTTCGCCACCCTTCTTAGATTAATTGACTGTGCCTCTGTATAGTAGGTCACAGAAGATAGCCCATTTAAGGTTAGTTTACTGTGCCTCTCTCTAGCAGTGACACAGAAGAGATCCCAGGGGTAAAGTTACGATCTCCCATTCAAACGTCAAGATTCTTCTTGAA
Source organism: Protopterus annectens (assembly GCF_019279795.1). Classification (NCBI taxonomy): domain Eukaryota; kingdom Metazoa; phylum Chordata; order Ceratodontiformes; family Protopteridae; genus Protopterus; species Protopterus annectens. The sequence continues at coordinate 41,333,625 of NC_056745.1, forward strand.
GAGAGTCATTGAGGGGCTCTGTCTGACATGGATTGGGATTTTGTTCCAGAGTGAGGGGAGCCTCTGAGATATGAATCTGTCCCTCCAGCATGTTCTATTTATTTCTGTGCTGAGGATTAAGTCACTGGAGCGTGTAGTTCTGATGGATTTGGATTTCTTGAGGTGGAGCATGTCCATTAATTCTGGGTTGGACATGGCTTTATACGTCAGGCACAGATCGCCTCTGAGTAGGCGGTAAGCAACTGAGTAGAGCTGGAGTTTCTTTAGCCTAACTGCGTAGGGCATCTGTTTGAGTCCCTTGATCCTCTTGGTGAGGTACTTTTGGGGTCTTTCTAGTTGTAGCAGGTGTCGGGTAAGGTACATCCCAAATGGGGCATTGTATTTAATTATGGGCCTGATGAGTGATGAGTAGAGGGGCACAATGACCTCTCTTGGTCTAGATGTGAACCCCTTCGTGATAAGGTGGGCTATATAGAATGTCTTTCTAACCACTTTGGCAATGTGATTGTCAAAGGAGAGATATATTAATCATAGGTACTGCCAGAATGTGTGCCAGATATGTTAATCATGGGTACTGCCAGGATGTGTGTCAGATATGGGAATCATGGATACTGCCAGGATGCGTGTCAGATATAGGAATCATGGGCACTGCCAGGATGTGTGTCAGATATGGCAATCATGGGTATTGGCAGGATGTGTGTCAGATATAGGAATCATGGGCACTGCCAGGATGTGTGTCAGATATGGCAATCATGGGTATTGGCAGGATGTGTGTCAGATATGAAAGTTACAGGTACTGCCAGGATGTGTGTCAGATATGAGAATCATGGGTTCTGCCAGGATGTGTGTCAGATATGCAAGTTACATTTACTGCCAAGATGTGTGTCAGATATGGTAATCATGGGTACTGCCAGGATGTGTGTCAGATATGGGAATCATGAGTATTGCCAGGATGTGTGTCAGATATAGGAATCATGGGTATTGCCAGGATGTGTGTCAGATATGGGAATCATGGGTACTGCCAGGATATGTGACAGATATGGGAATCATGGGTACTGCCAGGATGTGTGTCAGATATTGAAGTTATAGGTACTGCCAGGATGTGTGTCAGATATAGGAATCATGGGTACTGCCAGGATGTGTGTCAGATATGGGAATCATGGGTACTGCCAGGATGTGTGTCAGATATATTATTCATGGGCACTGCCAGGATGTGTTTCAGATATGGGAATCATGGGTACTGCCAGCATGTGTGTCAGATATGGGAATCATGTGTACTGCCAGGATGTGTGTCAAATATGAGAATCATAGGTACTGCCAGGATGTGTGTCAGATATGGGAATCATGGGTACTGCCAGGATGTATGTCAGATATGGGAATCATGGGTACTGCCAGGATGTATGCCAGATATGTTAATCATGAGTACTGCCAGGATGTGTGTCAGATATGTTATTCAAGGGCACTGCCAGGATGTGTGTCAGATATGAGAATCATGGGTACTGCCAGGATGTGTGTCAGATATTGAAGTTATAGGTACTGCCAGGATGTGTGTCAGATATAGGAATCATGGGTACTGCCAGGATGTGTGTCAGATATGGGAATCATGGGTATTGCCAGGATGTGTGACAGATATAGGAATCATGGCCACTGACAGGATGTGTGCCAGATATGGGAATCATGGATACTGCCAGGATGTGTGTCAGATATGGGAATCATGGATACTGCCAGGATGTGTGTCAGATATGGGAATCATGGGTACTGCCAGGATGTGTGTTAGATATGTTAATCATAGACCCTTCCAGGATGTGTGTCAGATATAGGAATCATGGGCACTGCCAGGATGTGTGTCAGATATGGCAATCATGGGTATTGCCAGGATGTGTGTAAGATATGGGAGTCATGGGTAATCTCAGGATGTGTCTCAGATATGGAAGTTACAGGTACTGCCAGGATGTGTCTCAGATATGGAAGTTACAGGTACTGCCAGGATGTGTGTCAGATATGGGAATTATGGGTACTGCCAGGATGTGTGTCAGATATAGGAATCATGGGTACTGTCAGGATGCTCGCCAGATATGTTAATCATGGGCACTGCCTGGATGTGTGTTAGATATAGGAATCATGGTCACTGCCAGGATGTGTGTCAGATATGGGAATCATGGGTACTGCCAGGATGTGTGTCAGATATAGGAATCATGGGTACTGCCAGGATTTGTGTCAGATATGGGAATCGTGTACTTCGTGGATGTGTCTCAGATGTGTTAATCATGGGTATTTCCAGGATGTCTGCCAGATATAGGAATCATGGGCACTGCCAGGATGTGTGTCAGATATGGGAATCATAGGTACTACCAGGATGTATGTCAGATATAGGAATCATGGATACTGCCAGGATGTGTGCCATATATGTTAATTATGGATACTGCCCAGATATGTGTTGGATGTGTTAATAATGGACCCTGCCAGGATGCGTGCCATATATGAGAATCATGGGTACTGCCAGGATGTATGCCAGATATGGGAATCATGGGTACTGTGTGGATGTGTGTCAGATAGGTTAATCCTGGATTCTGCCAGGATATGTGCTAGATAGGGGAATCATGGGTACTGCCAGGATGTGGGTCAGATATGGGAATCTTCTGTACTGCAAGGATGTGTGTCAAATATGTTAATCATGGATACTGCCAGGATGTGTGCTAGATATGGGAATCATGGGTACTGCCAGGATGTGTTTCAGATATGGGAGTCATGGGTACAGTCATAATGTGTGTCAGATATAGGAATCATGGGTACTGCCAGGATGTGTGTCAGATAATCATGGGTACTGCAGGTATATTTCAGATATGCTAATCATGGGTACTGCAAGGATGGGTGTCAGATATGGGAGTCATGGGTACTGCCAGGATGTTTTTCAGATATGGGAATCATGGGTACTGCCAGGATGTGTGTCAGATATGGGAATGAAGGGTACTGCCAGTATGTGTCAGATATGTTAATCATCAGTACTGCCAAGATGTGTGTCAGATATGTTAATCACGGGTATTGCCAGGATGTGTGTCAGATATGGGAATCATGAACCCAGACATTGTAGTTATGCAGTACTTTGTATTCTGTGACTCGTTAAACCATACATTACTTCTACTTGGAAATGAATGATTTTCTGTAGCAGGGCTACTGGGCACCCAAACATAGTCAGCGATGCTTTTTATACACACAGTGAACTACTTGACTTGTGGTCCCAAAAGCCAAACAATTTTCTTACTATTTGGAGCTGCCATAAGGTAATCAAGATTTGGTCCAAACTCACTGAAACAACTAGGGTGATATTAAACAAATAGATCCCTTTTTACTGACCCCTCTTTTGCTAAACTCCCACTAGGTTGTAAACTATGGATACTGCATATTGTAGCATTTGTTAATGTATACATAGCCTCAAGATGAAACACTCATCACCATCTCCACTTACCTGCATTTGTAAAATTATACCAGGTATGTGCAAAATAATATGCTAAACCGGTTGCACGGTATAATATTCATGTGAAGTCAGTGTTTAGCCATGACTGCAACAAATGGCTTTTACCCTCAGGTGGAAAAAAGGTTAATCTTATTTTATGACTTCTGGCATCAGACTCTAATTTCTCAGTCAAGCATTTATTTTAATTTATTTGAATTTGTTGACTGGCTGGTAGGCAGCTCTTGGGACACTTTTCAGCACATACAATAACAAAGACATCAGTTAGAGAGAGACCACCAAAAATGCCAACAAAAGCAGCAAGGTGTATAACAAACAGGAATACAAGCAAGCAAGGAACACACACATAAACAGAAGCTAATTTAACCCGCTCATCTTCAGCAGATTAACAAAAAACTTCTTCAGAAGTTAACACACAGTGAAGTACCTCATATTATATTTAACTCCTGTAACTGACATCATGTCACTCAAGATGTAAACACATGTTCATATGTATATACTCGGGCTAACAACCACTAGGGCTGTTATAAATTAGTCATGGAACCTAAATTTGATATATGGGTGATTTATTTACTGCCTCTGCCCATCAGAGACAGGACCCAGACCAGGGTGAATTTGTGATTAACCATCCATTGGCCTAACTTGTGCTTAAACAGGGACAGGAAGGACCTCTGCTTCACATGGATGGAGAACCTGCTCCAGAGAATGGGAATTCTCTAAGAATGATATCTATCTCTACAACATGTCTTATTTATGTCTCAAACAAAATTTACGTCTTTTAATCTAGTAGTTCTAAAGATGTTTGTTTTGTGGATGAGCAAAAGGTTCATCAAAACAGGGTCCAGGAATGCCTTGTATGTCAGTAAAAGATCACCTCTAAGATGTTTGTATGATACCAAGTAAAGAGACAGGGCTTTGAGTTGATCAGAGTAGGGCATTGTGTTTACTCCCCGTATTCTTTTTATAAAGAACCTTTGTGGATGTTCCACCTGCTGCGTGTCTCGTCAGGTACAAACTGAAGGGGCATTATACTCCATAATGGGTCTGATGAGGGCTGAGTGGAGTGGTATGATGACCTCTCTGGACCTAGATGCCATGCCATTGTTTATACGTTGAGTAACGTAGAAGGATTTTCTTACCACCTTGGGCACATGTTGGTCAAAGGCTATGTTACTATGTACATGAGTTCCTAGATCCTTGACTAGGGAATCAACTTTTTAGAGACAAGGTTTAAGTCTTTAGAACAGGTAATTCTGGCTCTGTTTGTTTTGTGGATATGCAGGAGGTCCATCAGAGTGGAGTCTGACAATGCCCTGTATGACAGACATAGATCTCCCCTCAAAAGCCTTTAGGAGACAGAATACAGGGATAGGGCCTTGAGGAGGTCTGCATAGGATATAATACTTATGCCCTGTATTCTTTTAGTTAGGGACCTCTGTGGATGTTCCAGTTGTTGGATATGCCTGGTTAGATACATACCAAAGGGGGCATTGTACTCAATGATAGGTCTGATGAATGTCGAATGCAGTGGAACAATGACTTCCTTGGACTTAGATGCCATATTTTTGTTTTAAGTTGCGCAACACAGAATTATTTCCTCACCACTTAAGACACATGATGCTCAAAGGCTAGATTACTATCTATGTGTGTTCCTATGTCCCTGACTACTGGCTCAACTCTAAGGGGTGTGTTGTCAATATGATAGTTACCAGGAATGGATGACTTCACAAAGGATACTTTTATGCACTTCTTGGCATTTAGTTTTAGTTCATGACTCTGGCACCAGTTGTTTGTATGTGTCAGCCCCTACTGGAGAGCATTTGTGTCAGTGTGAGATTCAATGACAGCTACTAATTTCCAATCATCTGCAAATTTAGTCAGCCAGAAACTATTGACATTGGCCTTGACTTCTGAGAAGTAAATGTCTAAAAGGAGTGGTCCAAGGACTGATCCATGAGGGACTCCAGTTGTGACTGGCCTCTATGTAGAGGTGAACTCCCCGATTCTAACTTCTTGGGTCCTGTCTGTGAGCCAGTTGGCCATCTACCAGGTGGCATACAGGTTTGTGCCTAACCTCTTGAATTTGTCAACAATGCCTGAGTGGGGTATTCTGTCAAATGCCTTGGCCAGGTCAAGGTAGGCAGTGTGAATGATTTTACCCTCATCTGTTGCTTTGGTGACCTTCACAAAGAAGTCCACCAGACTGAGTAGGCATGATCTGCCCTTTACGAAACCAAATCGGGTTGGGTCCAATGTCTGGAGGTTTACTATATCTCTGTTGACCATCTCCATGATAATTCTTTCCGTGGCTTTACATATAAGACTAGTGAGACTTATGGGTCTCTAGTTTCCAGAGTCGGTAGATGGCATACATTTGTGCAGAGGGATGACTGTTGCCTTTCTCCATTCATGAGGTGCGAAGCCTGTTTGGAGGCTACAATTAAAGAGTAATTCCTGAGGCCCTGATAGGTCATGTTTCATGCTATTTAGAAGGTAACATGGGATATTGTCTGGGCCCAATGATGCAGTGTTCTTGGTCTTAGAGACAGCATTAAGGAGCTGTTCCCTAGTGAAAGTATTGGGAGTTATATTTGATGATATTTCCTGAGGGAAGGTTGCGGGGGGTGAGAGGGGTAAAGTTGGAGCTGAATTTATCAGCCAGGAGGTTCGCTACAATGAGCTCTGCACACAACTGTGTATTGCCTTTGAGGTTGTGGACGTCCTTGGCCTGGGAGTCCAAACTTACCTCAAGTAAGGGTGTAAACTAAGTTATAACTATATGGAAAACCCACAGCAGTAAATATTTTTTTTGTGTTCTTCCAGTCATCATCTTCCCCATTTATTAATGGCTTGTCTTGTAGAGAATTATATAGGACATTTAGAACTATGTAAGTTGAGAAAGTTTTATCACACTTTGGAAGAGATCAAAGACAGATTAACGATTAGTGGTTATTCAAAAGTGACTTTATTAAAGTACAAAATAAGATTTAGAAAAATCAAAAAGAACAGGGTTATATAAGAAAAGTAGAGTTTTTTTTAAGATAGAAGTAACAGCAGTGAAGGGAGAGAGTAATGTTTTTTGTAACAACGAACACTGCCTTCACACCAGTGCTGAGAAAGTTAGGCAAAGAAAATGGGTACAGTTTAACGTCTGAGTCACAGCTGCACCAGATTTTTTTTGAATGACTGACCTTTTCCTACAAATGAATAAAGAATTTAAAAGACTATTTAAGTCATGGTGTGTAAATGGACTCGGTTAGTCTAAAAGGTCCAATTTACTGTGAACATTGTAAAGTCTGCAGAAAGACAAAGAATTTATATAGAATACAATTAATGGAAGGATGCATTTGCCTAACCATGACTTTAATATGTGATAAATTTAAATATGTGGGATCAACAAAAAAAGAATAAAATAAAATTAAAATTATGGAACATTTGGGGGAGAGAAGAAAAAAATATATAATTATCCTGGGGCAGTTCACTGTTTGAGCTGCTGTGATAGATGAAAAGCTGATTTAGTTTTTCAGTGTTTTTTTGGAATGCAATCTGACTTTCTTTACAGCCATAGAATCTTACAGTCAACATGCAGTAATCCATTTTGGCCAAACACATAGTACCCAGAGGGGATGATTTGCAGGCAACTTTGTTGTTACTGGGAACAAAAATTAATTTACTCTATCTCATGTGAATTACAAAATGGCTAAATCATGAATTAATATATAAATAGTTATGTACAACAAGTGTGTATATATATATATATATATATATATATATATATATATATATATATATATATATATATATATATATATATATATATATATATATATATATATATATATATATATATTTATATATATATATATATACATATATATATATATATATATATATATATATATATATATATATATATATATATATACATATGTATATATGTGTGTATATATACACAAACACACACACATATATATATATATATATATAGATATATAAATATATGTATATATATGCCTATATATACGCACATACACATACAACAGAGAAGGTAACAGGTTCCAGTCTTCCATCGATACAACATCTTTATTCTGCAAGAAGCATCCAGAAGGCCACCAAAACAATACAGGACAACACACATCCTGCGCACAGACTATTTAAGCATCTGGCGTTGGGCAGGAGATATTGCAGCATCCGCTGCAGGAATACAAGATTCAGTATTATACCATGATCCCCCCAAAACGTGCACGCTGATTGGCCAGCGTGCCCGTTGTAAATCGAGTTATACTAATGGAAAAAGGTCCGGTCGCCCGGACTTTTTTCCATTAGTATAACTCGATTTTTTAAAACACTGTCTCGCTATGTTAAATGGGTTTAACATAGCGAGACAGCTTTAAAATAAGCAACGGAGATCTCCGTTGCTTATTTTAAAGCTGTCTCGCTATGTTAAACCCATTTAACATAGCGAGACAGTATTTTAAAAAAAGCAACGGAGAAAGCAAGATCTCCGTTGCTTTTTTTTAGTGTCTCGCTATGTTAAATGAGTTTAACATAGCGAGACAGTTTTAAAATAAGCAACGGAGATGTCCGTTGCTTATTTTAAAACTGTCTCGCTATGTTAAACTCATTTAACATAGTGAGACACTAAAAAAAAAAGCAACGGAGATCTTGCTTTCTCCGTTTTTGCTCAACTCTGATGTACTGCGCAGGCGCGCAGTACATCAGAACTGCCGCAGATGCCAAACATCTGCGGAAGGGCAGTAAACAGGCATTATACTATGCCATTATTTAAGAAAAGGAATAGTTTCTTTTCTTAAATAATGTCATGGTATAATAGCAATAACCCACTTCTGGGTGTGGGTAATGCTAAATTTACCCACGGTTGGCTTTGTTTGGTATTACCCACACCCAGGCGTGGGTTATTGCTATAACAGTTTCCACCTTACAGTGATTAGACCTCTGAACCCAGGCACTAGTCCCAAGGGTCTGGACACATAATAAGCCAATTGCTCTTTATTTGTACAATATATACTTACACATATTCCAAGTAAGTACAATGTATATTTATTTATCCATAGTCAGTATTATTTAACTCACTCAAGTGCAATATTAGACAAGTAAGTCAAGCATTTCAATCTGTAGTGTGTTTTGTTTTACTTTAAATAGGGTAGTTAATTTAACTCAGGGGAGGGTATTCTTTTCATATACAAGTGTTGGCAAATGTCTCTGCTCTTTCTTACGTGTATTGGGATCAGTACTGTATTTATTAGTTATGTTTATTCCTCTACTTGTATGTGTTGTTTCACTCTCCTTTGTAATCTCAAGAACTGAGCTCATGCTCGACATTTTGTTTAGGCTATACATGTGCAGTTCTAAATGACAATAAAGTTTACTTTGACTTTGACATACATGGAAATTACATCATGAAGGTTCATCATGCTAAATAAAATACAGATAATTAATTACACCAAAAATACTGTCATCCCAAAAGCTGGAGATTGAAAAAAAGAATATTCTGCAAACCATAACCCTACCAAACATTCAAGTCAAGGCTGTCTGAATAGTAGTAATGTTATGGGAAGGGATTTTCTGCTGTAAAGTTCATGGTTACAGTTAGGGCAAGGCAGGAATAGGGTTTACTAAGCCGCATGTAGCAACCTGATTCTTAGCATGTTTTACTGCTCAAACATTTTCACTTACCAACACGTAGCTACAGGCAGATTCAGCTCAGTGAGCTGTAGAGCACCTCTTGTGAAATCTGTTTCTAATGCTCCAAGCATTTATATAACAATGGATGAAGCAGATGCATTTTACTTAATATACCTTACATTTTATGATCAGGTAATTTAAGTGAACTGAGGACATTCTCTGTAAAGTCCATTGTTTCCTTTTGCAGACATATTTTACATCATTACTTCAACAATGCATTTTTCACATAACTAATATTTATCTGTAATAATAGTCATAATGTAGGACAATAGCATCAAACATCTGAAAATGCAGAATAGGCAGCATAAAATGAGGACATATTTATTACTCACTTCTGCACAGTGAATAGAACAGAGACAGAAAAAAAAATAACAGCTAAAAGCATTCTCAGTGCAGTTATTCACAACAGCCATATTGAGTTTACAAAACGAAAGACACAGCTGGGAGGCCACTTAAATCCTTAACGTCTATAACAAGCTGATACATCTGTTTTAGGTTCTTAGCCTACTCTCTGCCTAAATGGTAAGGTTTATGATCAGTCACATAGTGAAGGCTACCAGCATTCACTAGTTATTTATCCTTCTTTAGTATGCCTTCAAGGCTGTATTGGGGAAACTAAATCGACTAAGTCACACTAAAATATAATAATAAATTGGATTACAGTTTATTTAAATAAATATACTGAACAATAACAATGAATTTGTTTAAATATGATGCAAGAAGGTGAGCAACTGGTATGCACACAAGTCTTGTGTTTGACATACTTAAAGTTTATACAACCATCCCACCTGTACCGACAGTTAAATAATTAACCAATAAACATGATGGGAAGTGTATTATTTTGTATCACCATCAATGGAGGGGTGGGTCACAGCATACGGCTTAGCATAGGGTTTTGACTTCCTAGGGGTGATACTACAATGACAATTTATTATGACAAGGTATTGGTAATCTGCATTTTACTCGTATTGCAGTGGGAGTGTATGCAAGAGATCATCCCACCTAACCAAACTAACCCTTCCACAGCCATGAGCGAAGACACGAATTACTCATACTCTGCCACAGTATGCACATCTATGACGCAAGAGGATATTTTACAAAGAAAACTCCTTGCCCTTTTAAAACACTGTCTTTGTATAATATAAATTTGTTAGTCCTTCCATTTCACTGAGATGATATCAGTCAGCAAGATGGCTGCAAATGCACACTCCCATGACATACTGATAGGGTCACAGGTTCATAGGTAACCATTATACCATCACTTTATAAAATGCAAACTCCCACGACATACTGACAGGTTCATAGGTAATCACTATGCAATCACTTTATAAAATGCACACTCCTACGACATACTGATAGGGTCACAGGTTCATAGGTAACCATTATACCATCACTTTATAAAATGCACACTCCTACGACATACTGATAGGGTCACAGGTTCATAGGTAACCATTATACCATCACTTTATAAAATGCAAACTCCCACGACATACTGACAGGTTCATAGGTAATCACTATGCAATCACTTTATAAAATGCACACTCCTACGACATACTGATAGGGTCACAGGTTCATAGGTAACCATTATACCATCACTTTATAAAATGCAAACTCCCACGACATACTGACAGGTTCATAGGTAATCACTATGCAATCACTTTATAAAATGCACACTCCCACGACATACTGATAGGGTCACAGGCTCATAGGTAATCGCTATGCAATCACTTTATAAAATGCACACTCCCATGACATATTGATAGGTTCACAGATATGCGCTATACAATCACTTTATAAAGCGTTACAAGTGCACTCCCACAACATATTGACAGGTTCAGGGGTTCACAGGTAAGCCTACACAATCACTTTATAAAATGCACACTCCCACAACATACTGATAGGTTCACAGATATGCGCTATACAATCACTTTATAAAGATTTACAAGTGCACTCCCACAACATATTGACAGGTTCAGGGGTTTATAGGTAAGCACTACACAATCACTTTATAAAATGCACACTCCCACGACGTATTGATAGGTTCACAGGTTCATAGGTAAGCACTGTATAATCACTTTATAAACCTTTACAACCCTAAACAATAAATCATATTCAAAGTTCCCTCCAGCCTTGAGGAGGGCAACATGAAACAGAGGGAGGGAAAATCTGAAGTTTTGAATACAATTCTCTAAGTTTATCTTGAAGGTTGAAAAGGTAGTATTTTGATATGTAGGGGACATTTGTTCCAGAGTTAAGGGATATTTACGTGTATGAATCTATTATGCCATTGTGTCTTATTTATCTGTGGTGTACGTGCAGTTTATATCACGTGGCTGTAGAAAGAAGCACCAGGAGTTTTTATTTAATGTGTATGGAGGTATATTTTGATGTGCATTTGAGTTTTAAAACATTTATTTGTATATATCATGTATGAAGAGAGTTTATGTTTGACATGTGGTATCACCAATTGGTGATACAACATGGCAGGTATTTAAATTTCATTTTCTGCAGCCCCATAGATTCCCTTTTTATGTGGTTAGTACACTTCTTTGGGATATGTCAGATTTAATCTATTTTTACCTGCTGACTGAAGTGCACATTTATTATACACATGCCAGCTTTGACGTTGTGTCCCTTCAGGGTGGGACAAAACTGTTAAAATTCTGCTGCATAAGAGAATGCAGTTTGACTTTTTCAGAGCCACAGAATCTCACAGTCAATATACAGTAATTACATTTAATGCACTATACATGGAGACACACACAAAAAAAGAGCACATGGTTGCATAGCACACTGTTCTAGCATGCACAAGAAAATACCGTGAGAAACAGTTGTCTGAAGGTTTACAACTGATAGCAAACAATCATTCTTAAGGAAAGATACACCAATGCAGGCTGCTTAATCTGCTCTGATTTTCTTTAGCAACGTGAAATGAGTGACTTCCTCCAGTTCATCACCTTCTAACACTTAAATCCTGAATTCAGTTATATTTGGGATATGCAATACTTGCTTTAAAGATTGTTTTTCTAGTAATATACTTATTGTTTAGGTCCTTTTCATAGTTTCCAGTAAGCTAGACAGCCTGATTTATTTCATGATGCTTAAGAACACTAAACGAGATAGATAGCTGGGGAATTATGCCATTTTAATTTCATGTTCTTTAAAAAATAAAGTACTTTTAGTCTTCAGACTTGAAATCTGTAAAATATTTCTGTACATTACTTCTCGTACAATGTCTAAATTGCTCTGCAACCCTGTAACAGTCTGATGAATATATAATTGTAAAAATAATGTATTTCGGGCACCATGCAGTGAAGAGAAAAATGTTTATTATTTTGAATTGAAACTGAGAAGACATCCTCATTAGTCCTTTCCCCAACACCTGCTCCCCATTTCTGGCTTCTTAATTTGGAATAAACAACTACAATTTTGCAAGGAGAACAGACAACAGCATTCTATCAACCTTACAGAAAGATATTAACAGTGGAACATGTGGTAATAGCTTTTGTACATTATGCTGATTTGCATGCCAGAGGTGGATAAACAGTCACCTGGTTCTCTGGAACACAAGTCACATAATTATGCTTTGGTCAATATGATTGCTACAAAATGGTTGCAAAGCTGGTTTAATTTTCCCTTCAGTAAAGAAACATCATCTGTTTGTTTTTTTAACCCTGTTGAATGAGGCTCATTTTCAGATGGCATGTATGCGTGGTACGTCCTCCTCAAAAAAAAAAAAAAAAAAAAAAAAAAAAATATATATATATATATATATATTAGTAATTTTGTTCATTTTGAGATTATCTCCCTTAATAGTGAAACAAACTTCTGTCAAAATTATGCTTTATGGGAGAATGCGAAATGACATTTTTAGAGCCTCATGTAAGATAGTACACATGGGCAGACAAGAAAAAAGTACAAGTATCTACACTGATTCTAGTCTGAAAAAAAACATGGGCAGTATGTTACAAATGCTGTCTGAAAACTAATTACTGACTCATTGTAATCTATCTTCTCTTTTCTAGAACAAAGTCACCTGTTTAATGTGGAAACTGTTATCTACACTGCTATTTTATTACTTCAAATTTTCTATTTTATTAGTCACTCTTAGTTGGGTATTTTAGTTGTACCAAGCTACTGCTCTCTGTTTAAATTAAGTTGTCAACACTGCTACTTTATTAGTTTCTCTTCAGGCACTGTACCTGTAGCCTCTGTGTTTAAATGGTGTTATCTCCGCTGCTATTTCATTAAACTCTCCTTGATCATTATGCCTTTAGTTAGCCCCTGTGTTTAAACTGTTGCCAACGCTACTACATTAATAGACACTTATTAATCTTGGTATAAGTTTTGAACAGAGCTATTTTGTTATCCACGCCTGTAGCTATCCTCCCGGACACATCTTTAGCCATCATGGTAGCACTTGATATACTGAGGCACTAAACGAACTGGCCCATGCTTATCAACAACATATTACTGCTGCCTCAAAATGTCACAACATGAGAGGTTCATAGGTTCATAGGTTCATAGGTTCATACTAGGCTATCTGCCCAAGGGCATTTATAAGCCTAGCCCATAGTTATGTGGCTTTCGCCACCCCTTTAGTTTGAATAAAAACTATGCCTATCATTTTGCTGTGCCTCTGTCAAGCAGTGACGCTGAAGTAATCCCTGGGGTATATCTGCAATCTCCCATCCATTGGTCAAGATTCCTCTTGAACAAGACCAGAGAGGTGCTCTGCCTCACATGTACCGGGATTTTGTTCCACAGCATAGGGAGTCTCTGGGTGATGAATCTGTCCCTCCAGCACGTTCTATTTATAACCGTGTCAAGGTTTAAGTCTCCCGCCCTTGTGGTTCTGAGGGATCTAGATTTTTTGAGGTGAAGCATATTCATCAAATCTGGGTTTGACATGGCCTTATATGTCAGGCACAGGTCACCTCTGAGCAAGCGGTATGAGACTGAATAGAGCTGGAGTTCTTTCAGTCGGGCAGCATAAGACATATTTTTGAGACCCTTTATCCTTTTGGTGAGGAACTTTTGGGGCCTTTCAAGCTGCAGCAGGTGTCTGGTCAGATACATTCGAACGGGCATTGTACTCAATCATAGGTCTAATAAGTGATGAGTACAGGGGATGATGACCTCCCTTGATCTAGATGTGAATCCCTTCATGATCAGGTGGGTGATATAGAAGGTTTTCCTAACTACTTTAGCAACATGAGTGTCAAACGAAGGCTACTGTCAACCTGGGTCCCCAGATCTCTGATGACTTTTCTGTGCTCAGTGGATTGCCACCTATATGGTAGCTAGGGGTAGCCTTGTTTTTCCCAAAGGGTATGACTATGCATTTTTGGCGTTTAACTTCAGGCCATGGCTCTGGCACCAGTTATCCATTTCTGTAAGGCCCTTCTGGAGGATATCTGTGTCAGATGTGTTTTCGACTATGGCCCAGTTTGCAGTCATCTGCAAACTTTGTCAGCCATAACCCTCCTGTGTTTGCTTGTACTTCAGAAAAGTAGATGCCGAACAAGAGTGGACCCAGGACTGAGCCCTGTGGGACACCACTTGTGACAGGCTTTGAGTCTGACATGGCTCCAGCAACTCTGACCCTGTGGGTTCTGTCACTTAGCCAGTTTGCAACCCATCTTGTGATGTATGGGTTTACATTCAAGCTGATGAGTTTTTCGATGATACCTGAGTGGGGTATTGTGTCGAAGGCCTTTGCCAGGTCGAGGTAGGCTGTATGGACTGCCTTTCCCTCATCAATGGCCTTGGTGACTGTCTCGAAAAAGTCAACCAAGTTTAAGAGGCAGGATCTGCCTTTGACAAAGCCAAACTGAGTTGGATCCAAAAAGTATTTACTGAGCTTGGAGACCTTCCTCTCACCATAACACAAACAGTAAGCATGATACGTAACCGTCTACATCACAGAACACCTATGCTATGCTTATGTATGCCAAGGTGGCTAAGAAACCACTTCCGAGCATCACAACTTTAGAAATAAGAGACCTCAGCCACCTAACAAAAGCACCTATTCCATCCATATATTTCTGTAAACAGTACATTGTACACATACTTCAACAAAGTCAAATGGTGCTGACACCATGTCCATAAGGCATACTATGCCTGCAACTATTTATAGTAATATTTTAATACTTGGTGCACACCAATGCAGCCCTCACTAGGATGGATAACAGTAAGGTGACAATTAGCCATCTCTCTTTAACCAGAATTTATGATGCTGTGAGGTTCATAATATCCACCTTAGATTGTTAACCATGGAGGGGATGCAGAGGGATATAGCTGAGTTTGCTATCCTTGTAGGTGAGACTGGTAAGACACTGGTCTTGATGGTTAACGTACCATCTTCTAGAATGATGCAAACATTTAAAAATGAGAAAATTAGATTCAGTATCTGGCTTACTAGCTAGTATCTTTCTAGGGGAATCCAACAGGTGTCTTGTCTGGGATATGTCTGACAGACCCTCATGCATTGCCAAGTATATAATAAAGGATGGTCTGCACCTTTCCTACTATGGCTTTTGCATACTGACAGAAGCATTTGCTGCCCCTATACTGCCTTTTTTATATAGAATCTGTGTATGGACTATTCAAGCTAGCAAATCAAAATTCATATTACATAAAGGTGGCTCAACTCAGTGCTAGGAGTCTCAAGAAAAAGATTACCAATGCACTCATATCAAGGCAAATTCCCTGTGTCCCCATATCTGAATTTTAGAAATCCAAATCACTGTTTACAAAGTTAACCACAAATTTTTGGGTAGCTGTAGATCTCCCTCAATGTTTCCAATGATCGCATAAATGCAATAACTAATAGTCCTATTAACCCAACTACATTTATCCTTGAAGACTTCAGTTAACTTGTCATAAACTGACTCATGTACCTACAAATATTAAGAATGCTCAATGCTTCCTGGAAAATATGAATGCAAGTCATCTAGAACAGGTACTTAATACCACATAAAGGGACAAAACTATCCTAGCTACTGCCCTCATTAAAATACCCCCATCTTGTTACACTTCATAGATGTCCTCATCACTTATTAACTTTGATCATAAATCAGTGATCTCCTCATACAAATCCAGTGGTTCTTTTCAGCCCAATATCTTTGTGTCCAAGAACCTTTCAAAAACAAACCTCTTGCAACTGCTTAATAATTTGAAAAATGCAGCTGCAATCCTTCGCAGACATTAAAGCTGGAACTTCTACATTTGCATCCAAGTTCTAGTCTCAGCTTGACAGCTGTAGTGTTGATAAGGCCCTCCCCATTCACAGCAAATATAACTCAAAACAAACTCCTATAGTGGTGCACATTTATAAATAAGCCTTACAACATGAACAATAATGCACTAAATGCATGTAGAAAGGCACAATTCACCTGTTTTAAGAGAACATTCAAGTTAGCAAAGATCTTAAAGGTGAAATCAGAAACAAAGGAAAGCTGAATATGAACTCAAAATATGGACCCTTACACTTAAAGCAATTACAAATCCTTCTTTAACTATTTTAGAAAGCTAAGAAACAGTGCTAAACAATTCTCAGAACAGATCCAAAATGACATACCCCGTTCAGAGCCCAAGGAGATCACTAATATCATGGTCAGATTTTGTATCAACTTTATCCCATCCACCACTATAATTACCCCCAGAATTTCACAGTCCATATCTTACTTTAAGATAACAAAGTTCTTGCAGCCATATCACAAAAGGAATACCTCTTTCATGGGGCCTGATGATACACTATGATTCTGATTTATTACAGCTAAGGATGGCTTACTGAAATCTCTAGCAAAACTTTTTAACACGGGTTTTGTAATGAGTTATGGTCCTGAATCTTGAAGACCATCAGTTGCACCTAAACAAGGAGGAAAACACAGACTCTGGCAACTCTAGACCCATCAGCCTAAGCACCCTTATTTATAGGCCACGGAATGTATCATCTCTGACCTCAACAACTTAATGCACTGATAACATTGAGATAAGAAGCAATATCAGTTTGGCCCAAGCAAGGTTAGATCCTGTATTATTAAGCTCAGAAACCATTTTGAAAAGGTAACTGAAACTGTGAAAGTAGCAGACTCTAAATCCAACTTCAGACCAGTATCAAGTGGAGTACCACAGGGTTCAGTCCAAGGTCCTCTCCTGTTTGGTATCTACTTCTCTGAAGTACAGGCTAACACAGAAGGTGTTTGGCTAACAAAGTTCGCAGATGACTGCAAACTAGGAGCCATAATCAAATGGTGTGGACATCCTACAAAAGGGCCTCACTGAGACAGATGCCTGGTGTCAAAAGCCATGGCCTCAAGCTCAATGCCAAAAAGTGCATGGTCATCCCTTTTGGTAAAAACTCTGTACCCATGAAATGCCACATAGACAGCAGTCTACTTAACACTGAAAGTGTGATAAGAGACCTTGGGACACAGGTGGACAGTAGTCTCTCCTTTGATAATCACATCGCCACAGTAGTCAGGAAATCCTTCTACGTGGCACACCTCATCACAAAAGGTTTCTCATCCAGGCCAAAAAGTGCATGGTCATCCCTTTTGGTAAAAACTCTGTACCCATGAACTACCACATAGGCAGTAGTCTATGTAACACCAAAAGTGTGATAAAAGACCTTGGGACACAGGTGGACAGTAGTCTCTCCTTTGATAATCACATCACCACAGTAGTCAGGAAATCCTTCTACCTACCTGGTTAACAAAATATGCTGATGCTCAGAATCCAGGGGTTGTTAATTAACACACTCACTGACTTGAAAACACTCCACATAGGCTTGGACTATATAAGTAACTGTTGTAAGGGTAATAAACACCATATCATAAAGCTGGCACTAACCTAAAAACAAACATAATCACAGATCTAGGTAACATTACAAATAATTCCAAATCCTTTGCTCACCATGTTTCTACTGCTCTTGAAAAATCCTTCTATTACACCAATTTCATCACAGATCTAGGTAACATTACAAATGATTCCATATGCTTTGCTCACCATTGTCGTTGGAAAATCCTTCTATTATACCAGTTTGATAACTAAAGACATCTCTTCCACAGCCAAAGAAATTGTGCCTCTGCTTGTATCTCATCTCTGCCATCTTTGAATATAATGTCCTCCTTGGTATAGCCCTATCAAAACACATCAATCAGCAGGAGAAACTGCAGAGAGTCCTGACCAGTAATATTACTGTCAAAACACATCAAACAGCTGGAGAATCTGCAGAGATTCCTGACCAGTAATATTACTGTCAAAACATATCAAACAGCTGGAGAAACTGCAGCGATTCCTGACCAGAAATATTACTGTCTTATTGATTCCAGACCAGTTATTTGCCATTTTGTTTATGTTTAGCCTTCCTTGCGAAGAAAAAAACACATCTCTTTTTGACCTTCAGTTTCCGTACAAAATAAATGATTCTTCAAACAACAGTATAAAATATCTTAATTTCTACACTTAAATTAGTAAAACCTACTGTTGGGACAGATTGTTATCCCAAAACATCCCCCACCATTCAAATAAACTATCTCTGTACATCTACCAAATTAGTAACCTTGCTACTTTCAAGATCAACCATGCCAACAGCATGAAGATTCATAACTTGTCCACAGGCCTTCCCTACCAGAATTTCCTCAAAGCAGTAGTAGACTGCTGATGCTGAGTGTGCTGGTTATGCTATAAACCATCTGTATGCTGTTAACTACCTAACACATTATAAATCATTTGCATGGTAGTAACTACCTAACACTTTATAAATCAACTGCATGCTAGTAACTACCTAACACCTTATAAATCATCTGCATGCTAGTAACTACCAAATACAGTATAAATCATCTGCATGTTAGTAATTATATTATAAATCATCTGCATGTTAGTAACTACTCAACACCTTATAAATCATCTGCATGCTAGTAACTACCTAACACATTATAAATCATTTGCATGCTAATACCTACCTAACACATTATAAATCAACTGCATGCTAGTAACTACCAAACACATTATAAATCATCTGCATGCTAGTAACTACCAAATACAGTATAAATCATCTGCATGTTAGTAATTATATTATAAATCATCTGCATGCTAGTAACTGCCTAACACATTATAAATCATCCGCATGCCAGTAACTACCTAACACATTATAAATCATCTGCATGCTAGTAACTGCTTAACACATTATAAATCATCGGCATGACAGTAACTACCTAACACATTATAAATCATCTGCATGCTAATAACTACCGAATACATTTTAAATCATCTGCATGTTAGTAACTACTTAACACATTATAAATCATCTGCACGTTAGTAACTGCCTAACACATTATAAATCATCTGCACATTAGTAACTACCTAACGCATTTTAAATCATCTGTATGTTAGTAACTACCTAGCACATTATAAATCATCTGCATGTTAGTAACTACCTAACGCATTTTAAATCATCTGCACATTAGTAAATACCTAACACATTATAAATCATCTGTACATTAGTAACTACCTAACACATTATAAACCATCTGCATGTTAGTAACTACCTAACACATTATAAATCATCTGCATGCTAGTAACTACCTAACACATTATAAATCATCTGCACGTTAGTAACTGCCTAACACATTATAAATCATCTGCATGTTAGTAACTACCTAACACATTATAAATCATCTGCATGCTAGTAACTACCTAACACAATATAAATAATCTGGATGTTAGTAACTACCGAACACATGATAAATCATCTGATTATTACTAACACATTATAGTAATCTGCATGCTAGTAACTACCTAACGCATTATAAATCATCTGTATGCCAGTAACTACCTAGCACATTATAAATCATCTGCATGCTACTAACGAACACATTATAAATCATCTGCATGTTAGTAACTACCTAACACATTATAAATCATCTGCATAGGGTGGGAGGTTGTCATAATGATTAAGGTGTTTACCTTACAAACATAAGGTGCAGGGTTTGATTCTCACATGGGGTAACTGGCTAGGCTGAAAATGTCTCACAAGGGCAGTTAGCCTAGTACTAATCTATGAACGTATCTATGAACCATGCTAGTAACTGCCTAACACATTATAAATCATTCGCATGCCAGTAACTACCTAACACATTATAAATCATCTGCATGCTAGTAACTGCTTAACACATTATAAATCATCGGCATGACAGTTACTACCTAACGCATTATAAATCATCTGCATGCTAGAAACTACCTAACACATTATAAATCATCTGCACATTAGTAACTACCTAACGCATTTTAAATCATCTGTATGTTAGTAACTACCTAGCACATTATAAATCATCTGCATGTTAGTAACTACCTAACGCATTTTAAATCATCTGCACATTAGTAAATACCTAACACATTATAAATCATCTGTACATTAGTAACTACCTAACACATTATAAACCATCTGCATGCTAGTAACTAACACAAAATAAATCATCTACATCCTAGTTACTATCCAACACATTATAAATCATCTGCATGCTAGTAACTAACACATTATAAATTGTCTGCTTGCTGGTCACTACCTAACACATTATAAATCAATTTCACGCTAGTAACTACCTAACACATTATAAATCATCTGCACGTTAGTAACTACCTAACACATTATAAATCATCTGCACGTTAGTAACTACCTAACACATTATAATTTGTCTGCATGCTAGTAACTACCTAACACATTATAATTCGTCTACATGTCAGTAACCACCTAACACATTTTAAATCATCTGCATGCTAGTATGTACCTAACAGCTTATAAATCATCTGCATGCTAGTAACTAACACATTATAAATCATCTGCTTGCTGGTAACTACCTAAGACATTATAAATCATCTGCATGCTAATAACAACATAACACATTATAAATCATCTGCATGTTAGTAACTAACACATTATAAATCATCTGCAAATTATTAACTACCTAACACATTATAAATTATCTGCATGCTATTAACTACCTAACACATTATAAATCATCTGCATGTTAGTAACTAACACATTATAAATCACCTGCGTGTTAGTAACTACCTAACACATTATAAATCATCTGCACATTACTAACTACCTAACACATTTAAATCATCTGCATGGCAGTAACTACCTAACACATTATAAATCATCTGCACATTAGTAACTACCTAACACATTTAAATCATCTGCATGTTAGTAACTACCTAACACATTATAAATCATCTGCACGTTAGTAAGTACCTAACACATTATAAATCATCTGCATGCTATTAACTTCACAACACATTATAAATCATCTGCACATTAGCAACTACCTAACACATTATAAATTATCTGTATGCTAGTAACTACCTAACACATTATAAATTATCTGCATGTTAGTAACTACCTAACACATTATAAATTATCTGTATGCTAGTAACTAACACATTATAAATCATCTGTACATTAGTAACTACCTAACACATTATGAATCATCTGCATGCTATTAACTACATAATGCATTATAAATCATGGCATGTTAGTAACTACCTAACACATTATAAATCATCTGCATGTTAGTAACTACCTAACACATTATAAATCATCTGCACATTTGTAACTACCTAACACATTATAAATTATCTGCATGCTAGTAACAACATAACACATTATAAATCATCTGCATGCTAGTAACTAACATATTATAAATCATCTGCATGTTAGTAACTACCTAACACATTATAAATCATCTGCATGCTATTAACTACCTAACACATTATAAATTATCTGCATGCTAGTAACTAAGACATTATAAATCATCTGCATGTTAGTAACTACCTAACACATTATATATTATCTGCATGCTTGTAACAACGTAACACATTATAAATCATCTGCATGCTCGTAACTACCTAACACATTATAAATCATCTGCATGTTGGTAAAGAATAATTATGTAAGAATGTACCATAGCCATAGATGTCCTTTCTCTTCCATATTGCAGTATTCTTCACTTTAGGGAGTTGCTGCCTGCAACACCGGACATCTGCCCAGTATGCCCAAGTCTTGAATGCAGGGTTACATGGGACGTTGCATGTCACAGCCATAGACTGACGCCGGCTATGTCTGTGACATCTGCATGTACCCAAATCAGAACTGGCTGCCGGATAAAGATAGCCCCCCCCGGTATAAGAGTAGTAAAAGGTAATAAAGACCCTTCCCAGATGCAAGGTGAGTAGTCAGGGGATGGACCAAGTTTATAATATGGGCAAGAGAGGGGGGCAGGTGGGTGGGACTGAATACTGCAACATGGAAGAGAAGGACATCTCTGGTTATGGTAAGTTGTTACACAACTATTCTATGTCCTACTATTCTCATGTTGCACTATTCTTCACTTTAGGGAGATTACCAAAGCTCCCTAGGTAGTGGTGTGGGTGGCAGTTGTGGGAGCAGAGTCTATGAGACCCTGCAGAATAGATCTAGCAAACCCTGCTCTAGCCCTGGAGATGGAATCCAATTTGTAATGCTTGGTGAAGGTATGTACCGAGGACCAAGTTGCTGCCTCCACAACAGATAAGTAATCAATGCCTTTGCAAAGGGCTGCTGAAGAGGAAGCAGCTCTGGTAGAATGAGCTTTCACAGATGAGTCCAACTGATTCCCATGACTGGAGTAGCAAAAGGCAATAGCATTAGAAATCCAAGAGGCAATTGTATGTTTAGACACGGCCTTTCCTAGGGCCCCGAGATGAAAGGAGATAAAAACTGATCAGATTGCCTGAGGGATTTGGTATTGTCCAAGTAGAACCTCAGTTGTCTATGAACATCCAAGAAATGCAATGTTCTTTTTGAGGAGTTCAGTGGCTGAGGGTAGAAGGCAGGTAAGTTAATGGTCTGATTTAGGGAGATCTCTAAGTACTTTTGCCATAAAGGAGGGGTTAGTCCTTAGGGAAATCCTATCTTTATGGAAGACAAGGTAGGGAGGTGAGGCCATAAGGGCTTTATCTCGGATTATCCTCCTGGCAGAAGTGAGAGCTACTAGCAAGACTGTTTTCCAAGTACAAAACTTGAGAGTGGGAGAATAGGCTGGCTCAAAGGGAGCTAATGTAAGTTTTTCCAGCACAAAGTTAAGGTGCCAAGGTGGGGGAATGGGCTTACTTGAAGGCCTGATATGGAGGACTTCTTTCAGAAACAGCTTGATATCTAGTCTGGGAGCCAGAAGAGCAGTCATGGGAAGGCAAGAGGAGATGGCAGAAAGATGTACTTTTAGTGAAGAATACGTCAACCCTGAATGCGGCAGTTCACACAGATAGGCAAGTACTAGTGGAACAGAAGCTTGAGATTGGTCCTGTTTACTCCTGCGGCACCAACTGGAGAAACGTTTCCATTTGAATAAATAGTTCCTCCTAGAACTTGGTTTTCTGGCCTCCTGCACAACATTGAGTACGTCCTCTGAATATAGGTGCCTAAAGGGGATCAAAACTCTATCACCCACACAGTCAGATTGAGAAGGTGGGGACGAATAAGGGATCCCCTGTCTTCTGAGAGTAGGTCAAAGTGGTGAGGTAACCTGTGGTGATGGCCCTGGCCTTGATGAAAAATTAGGGAAAAACCAATGCTGTCTTGGCCAGAAGGGAGTCACCAACAGGATTTTTTGTTTTTCCTTCTGTGCCTTCAGGAGGACTTTGTGAATCAAAGGAAATGGAGGGAAAGGCATAAAGGAACATTCCCTTCCATGAGAAGGAGAAGGCATCAACCCTCCAGGCTTGTGGATGGGGAAGCCTTGTGCAAAAGAGGGGCATCTGTCTGTTCTGGGATGAGGCAAACAGATCTGCCTGAGTAATACCCCACCTGTGAATTAAATCCAGAAACACCTCCCTGTGAAGCATCCATTTGTGGGAGGGTGTTAAGGTCCTGCTCAGGGTGTCTGTCATCAGTTTGTCTTCTGATGGGATGTAAACTGCCTGGAAATTAATCTGCAGTGTTGTTGCCAATGACCAGATTTGAACTGTCAGACTGCAAAGAGGGTAGGATTTTGTTCCTCCCTGTTTATGTACTACAGGACTGTCATGTTGTCTGGGACGACCTTCAATGCGTCTGGCAGAAGAATCTCTTGAAAGGCTTGTATTGCCAAGTAAAGGGCCCTTAATTCTTTTAGAATGATGTGGCACTTTCTTTCTGGAATGGACCATTCCCCTAGCACCTTGTGTGATATGGTTCTTTCTTGAATGGACCATTCCCCTTGCACCTTGTGTGATGTGGTTATCTCTGGAATGGACCATTCCCTTTGCACCTTGTGTGATGTGGTTCTTTTTGGAATGCACCATTCCCCTTGCACCTTGTGTGATGTGGTTCTTTCTGGAATGGACCATTCCCCTTGCACCTTGTGTGATGTGGT
The DNA here is from genome assembly GCF_019279795.1 of Protopterus annectens. Classification (NCBI taxonomy): domain Eukaryota; kingdom Metazoa; phylum Chordata; order Ceratodontiformes; family Protopteridae; genus Protopterus; species Protopterus annectens. The sequence continues at coordinate 41,358,201 of NC_056745.1, forward strand.
TCTTTCTGGAATGGACCATTCCCCTTGCACCATGTGTGATGTGGTTCTTTCTGGAATGGACCATTCCTCTTGCACCTTGTGTGATGTGGGTCTTTCTTTCTGGAATGGTGCATTCCCCTTGCACCTTGTGTGATGTGGTTCTTTCTGGAATGGACCATTCCCCTTGTACCTTGTGTGATGTGGTTCTTTCTGGAATGGTCCATTCTCCTTGCACCTTGTGTGATGTGGTTCTTTCTGGAATGAACCATTCCCCTTGCACCTTGTGCTGGATGTTAGTACTGTGAAGGTAGCCCCCCCAACCTAGCTCTGATGCATCTGTGTAAAGATGCTGTTTGGATGGAAGAATCTTTAAGTGTACCCCCTGTTTGTGGGTGATGGTAGAGATCCACCAGGTGAGTTTCCTTTTTAAACAGGGGAGAAGAGGAAGACTCATTTCCAGGGGATGAACATGTTGGTTCCAAGAATTTCTCAATACCCACAAAACATTTCTCATGTGAGTCCTGGCTAAAGGGATCATGGGGATCAAAGCCATGAATCCCAGGATTCTCAGGATCAAGGAAGCCATGAATCCCATGATTCTCGGGAATTATCTGGCTGACATGGATGGTAGTGGTAGTAGGGTTTAGAAAAACTGGGTGAGAAATTTCCCTTTCTGGGGATGGACAAAGACTGACATAAAGTATGTTCTTATTCTGCACCCCAGGAAAGCAAGGTCTTGTGATGGGGTCATTTGGGACTTTAAATGACTGACAGTGAACCCTAAATTTTGTAGAATCCTGCAAACCCAGTTCAGATATTGAGACAGGATGAGAGGTTCCTGGTGAAGGATCAATACATCATCTAAGTAAGGGTAAATTTGTATGCCCTGTAGTCTGTAGTGTGCAATGACTGGGGCTAGACATTTGGTGAATATTCTTGGGGCTGTGGAAAGCCCAAAGGTAAGGCAGATATCTGAAAATGTGAGGAACCCACAGACAGAGAAATGAAGAAATTTCCTGTAACTGGGGTGAATAGGGATGTGAAGGTATGCGTCTTTCAGATCCAGGGAGGCCATGAAGCCTTGTGGAGGAATAAGAGGGAGAAGATGCTGTAATATGAGCATTTTGAAGGTTGGTACCGTGAGGAAGAGGTTGAGGAAGGCTAGGTTGAGGATGGGTCTCCAAGGACCATCCTTTCTTGGAACCAAAAACATCCTGGAGTAGAATCCCTTGGTTATTTGGTCTCTGGGTACTAACTCTATAGTGCCCTGAGAGAAAGGTTGTGTCAGGATGGTGGAGAATAGAGAAAGCTGACTGGCGGGAGGTTGTGGAACCCCCTGGAAGGGTGAAGATTCCCAACAAGTCATAAAATATTCTCTCTTGATGATGGAGAGTACCCAACTGTCTGGGTTAATTTCTGCCAGGAGGGTAGGGATAGGGTTATATGTAGGGAGGGGGGGGGTGAGGAGGGGTAATGGAAGCTAGTCACAGTGGAGGAGATCTATCTGGGTCTGCCTGCCTTCGAAAGGATAAGGGTGTAGAGGTGGATGAAGATCTAGAAACAGATTGTTTCCTAGGTTGTATTCTTCCCTTTGGATAAGAGGCAGTGGAATGGGAGGACTGCCTCTTAACAAAGCTGGATTTTTCGGGGGGGGTATTCCTCTGGAACCTGGGAACCGGTGACACCAGTAAATGTTTTAGATTCTGCAAGTCTTTGCCTTTTTCCTGCAGTGACTTAAGTAACTCTACAGAGGCAGTTTTAAAGAGTGCTGAATTATCTAAAGGAGTATCTAACAATTTCACTTGGAACTCCAAGGGCAAAGGTTGGAGCCTCAACCATGAGAACCTCCTTCACACTGAACCAGATGCAGCCGATTTGGAAGAGGCTTCCACAGCATCATAGCTGCACCTGACTGATTGTCTAGTAACCTGGGATACTGTGTTCAGTAGGGTGTCCAGTTGAGCCTTGGCTGGTGAGTCAGGTATGTCAGACAGTACAGTAGAGGCCTTGGTCAGGGAATCCAGGGCAAACTTGGCCATATGAGTTTGATAATTAATTGGAACAAGGTGGAAGAAGTGTATACCTTCTTCTCCAACCTCTCCATGCATTTGCTATGCTTATCAAGGGGAAAAAGGGAAGAAGGTAGTTGCCCTGAAGATCTGTCAGCAGAAACTGCAGTAACAGCAGGATCTGCTGGCGGATTCTTAAAAAGGTACTGTTCCTTTGCAGACACTTAATCTGTCTGGTCTCTTGTTAGCAGGAGGCTGTGACTCTGGGCTTTGGGAAGCAGCTGAGAAGGCATTCTGGAAAGCTGAGAGTAAGGGAGAAACTGCAGATGGTGAGGGCTGCTCCATCTGCAGGAGTTCAAAATATCTTTTCTTAGTCTCTGAGACATCTGAGGCCTCGCACTTAAAATGCTGTCTAAGTAGGGAAATAGTGTCCCCAAAGGAGAAATCTTCTCCAGGGGAGTCAGGAGTGAGGGTCTCTTCTTCCTCACGAGTAGCAAAATCCTTAGGGGATTCAATCTGGAAGCAGTATGTCAGGGATTCATCTGAAGAGGAGTAGTTTTCCTCAGATTCTACCTGTGAAGCAAGTGGTTGGCCTGACTGGGGAATCTGGGTCTGGAGTACTTGAAATGTCTTCAATAAGGACTAAGAAAATGTCTCCCAAGCTGGAGTAGGTTCTTGGGCCTTGTGTTTTTCCTTTTGTTTCCTTTTTAAAGGAGTAGAAGGAGCAGATACAGAAGTAGGCAGCAGTGGCAGTAGAAGGCCCCTCTGATGCCACAAGCCGTGGTTCCCCCTCACCATCAAGAGTTTATGGTTGTAAAACCTCATCGGATGTACTCTGAATACCCCGCTGCACCGGCTTTCATTTCAGTTCCCGGTAACAGGGCATTATCCAAAGTCAGGAGAGATCCTGGGCTAACACCTGCCTCGAGGACCACACCAGATTCCTGAGGCGCAGCTAGGGAATTGGGCCTAACTTTTTTAGCCTTCTTCCTAGGCGGCTCATCAGAGGTTCCCACTCCACCTTCCATCTCGGACATCAAGTGACAAAATTGCTGATTCTCTAAATATTGCTTAGAGATGAGAAACGGCTTCTCAGAGATTTAGTGACAAAAGATTGGCAAATCTCACAAGACTTGTAGTCATGAATTACTCCTAAGCAGAACAAACACTTATCGTGCATATCCCTGTGTGGAATTTGTCTTCCACAAGCACATTTTCCCTTTCCAGATGACATGTGTCTAAAACAGGTATGAAATAAGCAAAAACCCCACAAGGGTACTTATCTGAATGTGAAACAATCATCAAGAATGGATGGCCGAAACTGAACAACGCCGGATAACTGGAGCTGGCGATCAGACGTCTGAAATGTACTGCAGCAGAAAAGTTCTGATTTGGGTATGTGCATATGTCACAGGTATAGCCGGCATTAGTTTATGGCTTTGACATGCAATGTCGCATATATCCCTGCATTCAAGACTTTAGTATACTAGCCGGATGTCTGGTGCTGCAGGCAGCAACCCCCTAAAGTGAAGAATACTGCAACATGAGAATAGAAGGACATCTACCAAACACCTTATAAATCATCTGCATGTTAGTTAACTACCTAATACATTATAAATCATCTGCATGCTATTAACTACCCAACACATTATAAACCATCTGCATACTAGTAATGACCCAACACATTATAAATCATCTGTATGACAGTAACTACCTAACACATTATACATCATCTGCATGCTAGTAACTACCTAACACCTTATAAATCATCTGCATGTTAGTAACTACCTAACACATTATAAATCATCTGTATGACAGTAACTACCTAACACATTATACATCATCTGCATGCTAGTAACTACCTAACACCTTATAAATCATCTGCATGTTAGTAACTACCTAACACATTATAAATCATCTGCATGTTAGTAACTACCTAACACATTATAAATCATCTGCATGACAGTAACTACCTAACACATTATACATCATCTGCATGCTAGTAACTACCTAACACCTTATAAATCATCTGCATGTTAGTAACTGCCTAACACATTATAAATCATCTGCATGTTACTAACTACCTAACACATTATAAATCATCTGCATGACAGTAACTACCTAACACATTATACATCATCTGCATGCTAGTAACTACCTAACACCTTATAAATCATCTGCATGTTAGTAACTACCTAACACAATATAATAAAACTGGAGGTCACACAATAATGTTAGTGTGCTGGTTACACAATAAATCATCTGCATGTTAGTAATAACCTAACATAATATAATACAACTGGAGGTCACACAATAATGAAATTGGAATGTGCACAGTGAAGATTTACATTTAAGCCTCATGTCAAGGAAATGAAAGAAACAACATAAATAGTACATTCTAAGAGTGAAATGTAGAAAGTGTTATTAAACAAGTGTGAGACGTATTGATTTCATGTATTATGTGCGTGTTGTGGGATGAATGGCACTCATCCTGAACAAACAAATAAAAAAAATACTGGTTTTCTTTGACTAGTGTTTCATAGCTTCATAAGTGTTTACTAGGCTGACAACCACACAGGCTTTTTTAAGCCTAGTCATTTATCCCAAATCTCTGACAAGTTCTGGTGCCTCTGATAAGTGTAATCAGGGTGTGGGAGATGAAATATTTACAAGCAGGGGCCTGGGAGATGAACCATTTACAGGCTGCCTGTGTCCATTAGAGATACACATGCCAAATCAGGGATGAATTTCCAGTTCCCCATCCAATTGTCCAAGTTGCACTTGAACTGGGGTAGGAAGGAACTCTGCTTCACATGGATGAGGAGTCTAGTTTTAGAGTCAGGGTAGTCTCTGGGATACATACCTGTCTCTCCAGCATGTCCTATTTACATCACAGGCAATGTTTACTTTTTAGAATGGGTAATTTTGGTGCTGTTTGTTTTGTGGATATGCAGGAGGTCCATCAGAGTGGGGTGTGACAATTGTGTGTCAGGCATAGATCTCCCCTCAACAGCCTGTAGGAGACAGACTACAGGGATACGGCCTTGAGGAAGTCTGCATAGGGCATTAAGCCCAGTATTCTTTTAGTGAGGAACCTCTGTGGCTGTTCAAATTGTTGGATGTATCTGGTTAGGTACACACCAAAGGGGGCACTGTACTCAGTGACATGTCAGATGAATACCGAATACAATGAAACAATTACTTTCTTGGACTGTGATGCCACATTTTTGTTTATAAGTTGTGCAACAGAGAATTATTTTTTCACTACTGTAGACATGTGAAGGTTAAAGGATAGATTACTGTTGATGAGTGTCCCCAAGTCCATGACTACTGGGTCAACTCTTAGGGGTGTGTTATTAATATGATAGTTACCAGAAGTGGATGACATCCCGAAGGATACTACTAATGGAATTTAGTTTTAGTCCATTGCTCTGACACCAGTTATTTGTCTGTGTCAGCCCCTCCTGGAGAACATTTGTGTCAGTGTGAATTTTCAATCATCTGCAAATTTAGTCAGCCAGATGCCACTGACATTGGCCTTGACTTCTGATAAGTGCATGCCAAAAGGAGCAGTCAAAGGACTGATCCAAGAGGGACTCCACTTGTGACTGGCCTCTTTGTAGAGGTGGTTTCCCCAAGTCTAACTTTCTGGTTCCTCTCTGTGAGCCAGCTGGCTATCCACTGGGTGACATAAGGGTTTGGACTTTACTTTTTGAATTTGCCAACAATGTCCAAGTGAGGTATTGTGTCAAATGCCCTGACCAGGTCAAGGTAGGCAGTGTAAACCATTTTGTCCTCATCCATTGCTTTGGTGACCTTCTCAAAGAAGTCCATCAGGTTGAGTATACATGACCTGCCCTTGATGAAACCAAACTGGATTGGGTCTAGTGTCTGAAGGTTTACTATGTCGTTACTGACCATTTCCATGGCTTTGCATATGAGACTATTGATACTTATGGGTGCATTGTTTAAAGGGTCTGTAGATGGCCCATCTTTATGCAGAGGGATGACTGTTGCTGTTCTCCATTCACGAGGCATGAAGCCTGTTTGAAGGCCACAGTTAAATAGAAGTTCCAGAGGCCCTGATAGGTCATGTTTTATGCTATTTAGGAGACATCCTGGGATATTGTCTGGGCCACTGATGAAGTGTTCTTGGCCTTAGAGAGAGATCATTAAGGATCTGTTTCCTAGTAGCAGCAGGGTGGAGTTATACTTGATGATATTTCCTGAGGGAAGGTTAAGTGGAAGAGAGGGCTAAAGTTGGAGCTGAATTTGTTGGCAAGTAGGATTGCTATATCTTCTGGCTCAGTATAGGTGACTGTATTTACAATGAGCTCTGCACATAACTGTGTACTGCCTTCGAGGTTGCGGACATAGCTAAAGAATGCCTTGTGGTTGTCCTTGGCCTAGGAGGCCAAATTTACCTCAAATATGGCTTTGGTAGACTATCTGTCCACTGAGTTGTTTGTTTATTTGGATGCGAGTGCTTTTATTCTGCTGGCTACTGCACCACCTAAGTTTTGCCATGATTTTCTTCCTTCTGTTATACGGTCTACTGATTTTGGATTAAGTTACTTCTGTACTTCTTCCTGGTGGGTACAGCTGCCTCTCTGCAGCTACTTACATGCTTGTATAGGGTTTCTCTCAACAGTTCTGCATAGGCAGCAGTGCTTTTAGGGTTTATGTGGGCTTGAAATGTTACCAGGCTATCACTTAACACCAGGAAGTTAGTCTTAAGCTAGTTCCTGAATATTCCAGGATTAGCTGGGATTCTAGGTTTTATTTTTACTTCAAAAGAGACCATTTTGTGGTCTGACCATACCAGGGAAGACATTACACTAGGAAGTGTGTAGCACTCTCCCATATTAGTGAGGACCAGATCCAGTATGGTTGCACCCCTGGTTGGTATATTGACAATCTGGTTCAGGGAGTTTGGGTTTACAAAATCCAGGAATCTCTGTGCCTGTACATTTGGTGTCATATAGGAATCCCAGTTAATAATGGGGTAATTAAAGTTGCCCATTAATATGGTAATGGGTTGGATGGTGAGTGTTTCCAATAAGTTTAAATATATTGTATGGGTTTCTTGCATCATACAGGGGCATCTCAGAACTGGATTAACATATTATCAGAAAATTAATGAAACAAAAATACCTACTTTTAATGTTAGTCTATGACAATGACCTGCAGTAAATAAACCCTGCCCATTGTAACTATAACATCATTCTAATGTAAATGTAGGAACCGAAGCCTGGTGTACTAACAAAAGCATGGTATAAGCCGCTTAAAAGAGATATGTGTGGTAAGAACTGCTAGGTCCTCGGTATGTGGTGTCCATTTCAAGTGCCTGTCATTAGCAGTAGTGTTGTCATGATCATTTAAAGCCCAGCGACGCCTCCAGGTGTTTTTCAATGATCATTCTAGGGATGCCTCTTGGCATGTGATATTTTCTGTTCACATTTACATTAATCATTCCAAAACCAATATACAATACTGACAGCTATTGTCTTAAAGCTTTTATGGCGACCAATACAGTTCATAAGTTGGTACTAGGCTATCGGCCCTAGGGCCTATACAAGCCTAGCCATAACAATTCTCTGGCTATTTCTTCCCAGAATATTTACTTCCCTGTTCCCCTGTCTAGCAGGGTGACTGACATGATCCCTGGGGTGAATTTCCTATCTCCCATCCAATTGTCAAGGTTCCTTTTGAAAAACGCCAAAGAGGTGCTCAGCTTGACATGTATGGGCAGTCTATTCCAGAGCATGTTTTGTTCTTTGTGATGACCAGGTTTAGATCCCTGGAGCATGTGGTTCTGAGGGATTGGGATTTCTTTAAGTGTAGCATGTCCAACAGCTCTGGGTTTGACATGGCCTTGTATGTTAAGCAGAGACCACATCTGAGTAGGCGATATGCGGCAGAGTATAGCTGGAGTTTTTTTAGATGATAAGCATAGGGCATCTGCTTTAGGCCTGTGATTCTTTTAGTGAGGTATTTCTGTGGCCTTTCCAGTCATTGCAGATGTCTTGAGAGATACATACCAAACAGGGCATTCTACTCTACAATGGGTCTAATGAGGGATGAGTACAGTGGGACAATGCCAGATGAAAAGCCCTTAGTGATAAGGTGTGCCACATTGAAGGATTTCCTGACTGTTGTGGCGATGTGGTTATCAAAGGTGAGACCACTGTCCACCTGTGTTCCTAAGTCTCTCATCACACTTTCGGTGGTTAGTGTACTGCCACCTATGTGGTAATTCATGGGTACATGTTTTTTCCCAAAGGGGATAACTATACATTTCTTGGCACTGAGCTTAAGCCCATGGCTCTGGCACCAAGCATCTGTTTCTATGAGGCCCTTTTGTAGAATATCCACATCATTTGGCAATTCAATAATGGCTCCCAGTTTGCAGTCATCTGTGAACTTTGTTAGCCAGAGTCCCTTAGTGTTGGCCTGTACTTCAGAGAAGTAGATGTCAAACAAGAGCGGTCCCAGGTCTGAACCCTGAGGAACTCCACTTGTCACTTGTCTGGAGCTGGATTTGGAATCTGCTAATTTTACAGTGTGGGTACTGTTAGAAAGCCAGTTGGCAACCCATTGAGTGACATAGGGATTAATGCCCAGCTTAGTAAGTTTATCTGTGATTCCAGAGTGGGGAATGGTGTTGAAGGCCATGGCAAGGTTCAGATAGGCTGTGTGGACCGCCTTACCCCCGTCCACAGCTCTGGAGACTGATTCGAAGAAGTCAGTCAGGTTGAGGAGACAAGATCGGCTCTTTACACAACCAAACTGGGTGGCGTCTAGTGTTTGAAGGTTGCCAATGTCTTTGTTTATAAGTTCCATGATAATGCGTTCCATGGCTTTGCAGATCAGGCTCGTCAGAGTGATGGAACGATAGTTCCCAGGATCCAAGGTGGATCCCCCCCTTGTGGAGTGGGATAACTGTAGCTGTGCACCACATTGGGAATGTAGCCTGAAGTGAGGCTATGATTAAACATGATACTTATGTGAGGTGCCAGTTCATTTTGTAGTTCATGTCGTACACAGCCCGGGATGTTGTCTGGTCCCATGGATGCTGTATTTCCAGCTTTGGAGAGTGTGTTTTTTTGACCTGTGTGGCCGTGATTACCGGAAGTTGGCAATCTTTTTGTATTGAGATGGACCCTTTAGGGGGTGAGAGGGTGGTGAAGTTGGCACTGAATCAATACGCCAGAATATTGGATCAGTATATTTAATGCCATTCTGTTGTAGCTCAGAGCAGATCTGAGCATTGCCATTTAGATTCTTGACATAACTATAGAATGCCTTGTGGTTGTCCTTGGAATCTTTGGCAATTTTATTTTTGTAACTAGCTTTGGAGGATTTTATGAGGGATCTCGGCTTCTTACTGAGGCTGGTAAGGGAGTTTTTTGCATCCTGGGATTTTCCCCTTTTCTGCAATGGTGTCTTCCTTCTGTTGTATAGTTTGTTTTTGGCCGGAGACCACCAGATGGCTTCCTTTTTTGAAGAAGAGTGTCTTGGTTCTATCTGGAATGGCATGATTCATGCATGAGTAGATGTGCTCGTACAGTGCCTTAGTGTAGAATTCAGCAGTTGAACTTTCAGTTCCCGTCTGCATGGGTGTCATGAAGTTTGTCACTTCTGACTTGAGTAGCATGAAGTCGGCTTTGGAGATGTTTTTTATGGAGGTTTCCCTACTAGGGGGTGGGGGTGGGATGTGGACTTCAAGGGTGATTAGCTTATGGTCAGACCTGACCAATGAGGGGGTGACCACTGGTGTGGAGCATCGATCTCCCATGTTGATAATGACCAGGTCTAGGATATTTGAGCCCCTAGTGGGACTATGGATTAGTTGATCCAGTGCGTTGGAATTTATGAATTCCAAGAACCGTTGGGCAAAAGTGTAGGTACCGGAGTAGTTTTCCCATTTAATGACAATGTAGTTGAAATCACCCAGTATTAGGGTGTTTGGTCGTATCTTAATATTTTCCAGTATGTTTAGAAAGGTGAAGTGAGAATCTTGGGGAATGGTGGGGGATCTGTAGCAAGCTACAATTTGGATTGCAGTCTTACCTAGTGTTAGTTGCACCTGGAGAATTTCAGATGCATTGAGTTGGGCAACTAGCCTGGAGGTGTGAATATCCTTGGTGAATATGGACACTCGGTACCTGACCTACATCTAGTGAAGCTAAACAGCTATTACATTTTGTTAATGTATTTATTTATTTATACTGTCACAGTGTTCATATTTCTGTAAATATTTCAACAACCAAGTGATATGCACAGAATTAATTGGCCTTATATGAAAACTCACACATGGAAGAAGAAAGTGCTGTTGCATTTATGGAAGTAGCCTGAGTGGTTACTGAGAAATTGAAAGTTGTTTACAAAACAATGCAAAATGTAATATTTACTGTGCTGCAATTTATACAGACCTGTTTAAAACCTAGAATCCAATGAATGCGGTCATTTTAAAGATTTGTTTGTAACAGTTTGCCATTTACATTTCTTCCGTTACCCTTGGGTTCTAAAATCTGAACACGTTTGAACTGTGACGATATAACTCAAACTTGTCAAAAAGTTCAGGATATCATCACTGAAAGTTAAATGACAACTTCTACAGCCCCAGTGCAGAGAATGAGTCAAGCAAACCTTTCATTTCATTACTATGTTGCCATACTGCTGAAGTCACAAACTGAGCCTCAAACATGGCTGAATTGCAAGAGTTATCAGAATGCTCTCATCTGCCCTCACAGACTTAAAAGTTTTTAATTACACAACCAAGAGACCATGGACTTTCTGTAAGGTAAGATATAATTAGGTGAGATATACAGATGAAAACAAATAGCTTGACTCTTGTTTGTTGAAGTTTCCATCAGTTTAGTTGAAATGTATTCTCAGGGGCTCTGGCAGTAATCTGTGGCATTCCTCTTTGAGGAACATACTATAGCTGGCATTATTTTGGAGTTATGGGATATACAGAGCAGTACCCATTCACTTCAATAAAAAGTTACTGCATGTGTCAGTCTGTGCTCAGTCTGTTCTCGGACAGCACTAAATATTCACCACACAAGGAAAGAAAAGCCATAATGAAAATTTGCTAGGAATAAGTGGCATTTTCATTTTGGCTTTTGTTATGTATTCACATAAATTTTTTTTTTTTATTCAGTAAACCAGAAATTATTCAAATGACAGCTTCCATAGTATGAAGCAAACTGAAGCTACAGCCATGCAGGGCATTACCCTGATGCTGAAACACAAACCAGTCCCCCGAGAGGAAGCTGAAAAAACGATTTGCCATCTCAATGAGAAGGGAAAACCGTAGTAGTCTGGGCCAAATAGTACAGCTTAGTATCAAATGGGTATTTTCCTTTGATGCACATAGAAGGACTTTTTTTGAATGAGAGGGACTAGATGACATTTGTTAACTAGTTTCTCTTCCTAATTTTGATGGAGTTTAGTAGGGTCAAGTCAAGAACTTTGGAACTGAACGTTTTCTTGGGATATAAACACAATTTTGTCTAACTATTCTCTGCAGCAAGTCAGTTCTAAAAAATGTTAAGATCTGAGATGTCCATTGTGTCTTGAAGAACCACTAAGCTGAGGCATCCTACCAGAAGAGTGTCTACAAGCACAAACAAACTGCATTCAACTAAAGATTCAAGAGGAATGTTAGGTCATATATCTGCATGACAAGTCTGCAGAGGGAATATGAAATTGTGCTGCCATGTTTGTTTATGTATCTTATTACATTTAAGCTGCCTTTGTCTAACTGCAGGACTCTAACAAAAAAAAAGCTGCAATTTCTTTCAATTGGATGTATTTTATCATTTATAATGGAGACAGTGACCCTTGAATTGTCAGGTACTTCAAATCTGCAACACAGCTGGAGACCACTGCACCTGTAGTCAAGATCCAGGTTGGTTGCGATGGCATAAATAACGTTATTCAGAGTGTCAAGCCTAACCACCACTTTATATAGTTTCCTAAGGCTAGGATCATTGGAATTTCCTGTTACTGAGAACTCAGAATCTGATTCCAGAGATTGTACAGGTAACACTAGACCTTCCTTTCATGAGGTCAGGCATGTTGAAATGTTATGTTGTGGGAATGAATCAAGGGCCAACACTTGTAATAATGGTATCGCTAAAACACTGAACTGGGATGCTTTCCACATGAAGACAGAAATTGTGCCCTGCACCCTTAACTAGGTCATAAATGGTTTCTGCAGTGAAGAATCCAGTACAGCTGCTAGGAGGTTTTTTCCTGCGCTCAGACAAGATCCAGTTTCTTTACTTTAATCACAAAATGCAGTGAATCTGGAAACAGAATCCCCTACCTGAGGTGTTATACTGAGTATGAATTAATCATCAACATTACACTCATTTCACCCTAAGCGCCATCTTGGCAGGCATCAGGCACTTGATTGTCATGCTGGAACGAATCTATTTACACTTATTTAGATGAAGCAGATCACTTGGACAAAGAGTGTGTGTGTGTGTGTGTGTGTGTGTGTGTGTGTGTGTGTGTGTGTGTGTGTGTGTGTTAGGGCTACCTCCTGTCCCACTTTGCGAGGGACAGTCCCTCCTGACAAAAAATTGTAAAAATGGCAAATGTCCTGAGATTTTAGGACAACATTATTTCCTATATTTTTATGTAATAGTTGCATAAAACAGTTATTCTGTATCTGAAATACCTAAATGTTATAAGAAACAGAATATGCAACTAAAATGCTACAAGATTAAGCTTTTATTTAGGCAAAAAAGTTAAGTTCTATCCTTTGTACTGGCTGTGGGTATGTGTCGGCCTGTAAAATCTGATGTTTGTACCAAAAATGTCCCACTTTGGCCATTTGAAAAGGTGGCAACCCTAGTGTGTGTGTGTGTGTGTGTCATAGAGGATTTCTTCCACATAAGAATGTACTGTATAAGAAATCCAACACCCATTGCATCCCCTGACACATTAATAAAGGTGTTGCCTATTGGACAATTAATTTTCCATGCCACTGACATACCCACAAGGTATCCTGATGTGAGTACATGCCATATTGCCTGCTTTCCTTAAAACCAGGGACATTTTTCACTCTTGCACTTGGTTATTCAAGCTATAGGTATAGCTCTGTGTGCATTTTTGTGCCCACAGCAAATCTGTTACAGCTACATTTCTCTGCAGTGAAATGCACTTCAGCCATGTGTCCTCAACCAATTGTCCCCAGACTGAAATGCCTCACAGCCTTTAAGCCTGAACCCATCCCCTCTCGAAGCTTGCTGTTGTACATGACAAACAATCTTAGCACTTTAGTATGTACATTAGCTCCTGGACACAGAATGAACAAGATGTGAGTTTCTGACTCTGATATATTACTGTACAGCAAAAAGATGTTCATAGGTTCATAGGCAGGTACTAGGCTATCTGCCTGAAGGCATTTATAAGCCTAGTCGGAATGTGTTGGCTTTCATCGCCCCCTTAGATTAGTTCCCTGTGCCTCTGTCCAGCACAGCCATTGAAGTGATCCCTGGGGTAAACTTTCTGTTTCCCTTCCACTCGTCAAGGTTTCTCTTGAAGAGGGTTAGCGAGGAGCTCTGCCTAATGTAGACTGGAATCTTGTTCCAGAGCATGGGAAGTCTCTGGGACAGGAATCTATCCTTCCAGCACGTCCTATTTATTGCTGTGGTGACGTTTAGATCCCTGGAGCGTGTGGCTCGAGGGGATATGGTTTCTTTAGGTGGAGCATGTCCATCAATTCTGGGTTGGACATGGCCTTGTATGTCAGGCAGAGATCACCTCTGAGTAGGCGGTATGCAACCGAGTACAGCTGGAGTTTCTTCAGTTGGGCTGCATAGGGCATCTTGCTTGAGGCCAGTGATCTTCTTGGTGAGGTACTTCTGTGGTCTTTCCAGTTGTTGCAGGTGTCTTGTAAGGTACATCCCAAATAGGGCATTGTACTCTATGATGGGTCTGATGAATGATGCGTAGAGGGGCCCAATGACCTCTTTCGATCTGGATGCAGACCCTTCTGTGATTAGGTAGGCCACATAGAAGGATTTTCTAATCACTTTGGCAATGTGATTATCAAAGGAGAGATTACTATCTACTTGGGTCCCCAGATCCTTTATTACGTCTTCCGTATTTAGTGGACTACCATCTATGTGGTTTGTGGGTACTTTATTTTTTCCAAAGGGGATGACTATGCACTTTTTGGCATTTAGCTTGAGGCCATGGTTTTGACACCAGGTATCTGCCTCAGTGACACCCTTTTGGAGGATGTCTGTGTGAGCCGGAGAGTCAATTATAGCCCCTAGTTTGCAGTCATATGCGAACTTGGTCAGCCATAGTCCTCCTGTTCTTGCCTGTACCTCTGATAAGTTTATGCCAAACAGGAGGGGTCCTAGGACTGAGCCCTGGGGAATGCCACTTGTAACCGGTTTAGAGTCAGACCTAGCTCCCACAACTCTTACCATGTGGGTTCTGTCCATGAGTCAGTTGGCAACCCATCTCATGATGTAGGAGTTTATGTTCAGGCTGGTGAGAATGTCTATAATACCTGAGTAAGGAATGGTGTCAAAGGCCTTTGCAAGGTCTAGGTAGGCTGTGTGGACAACCTTTCCCTCATCTATAGCCTTGGTAACTGTCTCAAAGAAGTCCACCAGGTTTAGGAGGCATGATCTACCCTTAACAAAGCTGAACTGGGTAAGGTCCAGTGTTTGGAGGATCCCAATGTCTCTGTTAATGAGATCCATGATGATGTGTTCCATAGCATTGCATGCCAAGCTAGTCAGGCTTATTGGGTGATAGTTCCTGGGGTCCATTGTGGCTCCACCTTTGTGGAGCGGAATAACTGTTGCCGTGCACCACTTTGTGGGCACATAGCCTGTGGAGAGGCTGAGTTTAAACAGTGCGTTTAGGTGAGGGCTTAGTTCATCTTTGAACTCATGTAGGACGCAGCCTGGGACACTGTCCGGTCCCATTGATGCTGTGTTTTTGGCTTTGGAGAGGGATATTTTAACCTGAGTGTGTGTGATTTCAGGGGCACTACATTCTTCTGGTATAGTTATGGGCTCTTTTGGAGGTGAGAGGGGGGGTGAAGTTTGCACTGAACCTGTCTGCCAGGATGTTGGCTATATCAGTCGGTTCAGTGTATTTTGTGCCATTCTGCACTAACTCTGAGCAGATCTGAGAATTGCCACTTAGATTCTTGACATAACTAAAGAATGCCTTGTAGTTATCTTTGGAGTCCATGGCAATTTTTCTTTCGAAGCTAGCCTTGGATGATTTTATGAGGGAATGTAGTTTCTTGCTGATACTGATCAGGGATGTCTTCCCTTCTTGGGATTTTACTCTTTTCTGTACTAGTTTCCTCCTTCTATTGTATAGCTTGTTTATGGCAGGGGTCCACCAGACTGGTTTCCTTTCCTTGGAGGAGTGAGTCTTGGTTTTGTTTGGGATAACATGATCCATGCATTCTTGTAGGTGCTCTTAGAGTGCATTAGTAAAGGATTTTGCAGCTTGGACAGCGTTATCCTTTAGCATGGGGGCTTTGAAACTTCCCACCTTGGTCTTAAGTAATGTGAAGTTTGCTTTTGAAAAGTTTTTCACTGTGGTTTATTTGACCAGGGGTGGTGGCGGAATGTGGATATCCAGAGTGATTAGTTTATGGCCAGATCTAACCAATGAGGGTGTCACGTCCAGTGTGGAACACCGGTCGCCCATGTTGGTGATGACCAGGTCCAATATGTTGTCACTTCAGGTGGGGGTGTTGACCAGTTGATCCAGGGCGTTTGAGTTTATAGATTCTAGGAAATGTTGGGCAAGGGAGTTTGTGAACCTCTGACTCTCATATACTACTGTCTAACTCATTATGTTTCCTGCACACTTTACGATGGACACAGAATGAACAAGATGTGAACCTCTGACTCTGATATACTACTGTCTAACTTATTATGTTTTCTGCACACTTTATGATCAGTAGCAAACAGCTAAAATATGCCCCTCCGTTTCCAGCCAAAAGGAACAAAAACGCAAACAGGATTATCAGAAATAAATTATAATGTGAACAAAGGCACGTTTGGTAATTAAATGTAGGATACATTACCCTTGCAGATGCTGAACAGAATATACACTTTCTATGCAAGGGAATTTTGCTTGCCAACTGCCATGAAGACATCTGAATAAATGAGGTGCCTTATAAGTTGCTCTACTTTTTCGTGCAAATTATGCTAGCTAAAAACGCCTGATTAAAAAATCATTTGTTGGAAGAAGCACTATGCAAATGAAGGTTAGAATGCAGGAACATACCGGTGTAATAAACAACAGAAATGAGAAGTGTGCATTAAAGGCACATCATAAATACTGTTACGCATGGCTTCCTTTGTGGTTGTTCTTAGCCAAGCAATGATTCACCATAGATTGGACAATAATTCAGGACTGTGGAAAACTACTGCATCCATGACATTATGGTGTATATTACTGTCCTTACAAGTTTATTTGGTAATAAAATGTTGACATCTATCAGGTACTTTGAAAAATGTATTACTCAGTTTAATTCTTCATTATTATAGTTTGACCTTAAAACAGTCTTTATTCCTATAATCCTCTCTATATCTATTTCACAGAACACCATGTCATTCCTGTTTAGTGTCACGTTCTTTCCTTAGCTATTATAAATGACCATTTAAGTACCATGATTTCCACATTTTAACAATGAAATGTCATGCAACTTATTACATTACTAATGATCCCCTGTGCTATACCTGCATCTTGTCAGTTCTACATCTAACAGAGAGGGAAAACATCACTGCGCTGCAAATCCAGATCTCAAATATACCTTTGATGGACTGGCTGCCTTATTAACTATGTAACATCCTGGACATGTTGAGCTAATAGATATTTAAATAAGCTACCTTTCTTTTTACCAATAATTACAAAGCAGCTGTCTATATTATAAATTAGCAAATTAAAAAAAAAAAACAATAAGTTTAAATATTTCTGGCATAATACATATAGATAGTTTTGCTCTGCCAGGTATTCATAGCCTTATTTATTTTGCCTTATCAGCTGGGAAGGGTTAGACACTGTACTTGGGTACCACACAGATCCCGAGTTAATTGTATTCTTCTGGGGATCAGTTTCAGATACCTATAATGCAATCATTGTACATATGATTACCCAGACTACACATTCATACCATTATGCACAGATGACATCAAATAGAACATATTACAAGACAAAATGTTATATTACTGCTGGAATAACAGCTGATGACACTAAGTAATCTGGTTTTGGTTAATTTCATGATGATGAGTTAATTCCACGAAACATGAGATCATTCATCTAGAAGCTCGATAAAACACAAACCCCTACCACATTAGCAACATTCTTGTATTACCACTGACTGTGAAAATGGTCTTGAGAATCTTGGCAAATGACAAGATAAGATTTAAAGATCATACTGCCATTAAGAAAGAACAACCTTGAAACATTTAGAGAATGATTTAGGGTAACCTCCTCAGGAAAAGATGAGATTGTGCCCATTTATGTCATTAAATATGTTTTAGATTATGAATATCAAACAGGGAGGAGCAATGGCAAAAGTGATGGTTTGGAATGTGTTCAGAGGACAGCAACAAACTAATAATAATAATTTTTAAATCTCTGACTTACTCTGGAATACTGAAATTATTAAACTTCTGCCTCTTTCCTTACAGTAGACTGAGGGAGGCACTTAAATCATTTGTTATAATTATTCAAAACATAATGATTTAACTGACTGCAAAGGACACAAAATCGTAAACAGCCACAACACATTGTGAGTAGTCACGGCATTGTGATGGCTGTTCCCATAATTCACACTGACGGAGGAAAGCAATGGATTAATGGTGGTAGAGTAATGTGAAAATAAGATAAACCCCAGTGCAACATGGGAAGACGGTACTGACATTTTAAACATGCGGACCTACGGTACACAGTTGACAAGAGAGACTGTTAAACTTCAGCCTTATGTGGGTCACCCACTGACTGTAGTCATGTATGTACGTAATTACCTAGGGAAAGGTTATACTGTACTTCTTCAAATGTACATTAGATTTTCTATTCATTTAGCAGCAGGGTACCACAGTGCTATAAAAGGCAGTAATGCTACATCACCATAATCAATGTTCTGGTTGCCTTCTCTATGGAGTCTATGCACCTCCTAGTAACTCTGTTGGTTTTAGTTTTGGTATTATGTTTCTCCAAATTCCAAGGATGTGCTGATAAGTGGAACTGGAAATTTTCAAAAATCTACTTATAGGTTTGAACAGAGAACAGGACTGTGTGTTTGTCCTGCAAAGGATTATCGTCCCTTTCAGGATTGTTCCATCCATTAAATATGCTGTTGCTGGGATGATCTTTGTTTTCCTCATCATCCTGAATAGTGTAAGTGTGTAACAAAAACGTCAATCAATGAAGAATAGCATATCAGCATTAAGGTATTTATAAATCATAGCCATCTCCATGGCACAGAGGCATAATATCATAGCAGCCTCCATGGCACAAAGGGATAATATCATAGCCATCTCCATGGCACAGAGGGATAATATCATAGCTGTCTTCATGGCACAGCGGGATAATATCATAGCTGTCTTCATGGCACAGAGGATAATATCATAGCTGTCTTCATGGCACAGAGGGATAATATCATAGCTGTCTCCATGGCACAGATGGATAATATCATAGCCATCTCCATGGCACAGAGGGATAATATCATAGCTGTCTTCATGGCACAGCGGGATAATATCATAGCTGTCTTCATGGCACAGAGGGATAATATCATAGCTGTCTTCATGGCACAGAGGGATAATATCATAGCTGTCTCCATGGCACAGATGGATAATATCATAGCCATCTCCATGGCACAGAGGGATAATATCATAGCTGTCTTCATGGCACAGCGGGATAATATCATAGCCATCTCCATGGCACAGCGGGATAATATCATAGCTGTCTTCATGGCACAGAGGGATAATATCATAGCTGTCTTCATGACACAGAGGGATAATATCATAGCCATCTCCATGGCACAGCAGGATAATATCATAGCTGTCCCCATGGCACAGCGGGATAATATCATAGCTGTCTCCATGGCACAGAGGGATAATATCATAGCCATCTCCATGGCACAGCGGGATAATATCATAGCCATCTCCATGGCACAGCGGGATAATATCATAGCCATCTCCATGGCACAGTGGGATAATATCATAGCCATCTCCATGGCACAGCAGGATAATATCATAGCAGTCTCCATGGCACAAAGGGATAATACCATAGCTGTCTCCATGGCACAGAGGGATAATATCATAGCCATCTCCATGGCACAGAGGGATAACTGTCAGACTGTGCAGCAGGCACCTCAATTTCAGTTAGTCACTCAAGTGCCTATAGTAGCAGGGGGGAAGGAACAATGATGGTCTGCCTGCTTACGTGTCTTCAAGGGCGAGATGAAAATAATGGGACAATGTGGGCAATGCCGGTGGAGGCCACAGGTCAGAATGATGGCTAGGATAGGGTTACATTGCTACCTAAGGGGGAGGGCACTGATGTTCCTAGACCATGTCATGGCTTGTCAGGTAGACTTCATCACGTAAGGGGTAGATCCTTACTCCAAATCACCTATGCAAGCTGTATGTGATCAGAGTAGCTCTTCAGTACTTTTAAGCCCCCCTGACATTCATTGGACAGTTATGCAGGAAGCTGCATTCCTGCCAGTCAGGATACAACCAGAACAACACCATTTCATATACAGATTGGGGACGGGTTGTTGAACCTATGGGGAACAATTTTACACCACAGCAGAAGTCCACATGAGTACTGACCTTGGATTAAAAAAAATAGTAGTCACAAGTCATCCTAGGTACCTACTGTAAAAATGTTTGATTACTATTTTTATGAAGCAATCAAACTATATTTATATACATTTAGGTGAATGTTGTAAGCCCTGCAACATTTTCTGGAGGAAATATTTCCTGCTATTCTAGGAAATGAAATTTAAGCCTGTATTAAAACATAGTTGCCTAGCACCCTTTACCATGTAAAAAACCATTATGTCATTTAAAAATATCTTTTAAAGCACTATAGAAAACTGTGCAAGTATGTTATTTCATTATTATTGATGGAAAGTAACAGTATACACAACACTGCAATAGTGGTAAAAGGCAAAATGTAGTTGAAAATGAGGAGGCGCTATGACCATTTCAATTTTGTAACTGGTTGGCATGGTGTTTTGACTCCCTGTTGAAATGCCGAGTGCTGACAACTGAAAAAAGACTACAAAGACAGGAAAAGCCCAAATCTAGAAGATCACTCTTGTCATTTAAACTTAATTCTTTGTAGGCGCAACCCCCCCCCAAACATATATATATATATATATATATATATATATATATATATATATATATATATATATATCTATATACCAACTCCTAGATCAACATACCCTGAAGAAAAAGGAATATTCACAGATATGGACCTCTCAGACTTAGTATATGAAAGTCTGTTTTTTTGGCCATTCAGTTTCCATGTTTAGGAAGTTGTTCTAGTGGGTCCCAACATTTCAGATGGTTACCATTTTTCTACAAATTATACACTATACCAACTTCATCCTTCGTGTTATAACTGCAGCCTCCTGTATATACCTTCTGCAGTTTATATGTAAAAATCAATTTCCTTTCCTCCACTGAATATACCCCAACATACTAAAGTCTTCCTCACTGTGAAGCCCACCCACCCATTTCATTATGTTGATTATTTGGCTCTGCACCACTCCTATTATCTCAGCAATACTCCAAATAAAGCCTAATCAGGAATATCTAGACAGCCATAACAACCCCCTCATTTTTCATCTTTATACTCTGTGCAATACTATATAACATTGTATTTGCTTTTTTTCTGCCAGCTATTTACACTATTTGCTGCAATTTATTTTAGGAGTAGTCAAAGAACTTTTGTTTCTTCAATTACTACCACTGTTGCCCTCATAAAAAGCATGCATCTCTTGCCAGGGTCTATATTAGATAAAGGAACGCTTAAATGTTCGACTCTCTAAAGGTCAACCTTTAGAGATAGAACAGTTAAATGTTCGAATATCCTTAAAAATAAAAAAAAATAAATAAACTAAAACAAAAAAAACTAAAGGGTGTAAGCAGGGGGGCCCCCCTGCAACCCACACTACTTAAATATACCAACTCCAAGATCGAGCTACAGTGTACGGAATGGGACATTTCCTGTTTCTGCTCTGCCGTGCACCGAAGAGCAATCACGGAGTTGGTATATTTAAGTAGGGGGGTGTGGTGTGCAGGGGGGGCTTGCCCCCCTGCTAAAACCCTTTCAGTTTAACTTTTTTTTTCTTTCTTTTATTACATTTTCGAACACTTAAATGTTTGACCTCTAAAGGTCGACCTTTAGAGATTCGAGCATTTAAGCGTTCGTCAATGTAATATAGACCCTCTTGCCATGACAGTTACTCTCGAAATGCAACATTTTAAAGATTTTTGCAATTAATTTTCACCACAGTATTTCCATCCAACTTTCTGGTTATACAGTCATTATAAACCAACTCCACTATCATCAGTCAGTAAGAACTGTAGTTTTATGCACCTTTCCTTCACCCAAAGACAACCACTGCAATGCATCAGACAAATTCAGCTGATTCTTTATCTCAGTTCGACTCATACTGATTCACTGACCTTTAAACAGCTCATCACTAATGTCTGACCCATTCATATCCTGAAAACTGACAGACAGGTTAGCTTTCCTGTTCCTCCTGGTCTCCATAAGTCAGGTGTGATACCCTGTTAGTGTGGCATCCCCCTGCACTTACTACCTGAATGCTTCACACTGTGTGCCTTAGTATGCACCTGTAGTCAGCTAAGCAGCACCAGCTGATACCCTTCTTAAACCAAGTGAACAGCTACGAATCAAGACAAGCCCCCAGATGTTTAAACGAACATAATGCTTAGACAGAAAGGGTTAAGCTGTCCAAGGATTGTAACACACTGACCTAATTACTCTTCAGTCTGCAGCAGGCTTTAATTCACGAATGTTCATGTCTGAGGACATCCAGCTTAATGTAAATGAGATCAAATCCAAATTTTTATACCCTTTTTTAGGCTTAGTAAGATATGCAGTAACCAGGCTTGTGTCTACACTTACTATGGGCGTACCTCTCAACAATGCAAAAATTCTGGACAAAGGTCCATATTCAGGAAACATTTTTAAAGACTGCTATTATAAACTTAGAAAGCTGTTAGAATAGCAGGCTTTGCAGTAGCACACTTTTTTTCTTAAGGATATGAAGTCTGAAACATAATGTCGGTCATTTAGTGATCTCAGAACAAATTAAAAATATGAGGCAAAATTCTTAACAGTTGAGAGGTATGCTGTGGGGTGACTGAATCCATGTGTCACATAACATTTTAACTGAACTCTTATTTGTCTTTCTTCTGTGTTCTTGAGAAGACCCACTCTGTTCATGTCTTTGCTGCCTAAACAATTTCACAGTTATCTGACAGATGTGATAGGATGCCACTGGACAATGGGACATTTGTTTACTGTCCATTTTAGAAGGTGTCCTACTTCTTCTGGCAATACTCAAACCATACAAATCATGGAAAAATGACTGAACCACAACATCTAAATTGGCTAGTTACCCACAGAACTTTATTGCTTTTTAATCTGTTCATTTCTATTTAATGCCTCATTTCTGTGTCAGTGACCTTTCTGCAGTTCTCTTATGCCCTTTAGAGCTTTCAGCAAGATTGTTTATCTTTATCATCCTCCCAGCTTGCCTTATTGATTCCTTCTCCCTTAATAGTTAGTGACAACCACAGAACGTGTCAGATTCATAACCCAGAGGCTCCCTTCACTCTGGAATAAAATCCCAGTCCAGGTTAGGCAGAGTCCCTCATTGACTCTCTTCAAGAGGAATCTTGATGAGTGGATGGGAGATAGTAGGTTTACCCCGGGTATCACGTCTGTGTCACTGTTAGACAGAGGCACAGTATACTAACCTCGAAAAAGGGCATAGCAAAATTCATTTAAAATGGGTGGCAAAAGCCAAACACACTCTGGCTAGGCTTATAAATGCCCTAGGGCAGCTAGCCTAGTATGAACCTATGAACCAGGTCTTTTCTAAACACAATCACAGAGTATGGCACTCTATCTCTGCTACTCTTGCATCAGTTCAGGTTGTACTTGAGTATAAACATACAGTATACTGAGTTAGCAACTGAAGCCGAATACAATCAAAACTTGCTATTTTACTAGCCTTCCCATTAAAACTGCACTTACCTTGTACCTAGCTTGTAAATGGTTCATTTCACAAGCCTCTGCTTACATTTAACAAGGGTATAAGAACTTATTCGACATCTGTGATGCATGGCTAGGCTTAAAAAGGCCTTTGTGGTCATCAGCCTAGCAAACACCTATAAATCATAAGCTATTACTAGTGGTACTTTGTTTTGTTGCTATCACTGTAGTAGGGCATCACCATTGTTACCAACTTAGAAATGATTGTGTTAATAAGATTATGTATCCTGTTGCTTATATTTTGTATGTCAATTGGGTATCTTTCAGAAAAGGTCCAGTTTGCATCAGTTCACTTACCTACTTATCAAATTAATGGACCGCCATAGAATTAATTCATTGTAAAATTCAAAATTTTGAAACAGGAAATTAAATTTATGAATTCTGTATCAAATGTATATATCTCGAAAAATCAGAAAACAAGTTAATACATTTTTGCATAGGGGGGTCACTATTTATGGCTTCCCTTCTCTTTAGGATTAAACTCCTTGAAATATGGGAAGACAGAGCAAGTTCCCTTCAATACACCAAATGAAAGAAAAATTTCTGAAGACCAGAGGATAAATACAGTAAAAGAGAACAATATTTTTAGTACACATTTTAACACACTGGGAACTAGACTGGTAAAGTCACAACAAAGAAATCCATGCACTGGTATTATGGCACAAACCAAGCTTGGTGC
Organism: Protopterus annectens; assembly: GCF_019279795.1. Lineage (NCBI taxonomy): Eukaryota > Metazoa > Chordata > Ceratodontiformes > Protopteridae > Protopterus > Protopterus annectens. Next base: position 41,382,210 of record NC_056745.1, read on the forward strand.
ATAAACTCAATTTCTCTCCAAACCTGCATACAACTTATTCACACAGTACAATGCACAAAGGAAGTTTTTATAACATTTATCAAGATACTTTCTGAAATGACTCATGCATTAGTAAATACTGTGTTTTTTGTGTCTATGTGTGTGGTGTATATATATATATATATATATATATATATATATATATATATATATATATATATATATATATATATGGGTCTACTTCATTTGATCGGAAGACCATTTGATCGAAACCCATTTGATCGGAAGTTCATTTGATCGAAAACCAGTATTCAAGGGAAATAACAGGGATTTGTCCCCCTCCCCAATGTCGTGCGATCCTGGAGTTGGTATATATAGTTGGGGGGGGGCACAGCCCCCCACCTATTTTTATTTTTGTTTTATTTTCTTCTTTTAAAGGAAACTGGGTGGGGGGTTTTGCCCACCACCCCCTAATGTGGGGGGCTGTGCCCCCCACACCCCACCGAACTATATATACCAACTCCAGGGCTGCACATCATTGGGGAGGGGGCCAAATCCCAGTTTTATGCCTTGAATACTGGTTTTCAATCAAATGGACTTTCGATCAAATGAAGTAGACCCATATACACACATACACACACACACACACACACACACACACACACACACACACATATATATATATATTAGATAGATAGATAGATAGATAGATATGTATATATATTCATAAATGAGCTGTTCCAAGTCCTTTTGTTCCATAACTAGTAAAAATCAATCAGAGAATTCTAGTATCTACAGATAATTGTTCTGCTTATAGCCTTAATCCCATGCCCCAGTACCTGACATGAGAACTTCATAAGTTAATCTTATTTTATGTTTGAACATATTAATACTTATTTAAAAAAACATCTGCTGCTTGCACATCTGGTGGAGAATGTGGGCAACTGAAACTGCAGACCCCAACCCTAAACTTCAGATTCTGTCACTGCCCAATAATGAGTTTAGCTCCCCATGATAAGTAGAAGGAAAATTTTCCTGCTTTTTTGGTGTTATATTGTGCTGCAACTGTTGTGTTCATAGAATCATAGGAGGTTACTAGGCTAATGTCCCGAGGCCCTTACAAGCCTAGCCAAGAGTTTATCCCCATAAAAGAAAACCTCAGTCAGCACCTGTTGCCCCTATCAATGAGGCACACAGGTGGAACCCCTAGGACAAATCTGTGGTTCCCCATCCACTCATTAAGGTTGTGCTTGAAGAGGGTCAGCAAGGTACTCTGTTTGACGTGTATGGGAAGTCTATTCCAGAGACAGGGCAATCTCTGGGAGGCAAACCTGTCAGTCCAGCAGGTTTTGTTGATGACGCATATTAGATTCATGCCTTTTCAGCGGGTAATGCATGAGAAGTTACACTTGTGGATATGGAGCATCTCTAGTAGGGCAGCATCCAGGATCACCTTGTAGGCGAGACACAGATCATCCCTGAGCAATCTGTATATTACAGAGTAGACTGATAGTGATTCGAGCCTGTCATGTTGGAAATGTTCTGTTCCTAGAGTCTGTTTACAGTCCAATGATGTGACAGAGGCCCAAGTGACTTATCCCCGTGGAGAAGTCTGAAACACACAAGATGACCACAAGGGAACAGCTGCTGCAGAACATATCTACTAAAGCCAAATGAATGGTAGCACTAGTCAAACTGATGGCTCAACCAAGGCCTGCTCCTCCAGTAAAGCTACTTACTAACGATGAAGACCTCAAAATCTATCTGATAATGTTTAACAGAATAACCATGGCTTCAGGAATTCCCTAATTCTGTTGAGAACTGTTATAGAAACTGTGGGGCTCATTTCCATCAACATACACCAATATATTTAGGTAGTGCATGTTAGACTATGTTACCAGATTTCCTAAGGCTATTCTCCCAGGAAAGAAAATACCAAAGCCATAACAAAGGAATGGGTATTGTTGTTTTCCCAAGTCTGTACCACAAAACAGATCCCAACACATCAGGGTAAACCTTTATGGCCACAACCTTGTAGCATTACTGTCAACGTTTTCAGATGAAACAAGTGAGAATAAAGACTTTTCTTCTTCCAAACAGATGGGCTGCTGGAATGTTTTAACAAGACCTCAAATCAATCTTGAGAAAAGTCAAAGATAAAGACAGGAAAATGTAGACCCAGTTGTTGCCAAGTTTATTGTTTTCAATCTGAGAGGTACTCCAAGATTATACAGGATTTAGCCCCTTCAAACAGTTGTGTGGTAAGCACCCCACAGGACTATTAGATTTAGTCAAAGAGATATGGGGAGAGAAGGAAACTTTAGAGCATTATATTGGTTTGCAGGATGGAATAAAGGCAGTACTGCCAATTGTATGAGGACATATAGAGGCAGCTCAAGATAACCAACAATAAGTCTACAATATGGATAACCAGAACAGATAATTTTGAGCAAAAGACCAAGTTCTGGGTTTGATCAGTACAACTGAATACAAGTTCCTGGCCAGTTGTCAGGAACTACACAAGGTAACTGAAAGAATGAACAAAGCAGACTTCGATGTAAGACAAATAGGGAAGAAATATGCAGAGCAAATCTACCAAGTACATTTCTTAAAGACCTCAAGGTTGGCATAAGTGAGTGTAAGAAGCAAAGTGTCTGAAGTCAAGACAAGGAAGAGGAAAAATTATTGTTATACACACCCAAAGTTATAGCTGAAGATGTCCTTGCAAAGCCTCAGAAAAAAGAAGTCCAAGTTCCTTTTATCTAACAATAACTTCTATGAACTGCCATGAAGGGCAACTCTTATCAAACATCATACAGAAACAATCACCTAAGGCAATACATATTACCCAAAGCTACAGTAACAAGTGGTTTGAGATGCCAAGCAAAATTGTAGAAACTGTGAGTAACTGAAGTGTCGACTAGTGGCTGGAACAGTCCTACTGTGCTAGCCCAAAAACCATATGATACTGTCCAATTTTGCACTTACTTCAGCAGACTCAACAATTCCCCAAATCTGACAGCTATCCTATGCCCAAGGTAGAGGATTTGGTAGATAGGTTAGAAGGGGCTAGGATTCTAACTACCTCAGATCTTTTGCAAGGAAACTGATAGATTTACTTAACTGATGAGGCTAAGAAGAAAACTGCATTTGAAACAGTAGACAGACTTTCAATGTACCATCCTCCTTTTTGGCCTCCATAGGTTCCCAAACATGTTACAAAGATTAATGGACTACGTACTGACGCCGCACCATTCCAATGCTATGGCCTATAGTAATCTACTCACAGGACTGGTAGTCAAATCTTCCCAATGTCCAAGCAGTACTGACGTTTGTAAGGCAGACTGGGCTCATTGTTAAGGCTCCATAATGTAAGGTAGGGATAACCAGGGTGAGGTGTCGCAGGTAAGTAATTGGGAGGAGTTTGATCAATCACTAAACAGAAAAAAAGAGATAATATTAAGGACAAAGAGTTATGCACTTACCATAACTTGGAATCTGTGCTATCTAGTGTCATTATTCAACGTGGATGAGTCTTGGATCCGAGCCATCAAATGATGGACAGATCCAGAGCTCAAGTTCCTCCCCTACTCATAATCCCCTGTTGACCTGTAACCATCAGATCAAGTTTGCCAGATAAATAAAAGGCAGCACCACCTGCCCAGGAGACTAACTATCCCCAAGAAGAAACATCCCTTCAGTTCTACCAGGTCTCCCAAAGGAAGGGGGAAGGAGGGCAGGAATGTGATGAACTGAAGCCACCAAGCAAGATCTGGAAGCCTTGCAGCCTGAGATGAGCTGCCACCACTGCCATACATTTGGAAAACATCCTGGGGGCTGTGGTGAGTCCAAAGGACAGGGCTCTGAACTGGTAGTGACTGGCCCCTAACCAAAAGCAAAAGTGTGTCCTGGAGCATCTGTTGATCTTGATATGATACGCATCTTTGAGATCCAGTGAGCAAATCCAATCATCCTTGCACAAGAGAGGCATAATGGACTAAAGAGTGACCATCCAGAACTTGGAATTCTGCACTGACAGATTCAGTTCACTGAGGTCCAAAACTAGATGCAGGTTCCCAGTCTTTTTTTGCCACCAAAAAGAAGAGAAAATAAGTTCCGGACCCTTGTTGTCCTGTTGGGACCTCTTGGATGGCTCTTTTGAGAAGAAGGTCTTGAACCTCAAGGAGGGCCAACTCCCTTTGATATGGTGGAATGTCAAGGAGAGATTTTGAAACCAGGGGGACTGAAAAAAGGGAATGAAGCAACCCCTGGAAATAATCCTTAACACCCAATGATGTGAGGAGATATTTGTCCAGACTAGTGGGTGAAGAGAGAATCGTGCCCCAACTGCCTCCAGGGCAGGAAAGTCAGGCAGTGCTCTGGGAGCACTGAAAGGGCTTCTCCAAGAAGGGTTCCTAGGAGCTCTGATTTTGTGGACCCTCTCTGCCTCTGGGGCTGTGTCTACCATTGAATCTTCTGCCCTGGCTTGTGGAAGAGGATTCTTGGGGAGCATCCTAGGAGGAGGATTGGGTCCAGCAGAACATAAGTTTCTTACTCCATCTCTGAGTCCTAGAAAAAGATTGTTGGGAAGGAGAAAACTGGATTCCCACCATGGACAGAGTCTTATCCTCCTGCTCACTGCATGCCAATGTTTCCTTGATGGAAGGACTGAACAAGGTCACACGGTCAAAGGGAGCATTGATAAAAGATGCCTTGAAGTGTTCTGTAAACCTGCAAAGGTGAAGCCAGGTGTGTCATCTAATGGCAATTCCTGTGCCAGCTGCTTGCACATTGGAGATCAACCTCATTGAAGCATTCGCCAGGGAAGTCAGACTGGACAACTTAGGAGAGATCAGTTTAAGGCTCTCCAGAGGCATCAACTCTGTAAGGGAAGTGGTGAATTCTGATAACAAATCCCTCTGAAGCTGGGTATAATGTGCCATGTAGTTGGTTGCCTTCAGTCCGAATGTAGCTCAGGCAAACACACACTTTCCAAAATGTTCAATCACCTGAAACTCTATATTCGGGGAATGGACCAAGGAGCTCTGCTCCACTAGCTTCTTCTTAGTAGCAGTGGCCACCATGATGGCATCAATGGGGATGCCCTTACTCCAAAAAGCCTTATCTTTGGGGGGACCTGAGGAATTTCCTCACCTTTTTGGGTACTGGTTTCACTGTGTCCAGCTCATTCCAAGTCCTGCCAGTGATGAGTTCCACAAGCTCGTCGGCAAGTGGGGACACCCAGGTAGAAGATGGGCCCGTCCTAAAGGCCTTCAGGAACATGGATACACTGAAGATGAGGGGGAGAAGACCAACTGCCTCTTAGTTTGAGAATTTCAAGAATGTCCCTAAAGGGCAATTCCTCAGGTGGAAGCCTGAGGTACCCATTTCCCTCAAAATCTGTGCGCTTATTGAGAGACTCTCTGGGGGTGTCCAGGTGCCTCCACTTGCATGTTCTCTTCTGAGGGGGTTCCTCCATGGGGGGGATCCAAGTGGGGTAGTGCCCATCTGAACGCACTTGTGGGAGGGCTGGCCCTGGAAGGATGATGAGGCCTCACTAGCCAAAGCCAAGAGGGGTTGGGGAGGACCTAGAGATAAAGGAGAGGTGACTGCTAAGCTGGAGAAGGTCCTCTCTACCACCCAAAGGCCAACAGTCTGGATGAGGAACCCATCTCCTCTTACATGGCCACAGCTGCCTGGGAATGGAGAAGGGACCCCAATACAGCACCAAAGCCTAGAGACAATATCAGCCCCGAGCTGTCAAATGCCAATACCCTCAAGGGAAGGGAATGGTCTGAAATGTCCGGGCCTAACCCCACCCAGAGGGAACCAGCAGAGGCACAGCATGTTCCGAGGCCAGGGGAATGGAGCCCGCCAGGGACCCTGACAGTATCAGGAAGGGAGGGATACTGGACACTGTCAGCTTCTCACAAGGAATGCTCTGATCCTGGTGTTCCAAACCCAGTTGGGTCGGAAGAGGAAAGTGAAGTTCTGTCGATGGAGAAGGTCCCATAGGCAACTGTGCTGAGGATGGCAATAAGCCCAATTCAAATCGGGCCTTGAGGAAACTCCTCATCATCCTATCCATATCTGTGGGTAGCAAGCTTATGGAAAGCCTGGAAGACAGAGAAGAATGCCCTGACCTTGCTGGAGATCCTGCCAAAGCTCTGCAATCCCACGAGGGAGACCAACTCCAATGTATTAGATCAAACTCTTGGACCTGGACAGGGAACTTTCAGTGACTATCAGATCCAACAGAACAATCCGATCCAAAGCCCTAGTAGGATCTGATGCTTTAACTGGTGTACCAGACTGATCCTATAAACAGGCTGGATCTAGAGAAGGTTTGCACTCAGTTGGATCTAGACTGATCTAAGGCTCGTGGAGCAGACAGCCCAGATTCGAAGCCAAAGAGGCTGGGGTCAGATCCAGGGATCTTTGAGCCTTGGCTTTTTAGAAGGAGATCCCTTGGAAGGAGGGGGAGGGCTTCCCTCTTAGGATCTGGAGGAGGTTTATTTATTTATTTGACATTTGTTAACTGGGTTGGTCCAACTGGGTAGATACCCTTTTTCAGTGGAGACCCAAGGAAAAAAGCTCTAACATTACAAAATACAGTAATTAACAACTGAAAATTTATACAATAGAAAACAATGGCACAAAGAACATAAGATAGCTTACAGTAAAGGAACAAGGTAGATTACTTTTTTTGTTTTTACTAAGCAGGAAAGACAGCAGTTTAGGTAGGGAATGAGTGAGAGGCTAGAAAAATGGAAGCCAGGGGACAAACAGTCTGTTTGATGAGTAGGTTCATTTTATACAAGGTGCAGCATTGGGTGGAGGGAGCAGGCAGAGATAGATGACAGGAAGGTAGGTTATGCTGGTTCGTAACAAAGACATGACCATACCTTATGGTAGGTATCTTTTAGTGCTATTTTGAAGGAGAAGTAATTAGTGATAGATCTGACGTGCTGGAAGTTTGTTCCAAGCATTTGTGACAGAGTAGCAATAGAGTAACTTACCAATGCATTTACTGGGCTTGTAGACATGCTGAAGGCTCTGCTGAAAACTGCAAAGAGTGCAGCTGGTGGTGTAAGGCTGAATAAGAGTAGAGAGACAGGGGCAAAAAAATGGATCAAGTAAGACTGACTGAGCTGTGACAAGCTGGGGTAATAGAACTTGGTGCTGAAATTCCAGCCATTGCAGATTTTTAGGGCTATACAGTGATGAGTGTGATAGGGTAGGTTAGATGCAAATCTTGCTGTTTTGTTACAAGTACTTTCTAGTTTATCCAGGAGATTAGATTGGATGTTTGTGAGTATAGGGGCTGCATACAGTAATGTATGGAGTAGGAAGGCTTGAGCAAGGGAAAGTCTGGAGGACTGAGTGAGGAATTTGTTATGGCTATATAGGAGTTCAAATTTTAGATTAGTCTTTTTAATGCATAGCTGAGTGTGGAGATCAAACTTTAGATGGTTGTCAGTAGTAATTCCAAGGAGATTTGTGTGAGGCTTTAGAGGGGGGCAGGAAGCCAGAGGACTCCCCCTTAGCTAACCCCTTTAGCAACAACTTGTTTCTACACTACATGACAGCCCTGGGGTTGAATGTGGCACAAATGTCACATTCAACCTCCAGGTCAGTCTCTTCTAAACAATAAACACACTCCCCGTGCGAGTCGGAATGAGGCATCTTCTGACTGCACGAGAAACAGCTCTTGAAGCCAGAAGGCTTGTCAGACATGCTTCAGCAACACACATACATTAATGAACCTAAAGGAACTGTTTGCTTTATTTAATAAACAAAATTGTTTGATTCATTTTATTTGTTGTTATAGCTCTGTTTTCTCTGTTTTTTGTTCCTCTTTCGACTTTTCCCGGTTAGGGGTCACCACAGCGGAACTCTGGTCTGATAATGATTGGCAGTAGATTTTTACGGTGCCGAGGTGCCAGCCTGATGCCCAACCTTCAACAAAGACATGCCCATTCACGCATGTCTTTTGAACACCACGCGACCTCAGGGAGGACATGCAGACTCCGCACAGAAATCGCTCCAACCGAGAATCGAATGGGAGAAAATGCCTGCAAAATGACACTACTTATTTTTCAAGATACCATGGAGTTTACAGTATCACAATATATATACAGACACAGACATGCACGCACACATGCTCACAGACACACGCACACAAAGATGGATAGGAGCAGTTCAGTTAAATCACCACACACTGAGCTCTTCAGTGCCTCAGTTTTGAATGCAGTATCAGCTTTCATTTCTGAATTAGCAATATCCTTGCAGTTTATAAAACAGTGCTAGTGCTGTACCTGTGCACCATCATCACCTGCTGATCACTCCTTCGTGTAGTTTGTACCCAGTGCAGCCACCCATCTTCACCCTGCCCTAGTTATGGGTTTGTCAGGGAGGGTACTAGCTTTAAATTTTGAAAATTAGCAATAGTTATTACATTGTAAAATCCAGGTGACATCACTTTGCCTCTTTTTGAGAACAACACTCGATTACTTGAAACACGAATGAGTGTTTGTTTACCTTGTTCAGCTACATGTTTAAAACAAAGCACTGACTAAGAAATCCATTCTAATTTCAGACAAATATTCAGAGAGCTGGATCTTCTGTTTCTTAGTACATTCATATTTACTTACATAAAAAGCTGGAAAAATGTTCCATAATGCTAAACAGATAATGATGGACATACTACAGCTAGGAAATTAATTGAAATAATACATATAACTAAATTTAGGATGTTTAAAATACCTCTTAGTAATGTACTTACAAAATGTCCCCTTCCACTGAATAAGGGTCATCTTAATAACAAAACAATTTTTGCAATACTGCATATCAGTCAAGTTCCACGAGCTCTTGTACTGAAATGAAAAACTTTTGTCCACAACTGTCATAACTTCACGGTCAAGGTAAAGAGTTAATATATCCCAGTGTTTTTGTATAATGTCATGCAACCATGTAGAGTCTTTATTAATTGTTAATAGCTGTCTATATTTCTTAGCATAACTTAAACTTAGTGAGGACACTATATCAGCAGACTCCGCATCTGCAGTTAACTATGTGCATGCTCGTAATTTACACCCGGTGTGCTGTACCAACTAAACAACTTAGTTTGCATAAAATATTTTTATTGCTGTGTAAGAATAAAAAGAAATGTTTTGCTTACTTGAGAAATCTAAAAGAGGGAGTCAAAGACAGCACCATAGGAGCTGCAGTCAAATGATACAAAAGTCAAGAGGTATACATGACACAAGAATGCTAAAGAAGTTGAAAAGTAAGATGAGCAAAACAGTGTGGTACGAACAAGTACTTCTGTATAGTACAAAAAACTGGTAAGTGAAAGCAGACTAGCTGAGGAAGCTAGAGGTGAAGGATGTGAGGTAGGATGCACACTGTGGGGCAAAGGATGTGTGGTAGGATGCACACTGTAGGATAAATGATGTGTGAAAGGATGAACACCGTGGGATAAAGGATGCGTGGAAGGATGCACACTGTGGCACAAGGGATGTACACTATGGCACAAGGGATGTGTGGTAGGATGCACATTGTGAGACAAAGGCTGTTTGATAGGATGCACACTGTGGGACAAGGGATGTGTGGTAGGATACACACTGTGGGACAAGGGATGTGTGGTAGGATGCACACTGTGGGACAAGGGATGTGTGGGGGATGCAGACGGTGGGACAAGGAATGTGTGGGAGGATGCACAGTGTTAGACAAATGTTTGGGAAGATGCACATTGTGGGACAAAGGATGTGCGGTAGGATGCACAGTTTGGGACAAGGGATGTGTGAAAGGATGGACACTGTGGAATAAAGGATGTGTGGGAGGATGCAGACTGTGGGACAAATGATGTGTGGGAGGATGCACACTGTAGGACAAGGGATATGTGGAAGTATGCACACTGTTGGACAAACAATCTGTGGGAGGATGCACACTGTCAGACAAAGGATGTGTGGGAGGATGCACACTGTGGGATAAGGGATGGGTGGGAGGATGCACACTGTGAGAAAGGGATGGGTGGGTGGAGGCACACTCTGGGACAAACAATGTGTAGGAGGATGCACACTGTGGGACAAAAGAAAAAAATGATGTCACCAGAGTTGAAACCAAAGTAGCTTCAATTGCAGAGAAGGGACAAAAGATGTGTGGGAGGATGCACACTGTAGGACAAAGGATGTGTGGGAGGATGCACACTGTAGGACAAAGGATGTGTGGGAGGATGCACACTGTAGGACAAGGGATGTGTGGTAGGAAGCACACTGTGGAAGAAAAGAAAAAATTGTCACCAGAGTTGAAACCAAGGTAGCTTCAATTGCAGAGAAGGTCAAATAGAACAGGTTACTTTGATTTGGGCACATGTGCAGGAAAGCAGATGATGATCTGGCAAAGAAGGTTTGGGAGAGACAGGTTGAAGACAAGAGGAAACAAAGGCATCAAGCAAAGGTATGAACTGTGTAAAAGAAGGACTGTGACATGACTGCCAAAGCAGGCAGGAGAGTGGCACTGAGTCCAGAGAGATGGTGACAGTTGAGAAGACACCATAAAATGGGTAAACAGGAGGTTGCTGATGATGATGATGACTTGAGGTAGCTCTTTTGTATTTTGATATCACTGTATGGCTCAGTTTAAACTGCTACTGAACTGAGTTTTTGTATTGGTGTACGTGCTAAATATAAATATAAAATGACAAAATACCATAAAATGGGTAAAAAGGAGGTTGCTGATGATGATGACTTGAGATAGCTCTTGTATTTAGATATCAATCAACATGCTTTGCAAAGAAATTAGTGTATCCAAGCAAAAATCACATAAGTATGGAGAAAACATACAAATCTGATACAGTAGCCACTATAATTGCATTTTTTATTTAACTACTAAATTGTAAACTGCTTTTTTATACTGAGACTTGTATTTTCTCTTTGTGGGTGTTCTTTCTATGCTTTTAAAGTGAGGTTTCTGTGTTCTGCTTAGGTGGCATAACCTTGATAGAGGCCTGTTGTCTAGGCTGGTAGTTTTGTTTGAGTTTCCTGTGTTTCTGGCAGCCATTTTCTGCGGATTGTCTTCATTATTATTGAGAGTAACAAGGCCTCCTGACCTTCTGTAGTACGAGTGATTGGGTAATAGCAGGGTCTGAGTAGTAATCTGATCTTCCAACTCTTCCATTCTTACTGGTATATAAACCCTGTGTCTTATAAAGGTTCTGCTTGTATTGCTCAGGCTCTGGATTGCATTGCATAAGTGGAAATTCCTTAAGATTCCAAGAGCAGGAAAAGTTATTTCTTACACTTATTTCACTGAACTGCACTTCTGAAACCCTTATAATTGTGCTATACAGTTGATCTACTACATTTTGCACTGTTATAAAGCTTTTGTTATTGTTTCACTGCATTTATATACTGTTTTAACATTACTTAACTGTAAACTGCTTTTTCATACTGATAGTTGTATTTTCTGTTTGTGGCTGTTCTTTCTATGCTTTTAAAGTGAGGTTTCTGTGTTCTGCTTAGGTGGCATAATCTTGATAGAGGCCTGTTGTCCAGGCTGGTAGTTTTGTTTGAGTTTCCTGTGTTTCTGGTAGCCATTTTCTGCTGATTGTCTTCATTATTATTGAGAGTAACAAGGCCTCCTGACCTTCTGTAGTACTAGTGATTGGGTAATAGCAGGGCCTGAGTAGTAATCTGATCTTCCAACTCTTCCATTCTTACTGGTATATAAACCCTGTGTCTTATAAAGGTTCTGCTTGCATTGTTCAGGCTCTGGATTGCATTGCATAAGTGGAAATTCCTTAAGGTTCCAAGAGCAGGATAAGTTATTTCTTACACTTATTTCACTGAACTGCACTTCTGAAACACTTATAATTGTGCTATGCAGTTGATCTACTACATTTTGCACTGTTATAAAGCTTTTTTTATTGTTTCACTGCATTTATGTATTGTTTTATACTGTTTTAACATTACTTAACTGTAAACTGCTTTTTCATACTGAGTTGTATTTTCTGTTTGTGAGTGTTTTAGCCAAGCTTTTCTGCGCATTTTTGATAATTGTTTACAGTTAAAAGCATTCTTGAGTCTGCTCCTTGATCTGTTTAAAACTTTCATTTAGTGGCTACAGCTAGGAACTGTAATAGTGTGCATTACTAAATTGCATTTTTTATTTAACTACTAAATTGTAAACTGCTTTTTCATACTGAGACTTGTATTTTCTCTTTGTGGCTGTTCTTTCTATGCTTTTAAAGTGAGGTTTCTGTGTTCTGCTTAGGTGGCATAATCTTGATAGAGGCTTGTTGTCTAGGCTGGTAGTTTTGTTTGAATTTCCTGTGTTTCTGGCAGCCATTTTCTGCTGATTGTCTTCATTATTATTGAGAGTAACAAGGCCTCCTGACCTTCTGTAGTATGAGTGATTGGGTAATAGCAGGGCTTGAGTAGTAATCTGATCTTCCAACTCTTCCATTCTTACTGGTATATAAACCCTGTGTCTTATAAAGGTTCTGCTTGCATTGCTCAGGCTCTGGATTGCATTGCATAAGTGGAAATTCCTTAAGATTCCAAGAGCAGGATAAGTTATTTCTTACACTTATTTCACTGAACTGCACTTCTGAAACACTTATAATTGTGCTATACAGTTGATCTACTACATTTTGCACTGTTATAAAGCTTTTTTTATTGTTTCACTACATTTATATACTGTTTTAACATTACTTAACTGTAAACTGCTTTTTCATACTGAGAGTTGTATTTTCTGTTTGTGAGTGCTCTATCCGAGCTTTTCTGTGCATTTTTGATAATTGTTTACAGTTAAAAGAATTCTCGAGTCTGCTACTTGATCTGTTTAAAACTTTCCTTTAGTGGCTACAGCTAGGAACTGTAATTTTTCCCACCCACCCTCCCTAGTGTTGTGTGTTGTTATACTTGGTGGCTTTGCAGTTGCCCGCCCATACTGTATATTTGATCTGTGACATTCATCCCAGTCTAGTGTCATTAGTTCACTCAATCTAATAGAGAACATTTGTTAAGGCCAACCCACTCAGATTCTTAACGTTGAATTAAATTCTGTTCCAGCTTTCTCCATTTCCACTTTACTGGGAAAAAAAATTCTAAGCTTGCTTCCCCCTTTCCTGTGGCAGGTCTTGTCCAGATACGGATTTTCTGTGTCCAGGACCATTTGTGAGCTCCTAAGCCCCCCCCCCCACACACACACACACTTAACTGGGGTTAAACTATTCCTGGCACCATAAAGTCTGTTGTTCAAAATTCCCCTTGCAACAAGCCAACTTTTTAGTTTTAGCACTCATCTGTTTCTTTGAGCTCAGCATTTGTTCAGAACTCATTGTAAGCACTAAATAAGTTACAAATTACTACAGCACTCAACTTTCCTCACTTGTCTAGAGGAAAACAGTTTTTAGTACTTAATAAAAAAGCAGCTATTCAGGCATGTCTAAATGTCAGCTCCCGGTGTTTTCTCCTGTCTACCTGATGAATCTGGGCATCTTAGGACAACGCAGCAATTGCCTCATGTACACAGACAACCCTCTCCTCCTACCACCCAACACTACGACCTGTGAGAGATGCACTTATATAGCCAAACTGGAAGCAAAGCTCTCTTCACCAAAGACTGGCCCAGACAGTCAAGAGGAGAAGGTAAACACTTGCACTGCACCACACTCATCACATAGTCCCTCAAAACCTACACCACCAAAACACACACCTACATTCATGGAGGCTCTCAGTACAAATCTTCCCAAACAGCAGAGACCTCAAAAGCAGAAATGCAAGCAACCTCCACCCCCAACACAACCCAAATGACACATAGCCCACATACTCAGTGTGCCACTCAACTACAGCCCATAAGGCATAATGTACCCAACACTCTAGTTATAGGTGACTCTATAGTCAGGCACACTGATGTACCACTCACCAGGCTAAACAAGGAAAAAGTTACTGTCAGCTGCTTGTCAATTGCCAGGATCCGCCACATAACGTACACACTCAGGTCACTCCACAAGTACAAATATGACTCTGTCATTGTCCATGTTGGTGTGAATGACCTGAAACATACCTTCCTGGACTACATGAAAAGAGACATGGAGGAGCTCTCCAATCTTGTAGCCCAGGCAGGTATGACCCTAGCCCTGAGTAGCATCCTGCCATCACCCAGAATGACACCACAGTACAAGGACAAAATGATTGACTTTAACAATTGGCTAAGCTCCTGGTGTCATTCTAAGGAAATCCAGTATCTGTCTGCCTGGGATGACATGATCAACAGACCACGCTGCTTTGCCAGAGATGGCCTGCACCTTTCGCTCTTGGGATTCCGGATACTGGCAAAGGCTCTTGCCACACCTATAGTGCCTTTGTAGGCAAGGTTCAAATGACAAATTCACCACTGTAACCGGTACAAGCAAGCAAAATCTAAGGGTAATGCTAGAAGTCTAAACCTCAAAATGCACTCACTCGAGGCACTCCTTAAAATGGAGAACAATGACATCTGTGCAGTGACAGAGACCTGGTTCAAAGCTCCAGAGAGCACCCCTGCATTACCAGGCTGTAATTCATACCACACCTTTCGGCCACCAAACCCGGACACTAAAGGTGGAGGCGTGTCCATATTCATTAAGGATATCCACACCTCCAAGCTAGTTGCTCAGCATAATGCATCTGAGATTACCCAAGTTCAACTAACTCTGGGCAAAACCACAATCCAGATTGCAGCTTCCTACAGACCCCCCCACCATGCCCCAGGATTCCCACTCCTCTTTTCTTGATACACTGGAAAATATTAAGGTACAACCCAACACTCTAATAATGGGTGATTTCAACTACCCTACCATTAAATGGGAAAACTACTCATGTACCAACTCTTTTGCTCAACGTTTTCTGGAAATCATCAATTCCAATGTCTTGGATCAACTTATCCACACCCCCACCAGGGGCATCAATATCCTAAACATGGTCATCACCAACATGGGTGACCAGTGTTCCACACCAGAGGTCAGCTCCTCGTTTGTCAGATCCGACCACAAGCTAATCACCCTAAATATCCACATCCCACTCCCACCCCCATTAGGAAAACAACTGTAAAAAATTTCTCCAAAGCCAACTTCACGCTTCTTAAGACAGAAGTGGCAAACTTCACGACACCCATGCAGATGGACAATAGAAGTACGACTGCTGAATCCTACACAAATGCACTTTATAAGCGCTTACATGAGTGCATGGATCATGATATCCCTAACCGAACCAAGATGCTATCCTCCAAAAAAAGGAAGCCAATCTGGTGGTCTTCTGCCATATACAAACTACAACAGAAGAAAGAAACTGTTGCAAAAAAGAGTAAAATCCCATGATCGGAGGAACTCTCTGGTCAGCCTCAGTAAGAAGCTGAGATCCCTCATAAAGTCCTCCAAAGCTAGTTAAGAAAACAAAATCACCACTGATTCTAAAGACAACCACAAAGCATTCTATAGCTATGTCAAGAATCTCAATGGCAACACCCAGATCTGCTCCGAGTTACAGCACAATGACACTAAATATACAGAACCAACTGATATTGCCAACATCCTAGCAGATAGGTTCAGTGCTAACTTTATCCCCCTCTCACCCCCTAAAGGGCCCATCTTTATACCGGAAGAATGCAAAGTTCCTGTAACCACGGCTGCACAGGTAAAAACCTCACTCTCCAAAGCCAAGAACACACCATCCATGGGACCTGACAACATCCCAGGTTGCCTTCTACATGAACTACAGAATAAACTGGCACTCAACCTAAGTACCATGCTCAATCATAGCCTCACCTCAGGCTTTGTGCCCATTGAATGGTGCACTGCAACAGTTATCCCACTCCACAAAGGGGGGGGCCACAACAGACCCCGGGAACTACCGCCACATTAGCCTGACGTGCCTCGTCTGCAAGTCCATGGAACGTATCTTCATAGAACTCATAAACAAAGACATTGGAGATCTACAAACTCTGGACCCCACACAGTTTGGGTTTGTAAAAGGCAGATCATGTCTCCTAAACCTGATAGACGTCTTGAAGTAGTCACCAAAGTCATAGATGAGGGTAAGGTGGTTCACACAGCCTATCTAGATTTCGCCAAGGCATTCAACACCACCCCCCACTCTGGAATTATAGATAAACTCACTAAACTAGGTATAAATCCCTATGTCACAAGATGGGTTGCCAACTGGCTTACTGACAGAACCCACACTTTGAAAGTAGCCGACTCCAAATCAGACTTCAGACCAGTGACAAGTGGAGTACCACAGGGTTCAGTCCTGGGTCCTCTCCTGTTTGCTATCTACTTCTCTGAAGTACAGGGTAACACAGAAGGTCTTTGGCTAACTAAATTTGCAGATGACTGCAAACTAGAAGCCATAATTGAAACTCCTAATGATGTGGACATCCTACAAAAGGGCCTCATTGAGACAGATGCCTGGTGTCAAAGACATGGTCTCAAGCTCAATGCCAAAAAGTGCATTGTCATCACCTTTGGTAAAAACTCTGTACCCATGAATTACCACATAGGCGGTAGTCTACTTAACACCGAAAGTGTGATAAGAGACCTTGGGACACAGGTGGACAGTAGTCTCTACTTTGATAATCACATTGCCACAGTGGTTAGGAAATCCTTCTACATGGCACACCTCATCACAAAAGGTTTCTCATCCAGAAAAAAAAGATGTCATTGTTCCCCTCTACTCATCACTCATTAGACTCATTATAGAGTACAACACTCCTTTTGGTATGTACCTCACAAGACATCTACAACAACTGGAAAGGCTGCAAAAATACCTCACAAAGAGGATTACTGGCCTCAAACAGATGCCTTATGGAGACCGTCTCAAAAATCTCCAGCTTTACTCCGTCGCATATCGCCTACTCAGAGGCGATCTCTGCCTAGCATACAAAGCTATGTCTAACCCAGAGCTGTTGGACATGCTCCACTTAAAGAAATCCCAATCTCTCCGAGCTACATGCTCTAGCGACCTAAACCTTGTCACCACAATAAACAGAACATGCTGGAGGGATAGATTCCTGTCCCAGAAACTTCCCTTACTCTGGAACAGACTACCTATGTCAAACAGAGCTCCTCATTAGCACTCTTCAAGAAAAATCTTGATGATTGGATGGGTAATAAGAAATTCATCCCAGGGATCACTTCTGTGGTTCTGCTTGACAGGGGCACAGGAAAATAATTTTCTTGGGTGGTGAAAGCCAGGGTACCTTTTTGGCTAGGCTTGTATAGGCCCTAGGGCCAATAGCCTAGTACCTACCTATGAACCTATGAACTGAGACTCTCAGGCAATGAGATTTTATCAGTCAGCCAGTCTCTTCTTACACTTCTTCTTCAGGTTCTTCTATGGTTCAGCAAATGTTCTGTCACATGCACAAGTAGTTCTGAGACAATTTGCACCTTTTATCTTATTAGTAATAATGTAGTCTCTCACAGCATATAATCATGCTAATCATGGAAGACACGCATAAACACTCTTTTTATTAAGTTGTTTTACTCTTCATCAAGGCAGAGTTGTTAATTACTATCCTCTTCCAAAAAATTATAAGGTAGCTCATATGCTCATAGGTTCATTAACAATTACTAGGCACGCAGTCCAGGAGACCATGAAAGAGCCTAGCCTAGCCCAAATTCCCACTGAAAATAATCAATGAGGACTGAACTCATTCATTAGTTTTATAACACAGAAATATGTCTTCCTTCTTCCGGTTTCATATTTCAGTCGATGATTGCACTACTTGAATTTCGTGGGTTCTTTTCTTCTAGGTGCAGATTGTTTTAATTACTTTCCTCTTATCAGCATTTAGGTTTTTGTCTTTTTCTTTCTGAATACTCTCTGACAAGGTTTCCATTTTTCTTCCTTTTGCTTTACAGATAGAACTCATATTCCATTTTATGAACAGCTCCAGTATATACCAGTTCATTTATATTACTGAATATGGCATATCCCCAATCACAGGAAATGTAGGGCTAGTGCAAAAATTCAGTTTATGGTCACAGATATATCATTTTTGCTGAATGGTTATAGGAGTGACTGCTACCACACTGCTTGGAATAGTGAACATGGGCATATTCACAGTGATATGAGACTTGACCTGAGTGAAAAAATAATTAAGACATATCTATGTGTATCACTGAAAGGGTCACCTGCTGACTCACCTAACGGTGTAGTCCGTCAGACGGTCTCCATTACTGAATGCACAAATTTTCTAACCCTGATACATGACAGCTGTCTCTGTGTTGGTACAACATAGCAACTAATATTGACTTTGTGAATTGTGATTATAACTGCAGCAGGAACCTTATGTAGCCGTCCCCCTGATGGCAGTGTGTGAGCTGTGAACATGCTCTGCCATGGATAAGTGTTTACTTTTGGAGTAACTGTTCATTGCTGTTTTGTTGTTATTCTAATACCATTTACCAGAATCTTTGGTATCACCACCCAAATGTAGATTGTCATTCTCAATGTTTCAATAGTGCTGCAAACCAACTTACTTTTGTATTTTATAGTACTCCCTGCAATGCCGTATCATGTCTTGTTAATCTTAAATTTCTACTACTGTGCCTCTGCTTTATTACCTGTCATCCTTAATGCACTCTTTGACAGGTAACAAGTAGCATGTGGTAGAATGGTCTCACTATGTGCCTACCACAGCTACCTTAAATCAGGTTTTCTTTAGAAGACAGACTTAAAATGATTTCTGACACTTCAAGGCTTCAAACGGATTTTCTGCCAATAATACGTTGCGCAAGTTAAAATGTATTTTGCTTTCCAGATGTATAGTTTAACTTTTTATAAGGAAACATTTGATACCATAATTTAATTTATCATGACCCATTTGATACTGCACTTAAACTCTACTAATGTTGGCTAGAACACTACATAAGTGGGAAAATAGTCAAATGTATTACCACTGCTGTTTTGTACTTTACTCCACTAACACTGTTCTATTTTGGAAGACAATACTTTCTATGCAGTATATTAATTAGTGTGCCATGAAACTGCATTAAATGGTCAGGATGCAAGGGAATAATTTACTCTTAATCCTGCTCCAGCAAACTGCTGTGAATCTCTTACAGAGAAAATTACCTCATTCCACATACAAAGACATCCCCCACAAAAGTGTATAAACACAGTGCAAGCATGCATGCAAATGACTGTGTAATATATAAAGCACAAAATACATACATAAATATATATTTATAATGTACAAGTGTGTATGTGTGTGTGCACACAGACACACACACACATTTTCTCTTCTTACACTTTTATTAGTTTACTTACATTTTCTTCAATAATTTTAGCAGTTTAGAACTGACTGTTAAGGCTATGACATGTCCTGGGTTTGATTCCTTCAGCCTCCACTTGCAAACTCTGACTCTGTGCAAGTTAACTTAACCTGAGAGTGCTCACAGGTTACGCACATGTGTGTGTAGTGAGCTCATCTGCTTAATAAATAAATTAATAAAGCAAATATAAATTATCCTACTGAATTGCTGTGAAGGCTGTGTTCCTCTTGTTCTCTTTTTCTATAATTCTACTTATTAACTGTAGCAGAAGGCCAGCATTTTTAATAAGCACGTCCAGAACCTTGGATGTTTTCCACAGTTGACAATAACTTACTGGGGCACACTAGCTGTGGCAGCCACCTCTGAAATGTTGCAAAAGTACTTTTCTGTATTTAGTTGTGTTGTTGTTCACTCTCCATTGAGTGTATATTACATGTGCTGATATACTTGTACAAATGTTTTGATTATGATTTTCTGGGTATCTAGTCACTGGATAGGCTGCATGGAAGCTATTTACAGCGCAGTTTAGGCTAGGCTTGTGGACTCATCACACAGCATTTCCTGCCTGTGCAACAAATCATACTGTCTAAATGACAGCACACCTGTGGCCCCTACCATTAGGTCTAACTGCCTCCATTAAATAGAACACATAGCATAGCCATCAATGCACAGGGTTACACAGTGGTGCACAAGCAATGAAACATAGTTATCAATGGAAAGCTACAAGTGAAAATTAGCCTACTTATTGTCTAGAATCCCCCTGATTTCTTGTATGATTAATACAACCACCTGTTTTCTAGGGTCCAACCTCGCAGCCTTGTATTAAAAAACAGCTGTTGTTTGCCTAAGTCCCTCTTTCTCCCTCCTATATCAACACTATAGCTGCTTACCTACAGGGGAAATCAGGCTTCCATATCCTTTAAGTGAATTCTTGTTGTTTAGAGCCCATGCTTGCATACATGCACACACACACACACACATACACTCTCACTATACTGGAACTTTGCTAAATCACTCTTTTACACTAAATTTTCTCATGCTGTAATACAGTCTTTCGTAATTATGTTGCATTACGTAGCAGCTCTGCATACTGCAGGGTGACCACAACACCCAGCAAATCGCGTGTGCTGGCAGTATGCAGAACAAGCTACACAGTGCAGCTGCAAGACGGTATTAATGGCTGTTACAACTGAAGACTGCTGCAATACATGAGAAAATACACAATTACTGCATGGAAAAATATGTAAGACCAACACCTAAAATATTTTGTATATAGCTGAGCAAGTGCTATGCAGCCCCTTTCATTCAAGAATCACAAGTTTTTCAAAGTACAGCATAAGGAATGCATGCACCCATTCATGTCTCCCCACTAATGTACAGCACAAGGAATGCTGTACACATTCATGCCTCCCCACTAATGTACAGCACAAGGAATGCCTGCACCCATTCATGTCTCCCATTAATGTACAGCAGAAGGAATGCCTGGACCCATTCATGTCTCCCCACTAATGTACAGCACAAGGAATGCCTGCACCCATTTATGTCTCCCCACTAATGTACAGCACAAGGAAAGCCTGTGCCCATTCATGTCTCCCCACTAATGTACAGCACAAGGAATGCCTGCACCCATTCATGTCTCCCCACTAATGTACAGTACAAGGAAAGCCTGCACCCATTCATGTCTCCCCACTAATGTACAGCACAAGGAATGCCTGCACCCATTCATGTCTCCCCACTAATGTACAGCACAAGGAATGCCTGCACCCATTCATTTCTCCCCACTAATGTACAGCACAAGGAACGCCTGCGCCCATTCATGTCCCCTACTAATGTACAGCACAAGGAATGCCTGCAAACATTCATGTCTCCCCACTAATGTACAGCACAAGGAAAGCCCGCACCCATTCATGTCTCCCCACTAATGTACAGCACAAGGAAAGCCTGCACCCATTCATGTCTCCCCACTAATGTACAGCACAAGGAAAGCCTGCACCCATTCATGTCTCCCCACTAATGTACAGCACAAGGAATGCCTGCACCCATTCATGTCTCCCCACTAATGTACAGCACAAGGAATGCCTGCACCCATTCATGTCTCCCCACTAATGTAAAGCACAAGGAATGCCTGCACCCATTCATGTCTCCCCACTAATGTAAAGCACAAGGAATGCCTGCACCCATTCATGTCTCCCCTCTAATGTACAGCACAAGGAATGCCTGCAATCTGTCATGCCCCCCACTAATGTACATCATAAGGAAAGCCTGCACCCATTCATGTCTCCCCAATAATGTACAGCACAAGGAATGCCTGCACCCATTCATGTCTCCCCACTAATGTACAGCACAAGGAATGCCTGCACCCATTCATGTCTCCCCACTAATGTACAGCACAAGGAATGCCTGCAACCATTCATGTCCCCCCACTAATGTACACCACAAGGAAAGCCTGCACCCATTCATGTCTTCCCACTAATGTACAGCACAAGGAATACCTGCAAACATTCATGTCTCCCCACTAATGTACAGCACGAGGAAAGCCTGCACCCATTCATGTCTCCCCACTAATGTACAGCACAAGGAATGCCTGCACACATTCATTTCTCCCCACTAATGTACAGCACAAGGAAAGCCTGTGCCCATTCATGTCTCCCCACTAATGTACAGCACAAGGAAAGCCTGTGCCCATTCATGTCTCCCCACTAATGTACAGCACAAGGAATGCCTGCACCCATTCATGTCTCCCCACTAATGTACAGCACAAGGAATGCCTGCACCCATTCATGTCTACCCACTAATGTACAGCACAAGGAATGCCTGCACCCATTCATGTCTCCCCACTAATGTACAGCATAAGGAAAGCCTGCACCCATTCATATCTCCCCACTAATGTACAGCACAAGGAATGCCTGCACCCATTTATGTTTCCCCACTAATGTACAGCACAAGGAATGCCTGCACCCATCCATGTCTCCCCACTAATGTACAGCACAACGAATTAATGCACCCATTCATGTCTCCCCACTAATGTACAGCACAAGGAATGCCTGCACCCATTCATATCTCCCCACTAATGTACAGCACAAGGAATGCCTGCACCCATCCATGTCTCCCCACTAATGTACAGCACAAGGAATGCCTGCACACATTCATGTCTCCCCACTAATGTACAGCACAAGGAAAGCCTGCACCCATTCATGTCTCCCCACTAATGTGCAGCACAAGGAATGCCTGCAACCATTCATGTCTCCCCACTAATGTACAGCACAAGGAATGCATGCACCCATTCATGTCTCCCCACTAATGTACAGCACAAGGAATGCCTGCACAAATTCATGTCTCCCCACTAATGTACAGCACAAGGAATGCCTGCAAACATTCATGTCTCCCCACTAATGTACAGCACAATGAATGCCTGCACCCATTCATGTCTCCCTGCTATTGTACAGCACAAGGAATGCCTGCAACCATTCATGTCCCCCCCACTAATGTACACCACAAGGAAAGCCTGCACCCATTCATGTCTCCCCACTAATGTACAGCACAAGGAATGCCTGCACCCATTCATGTCTCCCCACTAATGTGCAGCACAAGGAATGCCTGCAAACATTCATGTCTCCCCACTAATGTACAGCACAATGAATGCCTGCACCCATTCATGTCTCCCTGCTATTGTACAGCACAAGGAATGCCTGCAACCATTCATGTCCCCCCCACTAATGTACACCACAAGGAAAGCCTGCACCCATTCATGTCTCCCCACTAATGTGCAGCACAAGGAATGCCTGCAACCATTCATGCCTCCCCACTAATGTACAGCACAAGGAATGCCTGCACCCATTCATGCCCCCTTACTAATGTACAGCACAAGGAAAGCCTGAAAACATTCATGTCTCTCCACTAATGTACAGCACAAGGAAAGCCTGCACCCATTCATGTCTCCCATGCCTGCACCCATTCATGTCTCCCCACTAATGTACAGCACAAGGAATGCCTGAAAACATTCATGTCTCTCCACTAATGTACAGCACAAGGAATGCCTGCAAAGATTCATGTCTCCCCACTAATGTACAGCACAAGGAAAGCCTGCACCCATTCATGTCTCCCCACTAATGTACAGCACAAGGAAAGCCTGCACCCATTCATGTCTCCCCACTAATGTACAGCACAAGGAAAGCCTGCACCCATTCATGTCTCCCCACTAATGTACAGCACAAGGAAAGCCTGCACCCATTCATGTCTCCCCACTAATATACAGCACAAGGAATGCCTGCAAACATTCATGTCTCCCCACTAATGTACAGCACAAGGAAAGCCTGCACCCATTCATGTCTCCCCACTAATGTACAGCACAAGGAATGCCTGCAAACATTCATGTCTCCCCACTAATGTACAGCACAAGGAAAGCCCGCACCCATTCATGTCTCCCCACTAATGTACAGCACAAGGAAAGCCCACACCCATTCATGTCTCCCCACTAATGTACAGCATAAGGAAAGCCCGCACCCATTCATGTCTCCCCACTAACGTACAGCACAAGGAATGCCTGCAGACATTCATGTCTCCCCACTAATGTACAGCACAAGGAAAGCCTGCACCCATTCATGTCTCCCCACTAATGTACAGCACAAGGAATGCCTGCAGACATTCATGTCTCCCCACTAATGTACAGCACAAGGAAAGCCTGCACCCATTCATGTCTCCCCGCTAATGTACAGCAGAAGGAATGCCTGCACCCATTTATGTCTCCCCACTAATGTACAGCACAAGGAATGCCTGCACCCATCCATGTCTCCCCACTAATATAAAGCACAAGGAATGCCTGCACCCATTCATGTCTCCCCTCTAATGTACAGCACAAGGAATGTCTGCAACCTATCAAGTCCCCCCACTAATGTACATCATAAGGAAAGCCTGCACCCATTCATGTCTCCCCACTAATGTATAGCACAAGGAATGCCTGCACCCATTCATGTCTCCCCACTAATGTACAGTACAAGGAATGCCTGCACCCATTCATGTCTCCCCACTAATGTACAGCACAAGGAATGCCTGCAACCATTCATGTCTCCCCACTAATGTACATCACAAGGAATACCAGCAAACATTCATGTCTCCCCACTAATGTACAGCCCGAGGAACGCCTGCACCCATTCATGTCTCCCCACTAATGTACAGCACAAGGAATGCCTGCAAACATTCATATCTCCCCACTAATGTACAGCACAAGGAAAGCCCACACCCATTCATGTCTCCCCACTAATGTGCAGCAGAAGGAATGCCTGCACCCATTTATGTCTCCCCACTAATGTACAGCACAAGGAATGCCTGCACACATTCATGTCTCCCCACTAATGTACAGCATAAGGAATGCCTGCAAACATTCATGTCTCCCCACTAATGTACAGCACAAGGAAAGCCTGCACCCATTCATGTCTCCCCACTAATGTACAGCACAAGGAATGCCTGCACACATTAATTTCTCCCCCAATGTACAGCACAAGGAAAGCCCGCACCCATTCATGTCTCCTCACTAATGTACAGCACAAGGAAAGCCTGTGCCCATTCATGTCTCCCCACTAATGTACAGCACAAGGAAAGCCTGCACCCATTCATGTCTTCCTACTAACCCCTTTCTGTTTGCTAGTAGCCCACTGTAGGGTAGTCCATACACTAAGAATTCTCTAGCAGTAAATATCTTCCAAATGCACTGCCTGTGATGGGCTGTATGGACTGTTACTTCTTCTTCCAGAGGTAATGGAGTTAAATTATAAGACAAAAGCATCCTATCAGCTGTTGGAGCTCAAATCCAATGAATAATCACTCAGAATTTTACATGCCTCTTCATGACAGATTCAGCTTTTGGACTGCCACCCCCAGTTTACGAAGACAAAATGCGTATCATATTATCCTTTGTCTCCAACCGCAGAATGCAATAGTATATAAAAAAGATACCACCCCCATTAATTTCCACATAGGTTCATAGGTATATCCTAGGCTAATAACCACCAGAGCCTTTTTAAGCCTAGCCACACAACCTAATCCAATTGCATCTCATTGTAATATGTGCATCTTTACTGGGGGTATGTTTCTTCAGAGGTTACTAAAAAGTTATGTATGGGGTATGTTAGGGAATGTTTACTGTCAGCCTCTCTCTACAAGAGACATGGCGGGGGGTGGGCAGCCCAGGGATGAATTTATGGTTTCCCATCCAATGGTCAAGGTTATGTTTGTATAGGCTTAGGGATGGGCTCTGCTTCATATGGATGAAGAGCCTATTCCACAGCATAGGAATGCAGCGAGTCAAATATCTGTCTTGTTAGCATATTTTACTTGTTGCAAACAAAGTTTAAATCCCTGAATCCAGAGTTTATGGTGCTGCTCATTTTACAGATGTGCAAAAGCTCTTTCAGGGATGCATCAAAGGATACCTTATATGCTAAGCACAGATCACCTCTCAACAACCTGTAGGAAACCAAATATAAAGACAGGGCTCTAAGGTGATCTGCCTAGGACAATGTATGCATTGTCATTGTGAGGAATCTCTGACGGAGTTCCAACTGTCGCATATGCCTAATCAGGTACATGCCAAAAGGGTCATAGTACTCAACGATGGTTCTGATAAAGGATGAGTACAGTAGTACTATTCACTCCTTGGACCTGGATGCCATACCCTTACTTATAAGTTAACCAACATATAATTATTTTCTTACTACCCTGGCTACATACTGGTCAAAGGCCAGATTACTGTCTACATATGTTCTCAGACCTCTAATTATCAAGTCAACTCTTAAGGGTGCCTTGTCAATGGAGTAATATTCCTGGGTAGACATTTTTCCTAAAGGCATTATACTGCACTCCTTTGCACTGAGTTTTTATTCATGGTTTGGCACCAATCATTTGTCTGTGTTAGACCCTCTTGCAGGATGTTAGTGGGAATTTATGATTTCTCCCAATTTGCAATCATCTGTGAACTCAGTGAGCAAGAGCCTTTGACATTAGCCCTGACTTCTGAGAAGTAGATGCCAAACAGGAGTTAGCCCAGCTTGGAGCGCTGTGGTACTCCACTGGTGATCTGCCTTTTGGTGGAGGTGATCTCACTAATCCAGATTTCTTGTGTTATATCTGTGATCCAGCTGGCAATCCAACCAGGTGTGTAGGAATTTATACTTAATTCGGTGAGTTTTCCCACAATACCCGAGTGGAGTATTGTGTTGAATGGCTTACCCAGGTCTATGTAGGCAGTATGCACCGTTTTCCCTTCTGCCATCGGCTTGGTTATCTTCTCAAAAAAGTCGGCCAGGTTACGTAAGCTGGGATGGGTCCAGCGCCTGTAGATTGCCAGTGTCTTCGCTGATCATTTACAACTTGTTCCATGACTTTGCATATTAGACTCCGCAAACTAATGAGTCTGCAGTTTCTGGTGTCAGATGATGATCCATCTTTGTAAAGGGGGATAACTGCTGCCATTTGCCTGGTACTTAGCCTGTTTTTAGGCTGTAGTTGAAAAGTGACTCAAGTAGTCATGACAGATCATGTTTCAGCCTATTTAGGAGACAACCTGGGATACTGTCAAGCCCCACTGAGGCTGGGTTTTAACATTACTGAGTTCCATTATGGCCTGCTCCGTTCTAATCGTTGGGGGGGGGGGCCTATACTGGTAGGGATTTCCCAAGGGGTGCAGTGGGGTTAAAGTTTGAGCTGAATTTGTCAGGCATCAAATTTGCTATGTCACTCTGCTCAGTGAAGGCAACACCATTTATTATCAGTTCTGCACACTGCTGCATATTTCCTTTGAGGTTTTGGACATAGCTGTAGATGGCCTTGTGGATATCTTTAGCCTGAGAGGCTGTCTTGACCTTGTAATTGGCCCTGCTGGATTAAACTAGTCCTCTTAGTTTCCTGTTTAGCTTTATTAGTGAGCTCTTGTCATTAGGAGAGTTGCTCTTTTTCACTTTGGCCACGACTTTTTTCTGTTTGTTATATACCATGTTAGGATTAGGATTCTTCTGGTGAAGTTTGTTTTTAGGATTTGTTTTGGGCTTCTTTCTGGTAGGTACAACATCCTCTATTTAGCCATTTACATGTTTGTACATTGTTTCTGTGAATAATTCTGCACAGGCTGCTAGGAACTCTGAATTGGGTGGGCATTGAATTTTTACAGTCACTCAATAGGATGTAGTTTGCTTTAGAAAAGTTTCTAACTGTAACAGATTTGCTCAGTTTTCCAAGTTGATTTTTATTTCGAATGAGACAGTTTTGTGATCCAAACTTACCAGTTAAGGATGTAACATGGGGGTGTAACACTCTCTCACACTGGTGAGAACAAGATCCAGTATGTTTGAACCAGTGGATGAAGTTTGCACTAACTAATCAAGGACATTTCTGTTAATAAATTCCAAGAAACATTGTGCCTGCAAGTTGGAGGCAGTGTATGTCTACCAGCCTACAGCGGGATAGTTAAGGTCTCCCATGAACCAAGTGTTTAGTTGGATAGAGTGTGTCTTCAGTAGGTCTATAACAGTTGTGGGATTCTTGGGACAAAGATGGTGACCTACAGCTTGTTAAGATTAAGAAGTGGTAACGAATTCTATCTAAGGTGATATGCACATGGATGAACTCCAGGGTATCATCCTGTTTAACCAACCTTGGGGTATACTTGTTGCTAATGTAGATCAAGACACATCCGTCTTTATTCCCTGTCTGTGCAGCTGATGGTCTAAATACATGGAAGGAAGTGTAGCCTTGCACTGCTACAGCACATTCTGTGGCTTTAAACCACATCTCGGTAACAGCACAGATGTCTGTATTGTCCACAGTGAGGAGAGCTTCTAGGGTGTTGAGTTTCTTGTTAATACTCCAAGCACTGAGCAGTAACACTTCCAGGTTCATAGGTTGGTACTAGGCTATCGGCCCTAGGGCCTATACAAGCCTAGTCATAACAATTCCCTGGCTATTTTCTTCCCACAGTATTTACTTCCCTGGACCTCTGTCTAGCAGGGTGACTGACATGATTCCCGGGGTGAATTTCCTATCTCCCATCCAATCATCAAGGTTCCTTTTGAAGACGGCCAAAGAGGTGCTCTGCTTGACATGTATGGGCAGTCTATTCCAGAGTTTGGGAGTCTCTGGGTCAGGAACCTATCCCTCCAGCATGTTTTGTTCATTGAGATGACAAGGTTTAGATCCCTGCAGCGTGTTTCTCTGAGGGATTGAGATGTCTTTAAGTGTAGCATGTCCAACAGCTCTGGGTTTGACATGGCCTTGTAAGTTAAGCAGAGATCGCCTCAGAGTAGACGATATGTGACAGAGGATAGGTGGAGTTTTTTTTAAATGGTCAGCATAGGGCATCTGCTTTAGGCCTGTGATTCTTTTAGTGAGGTATTTCTGTGGCCTTTCTAGTTGTTGCAGATGTCTTGAGAGGTGCATACCAAATGGGGCATTGTATTCTATAATGGGTCTAATGAGGGATAAGTAAAGTGGGACAATGACCACCTTTTTTCTGGATGAAAAGCCCTTAGTGATGAGTTGTGCCACATAGAAGGATTTCCTGACTGTTGTGGCGATGTGGTTATCGAAGGTGTCCACCTGTGTCCCCAAGTCTCTTATCACACTTTCAGTGTTTAGTGTACTGCCACCTATGTGGTAATTCATGGGTACATGTTTTTTCCCAAAGGGGATAACTATACATTTTTTGGCATGTGTCAGGTCATTTATGCCCACATGGACTATGACAGAACTATGCTGGTACTAGTGGTGCAGTGATTTGAGTGCATGTGTAACTTGATGGATCCTGGCTCCAGAGAAGTAACTGACTGTAATCTTCTCCCCTTCTAGTCTGGTGAATGGGAGCATCTGCGTGTCATGCAATCAAGTCCCCTATGACAACGGTCCTGGGCAAAGTGTTCACTTGCATTTTCAGCTTTGTATTTGGGGTCCATTTAGCACAGACTTACTTGAGGTATTTAGTGTTGCTTCTGGTGGGTGCTTTAGAGATTGTTACAAATAAGCATTGCTGTTCACAGGCTTAGGAGGTCTTTGAGGTTTGGGGAGACTGCTTTTTAGTGCCTCAACATTAAATGGTCTATCTGATAAAATAACACAAATGAATAACTTAATGAAAATTCAGTGCTGCAGCATAAACCACAAATCCCAGTTTAAGTCCAAACGTCTTTAATATAAAACCCAAATTAAAAACAGAAGTTTAGGGCTTTCATTCTTAGATGGAATTTCATAAGAACTCAATGTAATTACACTTCACAAGCATTTAAATAATTCCCAAATAAAATCACATGATCAAGTGCAACCAATAAAATCACTTACAGTCAATATGCTTTAATTTCAGAACAGGATTAATATAAAGTGCTTCATTTAAACTAGGGTAGTTAGTTGCATTTAACCTGATTTTCCATCTTAGTTCACAAATATCCAGGTGTTTATCTACAACTCTACCCTGCATATTCTTCTTAATTCAATTGATAACCACAAAAAACAAAAGAATATTTACTCTTATGTTATGTAAATCTCATATGTCTGAATATATGGAGCTTTTCTCCCCGGGCCTCCGCTGAAAATAGGCATATACCCAGTTGGACTTTCCCAGTCAACAAATGTAAAATAAAAATAAAATAAAATTATATGCCTATAAATTAATTTGGATTTTATATTAAAAATGTTTGGACTTAAAGTGGGACTTGTGGTTTATGCTGCAGCACTGTTTTTTTTTTCAGTTCACTAAGACAATGTTGAAATGGATTCAGTCGAATCCGCTTTGACGAAGTCCGGAGGCTGAATGGCAACAATGTCAATACTGACATCATTGAAGTACAAATCTCAACCCTATTTTGACCCATGTTAAAGCCTGTTCTGAGGTCAAATTTGAGATGTACTTCGACAATGTCGGAATTCGACATTGTCACTTTTGCAGACGTGAGTTGATGATACCATCATTCAACTGAGTCTGCTTCAACATTGTCATAGTAAACCGCTTGTTTCTTAAAGTTATTAAATGGTCTACAAGTGTGAACACTGTGACTGCTGGATGTAGTGTGCATGTTCTTGACAACCTTGTTTGTATGTGAGATTTTTGCCTCCAGGTAACTTGTGCAAGTAAATCTCTAGCATATTGTATTGGTTTCTTTAAGAATTAAAACATTATCAGTGAACATGAGACAACTGGTACATTGTCTCAAGGTGTCCATATCTACCAAACTGGCTACAGAGGCTTTTGTAAAGTGCATATCCATGCGTTGGGACCTGTATTGCAATGGAATATTAGGGTTTGAGGACTGGGTTTTATAGAGATCTCCTAGAGTGGTCTCTACGGTTAGGGACTAGAGTTGAATAGTGCTAGGATGTGTTTATTGATAGTGCTTGGATATATTAGTGCTATTTGACATGCAAACTAGCTACTCTGAGCTTAGCTTTGTGCAATGTGATAATAATTTGCCATTTACAGTCCTAGTATTAGTTTTATAGGTAAATGTCTGTGTTTTCCAACTCAGACAGACCAGGCCACTACTTACTGCTATTAGATGGAATATCCCAAGTACTCATGAAGTAAAAGCACAAAAATGGTTGATTGAGAGTGTATGCTACCACAAAACAATGTCATCTTTAACAAACTAGCTAGACAAGGCAATTTCAAGTCAATCAGACCAATAGCAAGACAGTTTGAGCGAATGCAGTAATTTCTGCCTTGAATACAAATAAATGGACAAATAAAACTTGAAATCAGTAGTCAATCACTAAAATAGCTTATGGAAGTGTGATTTTTAAATACAAGTACTTATCTTGTGCCTGGATGGCATGTGATGAAGTAAATCACTTCAGAGGCACTGGCGAGGACACCAAGCATTGCTGAGCTCTATGGGAGTCAGCTAAGACGTTCACAAACATGACAAATGTATACAAGTGCTTAAAACAAAGGAAACTGTGTAAAATCCCTTTAATATGGCCAACATTGCAGAAATACAACAATAATATGAACAAATTATACAGTAATAGTGACAGAAAAGCTTCTCAAAAGTGCAGCTCTCAGTAATTAGTAATCAGTACAATATCAGGGTACTTGAAAATGATGTAAAGTGCAAAACTCTGCAGATAAAGCAGTTAAATGAAGTGCAAAATACTAAGATAAATTTTTATCTGCCAAGGATGGCACAGGATTTATTCATAGGTTCATAGATTAGTACTAGGCTAACTGCCCTTGTGAGCCATTTTAAGCCTAGCCAATTATCCCCTGTGAGATTCAAACCCTGTACCTTGTGTTTGTAAGGCAAACACCTTAACCATTAGGCCACTCTCCCAACCAAATAAACAGCCTTTGCAAGGTTCAAACCCAGGACCCTGCACACCATAGCCAAAGTGATTGACCACTAAGCCATGTCAAATATGCAGACTTTCTCAGAGAATGGCAGGGATGCTAAGCATATAGGAGCTTTGTGGAAATGAAGATTTATAGTAAGGAAGTTAGTTCAAGAGAAATACATGTCTTTCTGACTGAGCTCTCAGTATGATGGATCTGTGTAAAACAATGGGTGGGAAAAGTATTTAATTAGCTTACACAACTGGCAATACCAATCAAAGAGGGAGGGAGGGACTTTTATAGTCAAACTGTCATATGGGGTGAAATCTGGGGACACTGGATTTTAAAATGACAACTGCAAAAGGATGGGAAGGTTGGGAAACATTTAAGCTGATGTAAGAAGCTAGACAAATCAGATGCTACAACTTGTTGTCAACAATACATCAGATCAGTGTGTGAGTTAAAATATTTATTTATTTATTTATTTATTTATTTACTGACCAGGAAAGTCCACTGGGCTTGGGACCCATATTCAGTGGAGGCCCCGGGAGAAAAGCTCCACGTTACATGAAAATCATTACATGAATTTGTAAGGAAACAATTACTTATAAAGCAAGTGAAATAATATAGAAAACTATCTAAACAGCACATATGTTGTAAAAAGGCACAATGTTGTTGTTCTTCTTTCGGCTTTTCCCGGTTAGCGGTCACCACAGCGGAACTCTGGTCCGCTAATGATTGGCAGTAGATTTTTACGGTGCCGAGGTGCCAGCTTGATGCCCAACCTTCAACAAAGGCACACCCATTCACGCATGTCTTTTGAACGCCATTCAACCGCAGGGAGGGCACAATACAGTAACACAAATATTTAACAATACAGCTCAAATTAAACAGAACTATTTAACAATACAGCTCAATATATTTTTTTTGGGGGGGTAGGAAAAGTGTAGTGGGAAGATAGAATTAGAGAGTTAAACTTAAAGGTAGGATAGATATAGTTAGAACTTATAGCTAGGTGGTGGGAATATGTAGATTATAGGTGGTATGTATTTAATGGTAGTATTAAAAGTAGAAAGTGACAGAAGAGAAAATGTGTTAAGACAGTTGTACAGATGTGTGGAGTAGGATAATAAAGATTAGGGATAACTCATATGGTATAACAGTATGACATATACACAAATATATTTGCTAGATGAAACAGTTTTGCTTGATTAAGGCGGCTGTGGTTATGTGTTGTATGTGCAGCTGGGTTATCAATGAAATGTTGTTTTAGTTTTCTTTTAAAGGAGATTATGTCGTCTAATTCTGTAAATGATGATGGGAGGGCATTCCACAGCTTAGTTATGGAATGGGAAGAGAGGCAGCTACCTGCTCTTTTACTAGGTTTTGATACTTTAAATGGGTGTTTGTTGCTAGAGTGTAGATTTTTGGATAGGACATAAGGTTCAATGATATTTTTCAGAGAATGGCAAAACTTGGGTTTATAGATGAGTTTATGGGCAAAGGTAAGTTGTGTGTAATGTAGGTAATGTGCAAATTTTAGCCAGTTTAGTTCTCTAGTGGCCTGGCAATGGTGGGTGCAATTTTGTTGGACTGATGCAAATTTTGCAATCTTATAATAACAGGACTGCAGTTTGTGTTGCAAAGAGTTGTGTAGATTGGTGAAGATAGAAGACCCATAGACTATGGCTTTTGAAACTTATTCAGATGGATTTGTCTAAGTATTGTTTTTTTTTCTGTAAAGTTTTCCTAATTTGAAGTGAGTCTTTTTTATTGCGTTATTAATTTGCAAGTCAAAGCTAAGTTTGCAATCAATACTAATTCCAAGCAGTTTGGCCTGATTTACTAACTCTATTTGGGTTTTGTTTATGGAGAATATAGTAAAGTCTGTTTAGATGCAAAGATGAGTAGTTTAGATTTATTAGCGTTAAGTAATAGCTGTGATTGGTTTAGCCAGAGTTCTATGGATGTAAAGGCTTTTTGTGTTAATTTTTGGAGGTCAGAGAAGTTATTGGAGGTACAGATTATGGTTGAATCGTCTGCATATTGTATGGTAGTACAGTCAG
Source organism: Protopterus annectens (assembly GCF_019279795.1). NCBI lineage: Eukaryota > Metazoa > Chordata > Ceratodontiformes > Protopteridae > Protopterus > Protopterus annectens. Next base: position 41,415,883 of record NC_056745.1, read on the forward strand.
AGGGAACTTTATGTAGGTCATTTATAAAAATGTTGAATAGTAGGGATCCTAAGATTGACCCCTGGGGCACTCCTATGTTATTTGGAAGAAAGCTAGAGGAGTTATTCTGACATTTTACGGATTGCTGTTTTCCAAGTAACTAGTGAACCAGGTTAGGGTGGCATCAGAGCATCCTAGTGATTGCAGTTGCTGGATAAATTTAATATGGGAGATTGTGCTGAATGCTTTTGAGAGATCCAATAACATGACTGATGTAAGTAGGTTACTATCTAGGGCATTATAGATGTAATTTGTGAAGGAGGCTAGGGCAGTAATGGTACTGTGGGATGGTGGAAAACCATGTTGTGAAGGGGATAGTAGGTTGTTGCTGGTTAGATATTCAACCAGTTATTTGTGGATGCATTTTTCCATTATTTTAGATAGAGTGAGGAGTATGGAAATGGGTCTAAAATTAGATAGGTCATGAGGGTTTCCAACTTTATGAAGTGGAGTGATTACTGATTTCTTTCAAAATGACAAGGAAAATGCTTTGGCCCAGTGATATATAGTATTAATTAAACATAGAACAGAATTTAAGGGAGGGGCTTTATCCAAACTCCAACAGGGGGGAAAAGAGGCAAAGGAATGAATCAAAAGAAATTGACTGTGACCCCACTATCTATCATGCAGGATGGAGTAATGTTTGTACAGGGCAATTTTAAAGTTTTTAATTTCAGTAATATTAGTCTTAACCACATACATTTTTCAATTAAAAAAGGGTTTGTCCAAATGAGGAGTTTTAATCTTAACCAGACTTTGATAGATTTGAAACTGTTTTTTTTTTTTTTAATTAAGATGAATTTTGAAACTGTTTTTGTTTTGAATCATTATGCTGTACAAGCTGATTTCAAAAAGAAAAGTACTTACAATCCAGCTTTATACCCAGTAATGCAGAATTCCATGGATTTAGTTAAACATGAACTTAAAATATTAGCTAACAGGAAAAATAAAAATAGGGCATTTCATTTGTCTAAAGAAGAGTACAAAGTGTTGATGGAATTAAACAAAACAAAGAAGTGCATATCATGAAAGCAGATGAAAGGGGAATTGGTGATAATAGATACTGTTGATTATTTAGGGAGGACGCTGAATGCTTTACATGAGAGCGATACCAACTCAAGTGTATCTAAAAATGAAGTGCATATGGCATGCCAGAAAACAGAAATGTGGTTGACTGGTAAGCTTATGCAGAAATTAACAGAATAGTGATACTTTCAAGTTTTTACTGAATAAGCACCCGAGGATACCAACAATCTTCAGCATTCCTAAAATAAATAAAAATATGAATAATCCCTCCAAGAGTAACAGCATGTGGATCCAAAACATATCCCCTTATAGTTTTTATTGATAAGAAGCTGAATCCATTCTATGAAGTCAAGTGCCACATAGTATGTCATTCTTGGGATTTTTTCAAGTAGATTCAACCAATTAATTTTCCATGAAGAAGCTTTTTTTGTTACAATAGATGTAATAGACTTATTTATAACAATCCACCAAAAACAGGATCTAGCATGGTTTGAGGAGGCCCTTACAAAATGTGACTTTTTAGATTAAAGAGATATTCATCTCTTATGTGATTTTATGGAAATAGCTTTTAAGTATAATTTTGTTTATCATGAAGGAAAGATATACAAACACATTAATGGTATAATAATGTAGCAAAATAAATCCAGTGGGACAGGTAAATGCTCAGGTTCACAGAAAAAAAGTTTAAAATCAATAAATAAAGCCAGGTACTGAGCGACAGTAAGGAAGTCAAACGATGCAAAAATTAATTAAAATCTCCACTTTTAATACAGAAATATATGACAGCATAAGCGCTTTCGCAAGTAGCTTCATCAGATCCATACAAAAGTCCAAGTGTTGATTGCATGCTTATATACCTGCAGGTAATGACTCATACTCATGGTTAATTAGCAAACAAGGTACTGCCCATCATTTTTAAAGATATAGATGATGTTTAAAATGATAGATAAAAATGAATATATAAAAACTTCATAAAATGCATTGCTGAAAGATAGATGATAGCTAAGCATCAAATTACGAAACATATTGATCAAAATATTGTGACTAACTGAATTATATTAAAAAACACACAAAACTATGTATAAATTAAAAAAGTAAATACATCTGTATGTAATCAGTGTATAATAATTCATTTGACATTTCTACGTTGTTTTAGTTTTGGTCTTATAGAGGCTCTCTCGTTCAGGCCAAAACCCTTGTCAGCCCTTAATGAAATAATCCATTTTTTCCATCTAAAGCAAGTCATTGACTCACTCTCTTATGAAGACTATTTAGGAGCATATAGACTGTGTTTTAATCACAATCAGTCAGCAGTGTCTAACAACATGAAACACAGGGTTTACTTTCAAGAGTTGTCAACTGACATGGCCTAGGCCCCCATCAGCATTGGGTGCCTTAAGCAATATCTTCTGAGTTATATGCTATGTCTTGTTTTGCCCCCAAGAAACAGCAGAGGACATAACTTATTGCACCTTAGATACACAATATATTTCAGATTTTGAAGAAAACATCGGACGGCAAAACTTACCAATAAGACTGCTAAAAAAAGAATTGCCAACTAATTTAGAGGTAACATACCAAAATTCTTTGAGTATACAAATTAGATTAATATATACTATGAGGCAGATTCAAGATCACGTATGTAGAATAACATGCAACTCTGACCAGTTACTCCACTAGAGTCCAAACTGGAGGGCTCTGCATGTCCCCATTTGGCATAAATTAATGGGGACAATGGAGTCTTATCCCTTATGTCAAAATGGGAATTGTGCTCACTATGCCAAAGAGGTCAGCACTGCACATTGGCAAGGTTTGCCAATTTACACAGTTACCTAGCTGAAGAATCCCATTCGAGTGAATGGAAAATGTTGGTGAAGCAGTAGCTCTCCCTTTATGTGGGACTAAGTATTGAGGAAAGCCACCTAGTTTCTCATAAGGGTGAAGCTGCAACTTCAGATGTTGGGAGCCTGGGTCCATGCTCATGTGCAGCTGTGTTTACTGTCAGCTATCCTCTGAACTATTTTAGGGACAGTTCATGTTTCTTTAAATTTAAAATGGATTGATTTCCTTGTTGAGCCTGTGGCTCCTCATGTCCATCTCTCTTCTTGGATGGTGTGAATGCAGACAGGACAGCGGAAACTTCTGCTGATGCATTCAGCATAGAATTACCATGATGTATACCTTAATTTAGGTAGCAAGGTACTGTTGGCTCAGTCTTTCATAATGTTATAGCAGAAATTTTCAGCTCCAAGAAAAACAAATTCAGGGGACATCCTTATCAACAAAATTAAATGCAAAACAACACACTTTTTGCATCAAAATAGTATAACTTGGTATCATATATGGTGACTACACTGTGTCCAATGCCATGTGTCTTAGTTGTTTATACCCATATTAAAAATGACCAATGCACTTTAATTGATATCTGAAGAATGAGTTAACTTACTTTAACAAAGTTAAAACAACTGCCAAAAGAATTTAAAATATGGAAAGTTGCTTGTGAAGCAAATAAGTCTGAAATAAGTGAGAAACAAAGTGAAAGTAGGATGTTATAGCTTATCAAAGCTGTCGTTTGAAAAATATATTAAACATGATATTGATAAGCACTGCATGAGGTATGTTTTAAGTATGATGCAAAGAAATGTCCAACAGTAAGACAAATATGTTGCACAAGAAAATACTTTGTTCAAGTCCTTAAAATGAAAGACATATTTTCACCTAAGAAATAATTACCCATTTTGGGACAGTCACGAAAATTAGTTCTTTGTAGGCTTGATATGGGATGGGACTTTGTGCTTTGCAATTATGGTCATCCCTGAAATACAGAAACCCAAGATAAGAAAACAAGTTGGGCACCTGTATAAAAAGCATGAAGTTAAATGAAATTCAGTATTCACTGGAGACACTGTCAGAGAGTGCAATGTCTTTTAAATATTCAAAGCAAAGAGCATGAAAGCAATTACAAGTCTTTCCTATGGAAAATGCTTACTTAAACTGGTCATTAAGTAATACTAAAGTGTCAGAAAGTGTTTATATGTGAATATAAGAATAATAAATGAAATACTCAGTTCTACATAGTTGACATATCAAATGATCCATTTATTTTGGGTTGTGTGGCTTGTCAGAAGTTTGGTGTGGTAGAAGGAATTCATAGTTTGAATGGGTCTTTACAGTCTGCATCAAAAACTGCTTAGTTTTTATGATATTTCTCTTATATGTTAAAACAATAAACTTGTTTTGAAAAAAAAAACTGCTTAGTTTGTTGATGACTGACTTAATTAAGGGGTTGAAAAGAAACACACTCAGGCTGAATAATACTGCAAAATTCTAGTAACTGAGATATATGGCTGGTATCCTAATACTGAATGATTTAAAAAGGACAGAAAGTAAGAGAAAGCAGTAGTACCTCCTGAATGCAAGCAAGCTCTTGTAAGATTGATTGGAATTATGCAGTATTTTCCAAAGTTTATTTCAAATACACTGTCTATAAGTTTGACATTAAGGAAATTAACAGAACATAATGTGGAATGGTACTGGAGTACACAAGAAGAAAAGAGTTTTAAAATGCTTAAGGAAAAAACTGAAGTGCTCACGTTAAATTATTTTGATTTGAGCATGTCAGTCACCCTACAGATAGATGTCAAGCAAAATGGAGCTGGGACAGATTGCACAAGAAGACAGACTTACTGCTTATAGATCAAAAGTCTTTGATGAATGTCAGAAAAAAATGCTGTACTCATAAAGAAAAACAGCTACTAGCCAAGGTTGGCCGGAACAGAAATATGCTGTGCAAAAAAATGTAAACGTATCAAAAACATGAACATAATGTTTGATGTTTAAGGCTAATAAATAACAGTGCCTAATCAGCTAAGTAAGGTAATATTCACAAGAATCCTTGAGTCAAAAATAGAACTGTAAACTGTGAAGCAGTTGGCTAGAAATATCAGTGCAAATGGGAAAAGAAGTTCAAGATAGTATTGTGTGCAGCACATACCATACAGGATCTTAAAATTCAAGATATTTTCAGAGAAATACAGATTTCAGTATGTGATCTCTGGGCATTTATTTATTTATTTATTTTGTTTAATGGGAAAGTCTGACTGGGCACAAGTCCCATTTTTAGCAGAGGCCTGGAGGGAAATGTTTCATTTTAGAGAATGAGGGGAAGGCAGTTGTACACAATAAATGTACACACACATAATAATAATGAGATGACAGTTAAAAAATAATAAATGAACATACATAGCACAGTAATGATACAACGGTTAATGAAAACATGACAGGTAAAACAAGAATACAGTAAAATATTAGCTAATATCAAGCTTATAACAGTCTGGTTATTTCTGAATGGAATCAGCTGTAAATAGATATTAAGTAGGAGACAGTGAAGCAATTATAGGATGAAGATGGTTACAAATGAAGGAGTACTGAGAAGATCCAGGTAAAAGGGAGACAGAGGTAGCAGTGGAGAGGGACAATGACAGACAGAGGTTATGAAGAAGTAGCTGTACTACGGCCAGTTACATAAGCAGGTGGTGACAGCAAGGGTTTAGGGATTATCCAGGAACATCACATGTACAGAGCCGGTAAACAAATAGGTAGGAATTTAGTTGAGTTTTAAATGATTTTAGGGAGTGTACTTGCCTTGTTGATAATGTGATACAATTCCAGAATTTACTGAGGTAATGAGAGACTAGTTATTTCCTGACAGAATTGTTGGGTTTGGATACATGTAGTAATGAATACAGTAGTCTGAACGAGTTATGTATTTGTATGTGGCTGGAGATGGATGGACAGTTGTTAGGTTTATAGACAATGTTACGGATTTGTGGAAACTGAATAGGTTAGATAATCTGGGATTTCCAGCCATTGTAATTTCCTTAGGGTGTCACAGTGATGGGTTCCATTTGGAAGGTTGGCAGCAAATCATGCTATTTTGTAGTAACATCGCTCAAGTTTGTTTAGCAAGGTCAGCTTGATGTTGTTAAGGATGGGTGCAGAATACTTTAGAGCAAGAAAAGAGAAAGCTGCAGTGTGCTTTCTTATAGTATCTGAGAGGAATAGCTTGGCTCTCGAGAAAATGTGTTTGATGTAATTTTTTCACTGTATTTTAGATGTGTTTGTCAAATTTAGGTTCTCGTTTAAGCATATGTCTAGCAGTTTAGCATGTACAAATGATAAGTTCAATTTTTTATTTTGCTGGACGAGGTAACTGAGAAGGATGTTTGAGTTAAAATGGCTCTACAGTTGTTAGCCTAGTATCTCCTACAATCCCATGAACTAGAGGGAGGGAGGTAGGAAGTCTGAACTGATAACGTTCTAAGCAAACTATCTAAGTTTATCTAAGCTTACTAAACTCATTTAAATAGTCAAGCCAAATGGACAGATCAGTCAGTGAAAAACATCATTATGTAGATCATTAACAGTTGCTATGTCGACATGCACCTAGCTTTGCTGGAATATAGGGATACTCTCTTAGGAAGTGTTAGATCTTTTACCAGCAAAACTATTAATGGATCTTAGTGAGCACACTTCCTCCCTCTATTCCAAAGGATCAGAGGACATAGGAAGTTACTAAGCTAATACCCCTAGAGCCTTTTTAACCCTAGCCATTCATGCCCAAATTTTCCCAATTATCAATGTCCATGGGCTAGAATGGTTTTGGTATATGCTTGTGTCTTAGGGTATCTACAAACTGTCCCTGTCCATAAGGGCCACAGATATTTTTTTTTGTTTGCTTTGCAAATCTGTATCAGGCACATCAGGGCTGAAAAGGAGAGTGCCTTGTAGGCTATTCATAGAACTCCCCTCTGTAGTCTGTAGGAGACCAAGTATAGGGACATACTTTGAGTTACTCTGTACAGGAAATATTATTTACACCGTGTATTCTTTTAGGGAGGAATCTCTGTAGCCAGTCTAACTGCTGGCAAATGACTGGTTAGGTACATGCTGAAGGGTGCACTGTACTTGATTATTGGTCTAATAACAGCTTAGTATACTAGGGCTATGATCTCCTTAGATCTAGATGCCATGCCTGTACTTATAAGTTGAGCCACATAGAAGGATTTTCCCACTACCGTGGACACACTGTGATCAAAGTTCAGGTTACGGTCAACCAGAGTTCCCAACTCCCTTACCCCTGGGTCTACTCTTAGAGGTGTGTTATCAATGTTGTAATTTGCAGGGGTGGTCATCTTCCCAAAGGTATAATTACAAAATTTTTGCATTGAGTTTTAGGACATGGTTCTAACACCATTTATGTCTATGTCAGGCCCTCCTGGATGATATCTAAATATTTTGGGGATTAAATGATTGCAAGCAGTTTGCAGTCATCAGCAAATCTGGTCAGCCAAAGGTCCTCCACATCTGCCTTTTGTTCAGAGCAATATATTCCAAACTGGAGATTTTCAAGTACTGAGTCCTGTGGGACACCACTAACAACAGGCCTCTTAGTAGAGGTGGCTTCCCCCACCTTAACTTCATGTGTCCTATCTCTGAACCATCTGACTATCCATCAGGTGACATAGAGATTTATGCCTAAGTTTGTGAGTTTGTCTAAAATACCTGAATGAGGTATTTTATCAGCCAAAAGGCTTGGATGTAGTTAGAGAGAGAGACTGAAAAACAACAACAAAAAACCCGTCTAGACCACAACAGTACTATAACCCGTCAAAAAATGTTTCTTTGTTGGAATGGTGAGCAGAGTAAGACTATCTCATTCAGCCCAAGCAGCAGGAGGCCGGTTTATCCCCTTGTTTCTTAATGATTTTCGTCTCACTCAAGCCTAAAATGCCTTTTTGTATACTTCCAGTTCACACTCATACCTCTTATGGTGTCCATAACTTTTTTTGGTCCGACTTCTTTAACTAACTGACTTACCAGTTAATAATATACATATGCAGTATTATAAAGGGCAAGGTGTGATTAATACAATGATACTAAGACTGTTAGTCTACGATGTCCTGCCATGGAGAAATTAATATTTGATTGCCATTAATTCTTCATATTTATGCTCACATTTTCATAACTGAGAGTCCTACAATTTATTGAGATGCTTGATGTGAAACTCCAATATGGGAAACAGGACAATTCACTGAAAATACTGTTTTATATCACAATATAAAGGAAATATTGCTAGTTATTTTTAATAATTATTATAATAAGCAACGTTTCCATACGTAATACTTCAAAAAACGAGTGACTTACAAACTGTTACATGACATCTGGTGAAACCTTATCATATGTAATACTTCAAAAAATGAGTGACTTACAAGCTGTTACATGACATCTAGTGAAACCTTATCATATGTAATACTTCAAAAAATGAGTGACTTATAAACTGTTACATGACATCTGGTGAAACCTTATATGTAATACTTCAAAAAACGAGTGACTTACAAACTGTTACATGACATCTGGTGAAACCTTATCATATGTAATACTTCAAAAAACGAGTGACTTACAAGCTGTTACATGACATCTGGTGAAACCTTATCATATGTAATACTTCAAAAAATGAGTGACTTATAAACTGTTACATGACATCTGGTGAAACCTTATATGTAATACTTCAAAAAACGAGCGACTTACAAACTGTTACATGACATCTGGTGAAACCTTATCATATGTAATACTTCAAAAAATGAGTGACTTACAAACTGTTACATGCCATCTGATGAAACATTATCATATGTAATACTTCAAAAAACGAGTGACTTACAAACTGTTGCATGACATCTAGTGAAACCTTATCATATGTAATACTTCAAAAAACGAGTGACTTACAAACTGTTACATGACATCTGGTGAAACCTTATCATATGCAATACTTCAAAAAACTAGCGACTTACAAACTGTTAAATGACATCTGGTGAAACCTTATCATATGTAATACTTCAAAAAACGAGTGACTTGCAAACTGTTACATGCCATCTGGTGAAACCTTATCATATGCAATACTTCAAAAAACGAGTGACTTACAAACTGTTGCATGACATCTGGTGAAACCTTATCATATGCAATACTTCAAAAAACTAGCGACTTACAAACTGTTAAATGACATCTGGTGAAACCTTATCATATGTAATACTTCAAAAAATGAGTGACTTGCAAACTGTTACATGCCATCTGGTGAAACCTTATCATATGTAATACTTCAAAAAACGAGTGACTTACAAACTGTTCCATGACATCTGGTGAAACCTTATCATATGTAATACTTCAAAAAACGAGTGACTTACAAACTGTTACATGACATCTGGTGAAACCTTATATGTAATACTTCAAAAAACGAGCGACTTACAAACTGTTACATGACATCTGGTGAAACCTTATCATATGTAATACTTCAAAAAACGAGTGACTTACAAACTGTTACATGACATCTGGTGAAACCTTATCATATGTAATACTTCAAAAAATGAGTGACTTACAAACTGTTACATGACATCTGGTGAAACCTTATCATATGTAATACTTCAAAAAACGAGCGACTTACAAACTGTTACATGACATCTGGTGAAACCTTATATGTAATACTTCAAAAAACGAGCGACTTACAAACTGTTACATGACATCTGGTGAAACCTTATCATATGTAATACTTCAAAAAACGAGTGACTTACAAACTTGCATGACATCTGATGAAACCTTATCATATGTAATACTTCAAAAAGCGAGTGACTTACAAACTGTTACAAGACATCTGGTGAAACCTTATATGTAATACTTCAAAAACGAGTGACTTACAAACTGTTGCATGACATCTGGTGAAACCTTATCATATGTAATACTTCAAAAAGCGAGTGACTTACAAACTGTTACATGACATCTGGTAAAACCTTATCATACGTAATACTTCAAAAAACAAGTGACTTACAAACTGTTGCATGACATCTGGTCAAACTTTATATGTAATACTTCAAAAAGCGAGTGACTTACAAACTGTTGCATGACATCTGGTGAAACCTTATATGTAATACTTCAAAAAACGAGTGACTTACAAATTGTTACAAGACATCTGGTGAAACCTTATATGTAATACTTCAAAAACAAGTGACTTACAAACTGTTGCATGACATCTGGTGAAATTTTATATGTAATACTTCAAAAAGCGAGTGACTTACAAACTGTTGCATGACATCTGGTGAAACCTTATATGTAATACTTCAAAAAACGAGTGACTTACAAATTGTTACATGACATCTGGTGAAACCTTATCATACGTAATACTTCAAAAAACGAGTGACTTACAAACTGTTGCATGACATCTGGTGAAACTTTATATGTAATACTTCAAAAAACGAGTGACTTACAAACTGTTGCATGACATCTGGTGAAACCTTATCATATGTAATACTTCAAAAAGCGAGTGACTTACAAACTGTTGCATGACATCTGGTGAAACCTTATCATATGTAATACTTCAAAAAACGAGTGACTTACAAACTGTTACATGACATCTTTTGAAACCTTATCATATGTAATACTTCAAAAAACGAGTGACTTACAAATTGCTGCATGGCATCTGGTGAAACCTTATCATATGTAATACTTCAAAAAATGAGTGACTTACAAATTGCTGCATGGCATCTGGTGAAACCTTATCATATGTAATACTTCAAAAAATGAGTGACTTACAAACTGTTGCATGACATCTGGTGAAACCTTATCATATGTAATACTTCAAAAAGCGAGTGACTTACAAACTGTTACATGACATCTGGTGAAACCTTATCATATGTAATACTTCAAAAAGCAAGTGACTTACAAACTGCTGCATAACATCTGGTGAAACCTTATCATATGCAATACTTCAAAAAGCGAGTGACTTACAAACTGCTGCATGACATCTGGTGAAACCTTATCATATGTAATACTTCAAAAAATGAGTGACTTACAAATTGCTGCATGACATCTGGTGAAACCTTATCATATGTAATACTTCAAAAAATGAGTGACTTACAAACTGTTACATGACATCTGGTGAAACCTTATCATATGTAATACTTCAAAAAATGAGTGACTTACAAACTGTTGCATGACATCTGGTGAAACCTTATATGTAATACTTCAAAAAACGAGCGACTTACAAACTGTTACAAGACATCTGGCGAAACCTTATCATATGTAATACTTCAAAAAATGAGTGACTTACAAACTGTTACATGACATCTGGTGAAATCTTATCATATGTAATACTTCAAAAAACTAGCGACTTACAAACTGTTACATGACATCTGGTGAAACCTTATCATATGTAATACTTCAAAAAATGAGTGACTTACAAGCTGTTACATGACATCTGGTGAAACCTTATCATATGTAATACTTCAAAAAACTAGCGACTTACAAACTGTTACATGACATCTGGTGAAATCTTATCATATGTAATACTTCAAAAAGCGAGTGACTTACAAATTGCTGCATGACATCTGGTGAAACCTTATCATATGTAATACTTCAAAAAGCGAGTGACTTACAAACTGCTGCATGACATCTGGTGAAACCTTATCATATGCAATACTTCAAAAAATGAGTGATTTACCAACTGTTACATGACATCTGGTGAAACCTTATCATATGCAATACTTCAAAAAACGAGTGACTTACAAACTGTTACATGACATCTGGTGAAACCTTATCATATGTAATACTTCAAAAAATGAGTGACTTACAAATTGCTGCATGGCATCTGGTGAAACCTTATCATATGTAATACTTCAAAGAATGAGTGTCTTACAAACTGTTACATGACATCTGGTGAAATCTTAGATGCTGCTTAAGAAAACCTTCTTCAATATTTGCACTGTAAATTAGACATCTTAAGAGATATCCAGTATTATTTGTATTGGTAATTATACAATTAAACACATTTTCATATTTTTGTAAGTAGTTCGATACACTTGCACTTATAGTGGACTTTTGTGCTGTCAAGTGAAAGCTTATATCTGGTTAACAAAAATGTTCTAACAACAAATATCTAGTCTGTATAGTTTTCAAGATATAAAATGTCTTTGTGAAAGTTTAGAAAAATATAATTTGTGACTTGTTCAGAGGTTCACAGGTAGGTACTAGGCTATCGGCCCTGGGGCCTATACAAGCCCAGCCAAAAAGGAACCCTGGCTTTTGCCACCCAAGAAAATTATTTTCCTGTGCCACTGTTGAGCAGTGCCACAGAGGTGATCCCCGCGGTGAATTTCCTATTTCCCATCTAATCATCAGGATTTTTCTTGAAGAGTGCTAATGAGGAGCTTTGTTTGATACAGATAGGTAGTTTATTCCAAAGTATTGGAAGTCTCTGGGACAGGAATCTATCCCTCTGGCATGTTCTGTTTATTGTGGTGACAAGGTTTAGGTCCCTAGAGCGTGTAGCTTGGAGGGATTGGGATTTCTTTAAGTGGAGCATGTCCAACAGCTCTGGGTTTCACATAGCTTTGTATGTTAGCCAGAGATCACCTCTGAGTAGGCGATATTTGACGGAGTAAAGCTGGAGTTTTTTGAGACGGTCTGCGTAGGGCATCTGTTTGAGGATGGTAATCCTCTTTGTGAGGTATTTCTGCAGCCTTTCCAGTTGTTGTAGATGTCTTGTGAGGTACATACCAAAAGGGGCACTGTACTCTATAATGGGTCTAATGAGGGATGAGTAGAGGGGAACAATGACCTCTTTTTTTCTGGATGAGAAACCTTTTGTGATGAGGTGTGCCACGTAGAAGGATTTCCTGATTGCTGTGGCGATGTGATTATCAAAGAAGAGACTACTGCCTACCTGTGTCCCAAGGTCTCATCACATGTTCGGTGTTAAGTATACTAATGCCTATGTTGTAGTTCATGGGTACAGAGTTTTTACCAAAGGGGATGACAATGCACTTTTTGGCACTGAGCTTGAGGCCATGGCTTTGACACCAGGCATCTGTCTCAGTGAGGCCCTTTTGTAGGATGTCCACATTGTTAGGAGTTTCGATTATGGCTCCTTGTTTGCAGTCATCTGCGAACTTCATTAGCCAAAGACCTTCTGTGTTAGCCTGTACTTCAGAGAAGTAGATATCAAACAGGAGAGGACCCAGAACTGAACCCTGTGGTACTCTACTTGTCACTGGTCTGAAGTCGGATTTGAAGTCTGCTACTTTCATAGTGTGGGTTCTGTCAATGAGCCAGTTGGCAACCCATCTTGTGACATAGGGATTTATACCTAGTTTAGTGAGTTTATCTATAATTCCAGAGTGGGGGATGGTGTCAAAAGCCTTGGCAAGATCTAGATAGGCTGTGTGAACCACCTTACCCTTGTCTACGGCTTTGGTGACTGCTTCAAAGAAGTCTGTCAGGTTTAGGAGACATTATCTGCCTTTTACAAACCCGAACTGGGTGGGGTCCAGAGTTTGGAGATTACCAATGTCTTTGTTTATAAGTTCCATGATGATATTTTCCATGGCCTTGCAGACCAGGCTCGTCAGGCTAATGGGATGGTAGTTCCTAGGGTCCGTGGTGGCTCCCCCCTTGTGGAGTGGGATAACCATTGCTGTGCACCATTCAGCAGGCACAAAGCCTGAGGTGAGGCTATGATTGAACATGGTATATAGTTGGGGTGCCAGTTCATTCTGTAGTTCATTTAGAACACAGTCTGGGATGTTTTCTGGTCCCATGAATGCTGTGTTCTTGGCTTTGGAGAGTGTGTTTTTTACCTGTACAGCCACAATTACAGGAACTTTGCATTCTTTTGGTATAGAGATGGGCTCTTTAGGGGGTAAGAGGGGGGTAAAGTTAGCACTGAACCTATCTGCCAGGATGTTGGCAATATCAGTTGGGTCTGTACATTTAGTACCATTGTGCTGTAACTCAGAGCAGATCTGAGTGTTGTCACTGAGATTCTTGACATAGCTATAGAATGCTTTGTGGTTGTCTTTAGAATCAGTGGCGATTTTGTTTTCATAACTAGCGTTGGAGGATTTTATCAGGGATCGCAGCTTCTTACTGAGGCTGACCCAAGAGCTCCTCCACTCATGGGACTTTACTCTCTTTTGCAAAAGTTTCTTCCTTCTATTGTACTGTTTGTTTATGGCAAGGGACCACCAGACTGGCTTCCTTTTTTTGGAGGCTAGAGTCTTGGCTCTGTTTGGGATAGCACAATCCATGCACTCATGTAAGTGCTTATAAAGTGCAATTGTGTAGGATTCAGTAGTCGTAACTGTATTGTCCATCTGCATGGGTGTTATGAAGTTCACCACTTCTGTCTTAAAGAAGCATGAAGTTGGCTTTGGAGAAATTTTTTACCATGGTTTCCTTAATGGGGGGTGGGGGCAGTATGTGGATATCTAGGGTAATTAGCTTATGGTTGGATCGGACCAATGAGACATTGACGTCAGGTGTGGAACACCGGTCACTCATGCTAGTAATGACTAGATCTAGGATATTGTTGACACTGGTGGGGGTATGGATAAGTTGATTCAGGGCATTGGAGTTTAGGAATTCCAGAAAGCATTGAGTGAAGGAGTTGGTACATGAGTAGTTTTCCCAGTTAATGGTGGGGTAGTTGAAATCGCCCATTATTAGGGTGTTTGGTTGAACACTAATATTTTCCAGTACATCAAGAAAAGAGGAGTGGGAATCCTGGGGCATGGTGGGTGATCTGTAGCAAGCTACAATTTGGATTGCAGTTTTGCCTAGAATTAGTTGCACTTGGATAACCTTGGCTGCATTATGCTGAGCAACTAGCCTGGGGGTGTGGATATCCTTAATGTATATGGACACACCTCTGCCTTTGGTGTTCCGGTCCAGGTTACATGGCCGAAAAGTGTGGTATGAGTTATAGCCTGATAGTGCAGGGGTGCTCTCTGGAGTCTTGAACCAGGTCTCAGTCACTGCACAGATATTGATGTTCTCCATTTTAAGGAATGCCTCGAGTGAGTGCATTTTGAGATTTAGACTTCTAGCATTGAGTAGCATCGTGCGCATTATAACATATTACACTATTTATGGAATGACTATGAATGCACTGACTATTATCACTGGAAAGAAAACTTCTTACTGATAACATTGCTATTTGTACAGTTTTAATAGCTGTTAGTGGTCACAATATATTTACATTTGTACAGGTGGATTATATCTTATGTAGAAGGGCCAGTCTGAAGGAGATTGGAGACTGTAAACTGGTGGCAGGGAAGGTGTAGTTAGGCAGCATAGGATGGTGGTTTGTAGGATGACATTGGTGATCAAGAAGAGGAGGATGAGTGTGAGGGCAGCACCAAGGATCAAATGATGGAAATTGAAAAAGGGTAATTGTGAGGTGATGTTCAGGGAAGAGTTAAGACAGGCACTGGGTGGCAGTAAAGCATTACCAAATAGCTGGGTAACTACAGCAGAGCTAGTAAGAGAAATGGCTAGAAAGGTGCTTGGTGTGACATTTGGAAAGAAGGAAGGAGGACAAGGAGACCTGATGGTGGAATGAAGAAGTACAGGAGAGTATACAGAGTATACAGAGAAAGAGGTTGGCGAAGAAGAAGTAGGATTGACAAAGAGATGAAGAAAGTAGACAAGAGTATAAGGAGATGAAGTGCATGGCAAAGAGAGAGGTGGCAAAGGCTAAGGATAAGGTGTATGAAGAGTTGTATAAAGGGTTGGACACTAAGGAGGGAGAAAAGGACCTGTACCGATTGACTAGACAGAGGGACCGAGCTAGTAAAGATGTGCAGTAGGTAAGGGTGATAAAGGATAATGAGGGAAACGTACTCACAAGCAAGGAGAGTGTGTTGAGCAAATGGAAAGAGTACTTTCAGGGGTTGATGAATGAAGAGAATGAGAGGGAGAGAAGGTTGGATGATGTGTGGATAGTGAATCATGAAGTGCAATGGATTAGCAAGGAGGAAGTAAGGATAGCTATGAAGAGGATGAAGAATGGAAAGGCTGTTGGTCCAGATGACATACCTGTGGAAGCATGGAGGTGTTTAGGTGAAATGGCAGTGGAGTTTTTAACTAGATTGTTTAATGAAATCTTGGAAAGTGAGAGGATGCCTGTGGAATGGAGAAAAAGTGTTTTGGTACCGATTTTTAAGAATAAGGGTGATGTGCAGAGCTGTAGTAACTACAGAGGGATTAAACTGATCAGTCACAGCATGAAGTTATGGGAAAGAGTAGTGGAAGCTAGGTTAGGAAGGGAGGTGATGATTAGTGATCAGCAGTATGGTTTCAAGCCAGGAAAGAGCACTACAGATGCGATGTTTGCTCTGAGAGTGTTGATGGAGAAGTACAGAGAAGGTCAGAAGGAGTTGCATTGTGTCTTTGTGGATTTAGAGAAAGCATATGACAGGGTGCCTAGAGAGGAGTTGTGGTATTGTATGAGGAAGTCGGGAGTGTCAGAAAAGTATGTAAGAGTGGTACAAGATATGTTTGAGGGTAGTGTGACAGCGGTGAGGTCTGCAGTGGGAGTGATGGATGCGTTTAAGATGGAGATGGGATTACATCAAGGATCAGCTCTGAGCCCTTTCTTATTTGCAATGGTGATGGACAGGTTGACAGACGAGATCAGACAGGAGTCCCCGTGGACTATGATGTTTGCAGATGACATTGTGATCTGTAATGAGAGTAGGGAACAGGTGGAGGAGACCCTGGAGAGGTGGAGATATGCTCTAGAGAGAAGAGGAATGAAGGTCAGCAGGACTAAGACAAAATATATGTGTGTGAATGAGAGGAATGATAGAGGAATGGTGAGGATGCAGTGAGTAGAGGTGGCAAAGGTGAATGAGTTTAAGTATTTGGGATCAACAGTTCAGAGTAATGGTGAGTGTGGAAGAGAGGTGAAGAAGAGAGTACAGGCAGGATGGAGTGGGTGGAGAAGAGTGTCAGGAGTAATTTGTGACAGACGAGTACCAGTAAGAGTGAAAGGGAAGATCTACAACAGGGTAGTGAGACCAGCTATGTTATATGGGTTGGAGACAGTGGCATTGACCAAAAAGGCAGGAGTCAGGGCTTAACGTGGCAGAGTTGAAGATGTTAAGATTTGCACTGGGTGTGATGAGGATGGACAGGATTAGGAATAAGTATATTAGAGGGTCAGCCCAGGTTGGAAGGTTTGGAGACAAAGCCAGAGAGGCAAGATTATGTTGGTTTGGACAAGTGCTGGGGAGGGATGCAGAGTATATTGGGAAAAAGATGCTAAAGATGAAGCTGCCAGGTAACAGGAAAAGAGGAAGGCCTAAGATAAGGTTTATGGATGTGGTGAGAGAGGACATGCAGGTGGTTGGTGTGACACAGCAAGATGCAGAGGACAGGAGGAAATGGAAACAGTTGATCTGCCGTGGTGACCCCTAACGGCAGCAGCCGAAGGAAGACGAAGAAGAAGAAGATATCTTATGCTTTTCAAATTTATTTTTTAGAAAATGCTCCAGAATGCAAGATGTACCTAGGCTTCTAGAGATGTAAACATAACTAAGAAAGGCCTTGTCTTTGGATTGGGTGGCTAATTGTAGCCTCAGACTTGGTCTGGTGGATTCTATTAAGCTCCTGAGTTGTTTGTTTAATGCACTGATGTGGGCTCTATCATTCTGGGAATTGCACTTCTTACTTATGGTCAAAACTCTCTTCCTTTTATTGTAAAGATAGTTGACATTACTGTTGCTCCTTGTAGCCATGATTTTCTTATTTACAGAAATATGTTTTCATTTTAAAAAAATTTTATTAGAAGTTTTGTCAGCAAAACTATACCATTTCAGATAGAGAGTAACATTTCTGACTGGTTAGGACTTGGTTATATTTGTTGAACATGTTTTAAAATGCAGTGTAACTTTAAGAAGAAACGAGGGAACAGAGGCACGTATTTCATTGGCTAGGGCTGATCTTGTGATTCATTTGATACTTCTTTTAAAACTGGATTGTGTACTTGGTTTTAATTCTGATGAAATTCTATTGAAAATAAAAAGAAAGAAGTTCTTAGTAGTTCAAACTTGTGTTTGAGACTCCTGCCACGCTTGCCATTGTAGGATTGTTCAAAGTTCACTTTTTTTTTTTAAATTCTACTCCACTTTTTGTTGTTATAGTTGACATTATGATTCAAGCATTAGGCCTTGTTTCAGGGTTTTGCCCTGTGTTTGTTCCTACAGTTTACAACTATGCAGCTGTTTGCATGCTGGTATAGTGTGGTGGTGTACATTTTCACATATACAGTATAGTTAACTGGGTTTGGTGGGGATTTGAAGCTTGCCAATGTTTCTCTTAGGAGTAGACAATATGTCCTAGAGAAACTTCTAAAGCTGTCTTGGGTAGAAAGGGACTCTGGTTATAATTTTACTTTAAAGCAGACAGCTTCATGGTCAGACCTAACAAGTGACAAAGATACACAAGGGATGGTTCAATATGCCCCCCATATTAGTCAGGACAAGATCCAACTTCACCCCCCTCTCACCCCCAAAATGGCCCATCTCAATACTGGAAGATTGCCAAATTCTGGTAATAACGGCCACACAGCTAAAAGACGCACTTTCCAAAGCTAAGAATACAGCACCCATGGGACCAGATGATATCCTGGGCTGTGTACTACATGAACTACAAAATGAACTGGCACCTCACCTAAGTGTCATGTTTAATCATACCCTCACCTCAGGCTTTGTGCCCACTGAGTGGTGCACAGCTACAGTTATCCCACTCCACAAGGAGGGATCCACCTTGGATCCCAGGACCTACCGCCTCATCAGTCTGATGAGCCTGATCTGCAAGGCCATGGAACATATTATCGTGGAACTTATAAACAAAGACATTGGCCTTAAAACACTGTACCCCACCCAGTTTGGGTTCGTGAAGGGATGATCTTGTCTCCTGAACCTTATTGACTTCTTCGAATCAGTCTCCAGAGCCGTGGACACGGGTAAGGCAGTCCACACAGCCTATCTGGACCTTGCCAAGGCATTTGACACCATCCCCCACTCTGGAATCATAGATAAACTTACTAAGCTGGGCATTAATCCCTACGTCACTCGATGGGTTGCCAACTGGCTTATTGACAGAACCCACACTGTAAAAGTAGCTGACTCCAAATTCAGCTCCATACAAGTGACAAGTGGAGTACCTCAGGGTTCAGTCCTGGGACCTCTCTTGTTTGACATCTAGTTCTCTGAAGTACAGGCCAATACTAAGGGACTCTGGCTAACAAAGTTCGCAGATGACTGCAAACTGGGAGCCATTATTGAATCCCCAAATGATGTGGATACTCTACAAAAGGGCCTTACAGAAACAGATGCTTGGTGCCAGAGCCATGGGCTCAAGCTCAATGCCAAGAAATGTATAGTTATCCCCTTTGGGAAAAAACATGTACCCGTGAATTATCACATAGGTGGCAGTACACTAAACAATGAAAGTGTGATAAGAGACAGGGACACAGGTGGACAGTGGTCTCACCTACAATAACCACATCACCACAACAGTCAGGAAATCCTTCTATGTGGCACACCTCATCACTAAGGGCTTTTCATCCAGGAAAAAGGAGGTCATTGTCCTACTGTACTCATCCCTCATTACACCCATTATAGAATACAACGCCCCATTTGGTATGTACCTCTCAAGACATCTGCAAAAACTGGAAAGGCTGCTGAAATACCTCACTAAAAGAATCACAGGCCTAAAGCAGATGCCCTATGCTGACCACCTTAAAAAACTCCAGCTATACTCTGTTGCATATCATCTACTCCAAGGCGATCTCTGCTTAACATACCAGGCCATGTCAAACCCAGAGCTGCTGGACATGCTACACTTACAGAAATCCCAATCCCTCAGAGCCACACGCTCCAGGGATCTAAATCTTGTCATCACAATAAAAAAAAAACATGCTAGAGGGATAGGCTCCTGACCCAGAGACTCCCCAGACTCTGGAATAGAATGCCCATACATGTCAAGCACAGCGCCTCTTTGGCCCTCTTCAAAAGGAAAACCAAAACAAATGTTCACTGGAGTACCAAAGGAGAGCATCGAGACCGCAGTTTAAAATCCAATAGTTTATTTCAAAGACAGCAAGATGTTAAAATTTAACGCTGACCACTGCTAATGGAATAGTTAGTGGAATAGACTGCCCATACATGTCAAGCAGAGTGCCTCTTTGGCCCTCTTCAAAAGGAGCCTTGATGATTGGATGGGAGAAAGGAAATTCATCCGGGGGATCACGTCAGTCGCCCTGCTAGACAGGGGTCCAGGGAAGTAAATAGTGTGGGAAGAAATAAGCAGGGATTTGTTATGGCTAGGCTTGTATAGGCCCTAGGGTCGATAGCCTAGTACTAACCTATAAACCAAGATGTTACCCCTAGTTGGTTCTCTGACTAATTGTTCGAGAGTTTTTTTTAATTGACAAATCAAGGAAGCTCTGGGCTTGTGCATTTGTAATGTCCCCATTTTACAGAATACATAGCTCAAATCACAAAAAACTGTAATGGGCTTAATACTGAGTAATTTGAGTTCCGTTAGGCAGATGCTGTGGCTTTCTTGGTTCAAAGATGAGGTTTTGTCTCTAGCTAATATAGGGTATAGGACCTTTCTGATGGTGATTTGGTCATGGAGAACCTCAACTGTATCATACTGCTTTACCAGCCTTGATGTGAGTTCTTCCAGATGAAGACTGAGACGATACCAACTTTTTTCCCTGCTGTGCAATAGCTAAGCTAAACATGACATGTGGAAGGTGTTAAGGCCCTGCGCAGTGCTCTCTGCCATTTCAAAACACATCTGAATCACTATACAGATGTCCACATCCTCCAGAGTGAGGAGGGTTTTTATGAGTGGAGTTTCTTGTTTAGGCATCAAGTGCTGATCATATTTTCCTTTACTTGCTTTATGTTGGTGGGCTTATCAGGTTGGCATTGCCTAAAAAAAGTCATTGTGGGGACGGATAATGTCTTTGCTAATAATCAAATCCCTACATGGAACAGATGCAGGCCATTCCTAGTGATGTAGTGTGGTCTAGCGATCATATCCTACCAGGCTAACAATTTGAATGACCCTATAAAGTAGTGCAGTTACTGAAGTCAATTACTTTTTGCTCATATTGCAGCATCGTCCTTGGAGAAGGTAGAATTGCTGCTCAGTGCTAGGCTCACACCTGCCTAGGACACACAGCCTGAGAGCTCCAGATAGTCCGGGGAGGTACAGCTCAAGTCACTGACACCCACATGTGCTACAACAGAGTCATGCAGTTATGTTGCAAGGACTAAAGTGCTTATGTGATCTGACAGATGCTCAGCCTGGTAAGAGGTGCACCTGTATGACTTACAATGGAATCAGCTATAATAAGAATATTAGGGGGAGTAGATGGGCTCATCATCTGTGTCTTTGGGACCTCTTGTGCTATGTGAGGTGGTCAGATTAAGTTAATGAGTTTGCTTTGTGCCTGCACTACATTTTATAAGTCTACAAGATTTAGACAAGTTAATAATTAGAACCTCAGCCTATGGGGATTACAGCCTCAGCATATGGTGGATAATGTGCATTGTGATGGCCTCAGTCAGATGTGAGGTGTGGTGGACTGCTAATGATTTTGGTGCTTGAGTTAACTGTGTACAAGATTTTTGCCTCAAAGGACATTATATATGTACATCTCTCACACCCTGTGATGTGCTGTTTGATTAACAGATGATCATCAGACAGCATGAGACAATTCTTACACTGTCTTAAGACACCCGTCTCAAACAGGCTGGCTACAGCAGTTATGGGCAAGTGTTGGTTCATGGTTGTCACAGGAATTACTTGTGAGGCAGGGGTGACTACCACTGCTGGAAGTTCAGGTTGCTTAGGATAATGTTTGGGAAGACTTTCTACCAAGGCATGGGGAAATGCTTAGTTATCTGGTCAGGAGTGTACTACAGCTCAAACTGAGTTTATTTGCTCTTGGAATGGGTTATTTGAGCCTTAGAGCTGGATTTCTAAGATTGTATACATTTCGCTGGTCACGGGGCTCTTGTGCAGCCAATCCACTACAGATGGAGTCCAAATGTGGAATCGCAAATGAGTTCAACTATGGCAGTGCAATAAGAATAGCTCAGTGCAGAGTTTTTCTTCAATGTTTGATGAAAATCTCATTCTTATAATTCAGGGCTTTCCAAGCTTCTCAGAGTTTTGAAAAAACACCCTAGATTCACTCAGCTCTGTGTAGGTTATAGCAGACAAGCTAGAGAGAATGAACTAAAGTCAATTGTGGATCTCTGTGACTTCAGAACCTGCAGCAAATCACAGTTTTCTTATCCTGTGACTGGTCAATCACCCCTGGTAGGTTAGAAATTAAGAAACTTTAGCTTTTTTCACTGTGGGCAGAGAAAAATTGTAATTAGTGTAGAAGCAGCAGAGAGGTCGAAACTTAAATGTATTAGTGGGGGCTGAGAGGGCTGTAACAATGTAGCAGACACAAGAACTAATGACAAATGTAATGAAAATATAAATAAAAATACATTTAAAAAAAAGAATGCTTTTTATTGAGTCACTCCAAAAAAGTAAAAAACAACAAGAGTGAAAACTCTGCAAAAGATACACAGACAAGCTGATTCCAGAAAACATTCAAGGCTGGTTTTGCAGATTCCTGCTACTTCTTCTGTTACATCATTATCACAATCAGCATAACCAACTTCGAATACTTTTCTGAAATCAGCTTGCCTCTGTATCTTTTGCACGGTTTTCACTGTTCTTTGTTATTTTTTACATTTTAGAGTGACTGGATAAGCATTCTTTTTGAAAATTTTGTTTTTATTTATATTTTTATTTATTCCTTTTTAGTTTGTGTGTGTGTGTGTGTGTGTGCGTGCGTGTGTGTATGTGTGCAGAGGAAATGATGTAAGCAGATGCGAGAGTGTGTGTGTGTGTGCGGAGGAAATGATGTAGGGAGATATGAGTGTGTGTGCGCACGTGCATGCATGTGTGTGTGTCTGTGTGTGCACGCACGCATCCCACTCTGTGCCTCTGTGGTTCTGTCATGTCTTTGTGGGTGCCCCCCTCCATGATGAGAAGGCCAGTGTTTTTTCCATTGTTTCACGACAACATGACAGAACCAGAATGGTTCAAAGCCACAAAGACAATTTCAGAATTCAGATTGAATTTTGTCCAACTCAGGAGATTTGTCATTGGGCAATCTTCTTAGCTGTTCTGCAACTTCCTCCACTGTTACCCAGCAAATTAACTTTTCTGCCTGGAGTCGAGTCAGCCTTGGTAATTTAAGATGTCAAAAAAATTCCTGGATCTTATCTGGTAGTCCATCAATCTACCTTCTTTTCTTTATACATACTGTTGCAATAATCTCCAAAAACCTCCAGTATCTTTTCTGGCCATCTGTGTATCACTTCCGATCTTGGATCTTTCAACTCACAGGCCGATCTATAATTAAGCTCATCTAGAATTATTTCCTAAATGGTTTTGCGCCTTGGTCAAACTGCCCAAAAATATTTCGGTTTTGCTTTTAATTTGAATTGTGTTTCCTTCTAATATTGCTTCTCTTCCTTGCTGTGCCCTAATGATTTCCTCTTTTCTGCATTTCACTCACCCACCCTTGCCATTCACTCAGAAACCTAAAGTTGTTTTGTCTTTTTTTACTAGTGTAAGTCTTCAATTTTAATTACAAGGCCTGCTGCCTTCTTTCCCATCTTGCTGTAACATCTTTATTCATGCCTTTTCCAATATTGGTCTCTTGTAATGTCTGTCCACCAAACGTCAAATTATTTCGCCCGACTATAGTGAGTTGGAAATCTCAATTGTTTACTCGCTTTTCAGGTAGATAAATTCAAGTTTATCATGGAGGTGTGATAAGAAATAACTATTTGCCAAGACTCCCCTAATGGCATTCCTTGATACATCGATCCTGTCACTTCTTGAACAGCACCTTGTTGCTTTAAAAAAGTATGTGTGTGGGGGGGCTTGTCTCAACATATCACTCAGGCCAACAATTTCCATCAGTGCTGAGAGATCTCTCTCCATACTAGGCATTTTCAGACTTTTAGGGCTTCCCTGAAAGTCTTCATATTGAGAAACTAAGTTGAAATTGCTCATCAGGCCCATAATTGAATACAATGCCCCATTTGGGATGTACCTTACCCGACACCTGCAGCAACTGGAAAGACCCCAAAAGTACCTCACCAAGAGGATAAAGGGACTCAAACAGATGCCCTATGCAGTTAGGCTAAAGAAACTCCAGCTCTACTCAGTTGCTTACCACCTACTCAGAGGCGATCTGTGCCTGACATATAAAGCCATGTCCAACCCAGAATTAATGGACATGCTCCACCTCAAGAAATCCAAATCCCTTAGAGCTACACGTTCTAGAGACTAAAACCTGAGCACAGAAATAAATAGGACATGCTGGAGGGACAGATTCATATCCCAGAGACTCCCATCACTCTGGAACAAAATCCCAGTACAGGTTAGGCAGAGCCCCTCACTGACCCCCTTCAAGAGAAATCTGACGAGTGGATGGGAGATCGTAAGTATACCCCTGGGATCTCTTCTGGGTCCCTGCTAGACAGAGGCACAATAAACTAACCATAAAGGGACTATATTCTATGACCTACTATTCATAGGCACAGTCTACAAATCTAAAAGGGTGGCGAAAGCCAAACACACTCTGGGTAGGCTTATAAATGCCCTAGGGCAGATAGCCTAGTATCAACCTATAAACCTATAAGGTTAAACTGAAAAGATGCCTGATTTCCAGAGAAGCCAGGCAGCAGCAGTCAATAAAACAGGTAAGTAGCAAAAAAGTAACCTTTTCCACTAAAAAAAAAAAAAAAAAACACAGTAAAAAGCACTTGAAACACTTACCTCAGTCCCCAAAAGTAACACAACTTTTACTAGAGAAAAAGTAGTTTTAAAATAAAATAGTTTAAACAATTTTTCCTACAAATACTGCGGTGGTGGTGCTGCAGTAGCGTTGTCACCTCATAGCAAGACGTTGTCCCGTTCGATTCTCAGCTAGAGCATCTTCTGTGTGGAGGCATACGTGAATGGGGTGTGCCTTCATTGAAGGTTGTGCATCAGGGCTGGTAACCTAGTACGTAAAAATCCACTACCAATCATTAGCGGACCGGAGTTCCACTGTGGCGAACCCTAACCGGGAAAAGTCGAAAGACACAATCAATCAATTTTTCCTACAAATGTAAAAAGTGACGCCCTTATTTAAAAGTTACTAAAAGTCATGTCAGTCATAAAAACACTTTTTGCTATCTTAAAATTAATATTTTCTAAGTTCAATTTCTGTTATAAAAAAAGTAAATGTTGTAGTTTTTTTCAAAAAAAATACATTCCAAAAAACCATCAATCATCCAATTACATTTAATTAACAATAATTACTATCAATTGTCATTATACTAACATTTAACCCTAAACACTATTCACAATGTTATTTTTTAAAAAAATATCAACAATTTTATTTAAACTATTCATAGTATATTTAATATTATTTAAACTATTCATTATATATTACTTAGCAAGCTGTCAACATCACATTTAATTATATTCTACTTATAAAACTTTTTACAAAAAATGTTGACAAAGTTCAAGACAAAAACTGTGAAACCAAAATAATGTATTTAAGACAGTTACATTTTGTATGATTTGTCCGTTGAAGGCAAGTAGCCGAGGTACCAGATCTTGAAGTAAAAGGATACCTATCAGCTCTACCCTGCTGTTGGTGTTTTTTTAATTTGTATTAGATATTCATGTTTTTATGATGCTGTTCAAGTTTTTTCCCCTGAAGGGAACTTATCTGCTTATGAGTGGAAAGTTTAACCAACTGTTGATCCTCGAAAACCTGCAGGAGGAGTACTCTTCAGAGGCAGGAAAGCTCTGAAGGGCTTGGGGTATTAGAAAGCACGAGAAGTTATTAACACAATGACAATAAGGTTCTTAATCTTGGATCTCCTGTAGTGGAGGAATTAATCTTTGTTTGCCAGTTGTTACTCATATTTTCATATTTATGCACGTTTCTATAACTGAAAGACATACAATTTACTGAGGTATATGGCGTGCAGCACTAATGTGGAATACAGGACAAGTCACAGAAAATACTGGTTTATATCACACAATACTGAAAATGTTGCTAGTTGTTTGTTCATAATTATAAAATAAACAGTATTTCTATAAGTACTTAATACTTCAAAAACCAAGTGATTTACAAACTGTTGTATGACATTAGGTGAAACCTTAAATGTTGAAGAAAACCGTCTGATATTTGCATTGTAAGTTGCAACTATAGCTTAATAAATCACAATATCTCAATAAACATGCACTTACACAGGAATTTATTTTCATCATGTGAAAGCTAATGCAAGTTAACAAAAAATGTTCTAACAATGTAAGTCTAGGTAGTATAGTTTTCAAAATAAGAACATTTGTTTGCGAAAGTGGGGTTTGTGTGGAACAGTATTTATTAAAAAGGTCACCAATGCAGTATCATCACTGTAAAGACTACATCTTATTTACAACATTACTATTTGTGTAGCTGTAATAGCTTTTATTATTCAAAAAATATTTACATTTGTTTATCCAATGCTTTTTAAGTTTAAATGCTCTGGAATGCAAGATTTGTGTACATGACTAGAGGTGTGACATTCCACAGCACATAGGTGACAATGAGTTAAAGAGGCATTCACAGTTATTTTTATACTGAATACTAACCACAAGTTGTACACAATGAGTCAACTAACACAGTTTATGACAAATATAAAGCAACAGCAACATATCTGAATGAAAAAATGCATAAATAATGCTTTAGGTAATGTACTTCAGCTAACTGCTCTCCATATTCGTGACTACTTTGATGACTGTACTTCAGAAATCTGACTGAAAAAAGAAGTTATGTTCTTACCATAATGTTCCATGTGAGTTGTCCATCTTGTCATTCATTCTTAACTGATGGATTCGGAGCTGATCCTCATCTCTGACTCAGCTGTTTTTACAAGCTCGGGGTCTTCAACTAGCTTGAGGCTAATTCCCTATCCCATGATGCCCTAGTGTGCTTCTTCAGATCTTGTTTGCATGTGTATTAGAAAATTATACAACATTTATGCCAATATTGTGAGAAGAAACCTGAAAAAGGTCAAGTCCAGTTGTTAAGATGTCCAGATCCCCTAGGAAACCATTGGCTGGTGGGTGGAGGGAGGGATGTAAGAATGAGTGGTGAGATGGACAACTCACATGGAACATTATGGTAAGAACATAACTTCTTTATGTGAAGTTGTCCTAGCTTGCCTTCATTCTTAACTGATAGGACAGCGTCTCTAGCTCCATTAATCCTGGGTGTCTCATGGGAGTACATTCTATGGAACAGTGGACCCAAAGGAAGCCCTGTTCCTGGAGACCATATCTACTTTGTAATGAGTAATGAAGGTATGAGGTGTTGTCCAAGTTGCTGATGCACAAGTGGTATCTATAGGTACTTTGGCAGGAAAAGCTGAAGTAGCAGCAATGGCTCTGGTTGAGTGAGCCTTTAATCTACCTGGTAGTTTCCTATTTGCTGAATTACAGGTAAAAGAAATGCAGTCTGACAAGGTGGTCTCTGCTACTGCTGTACCTTGTTTAGTACAGTCTGACAGCCATCTGGACAAGGTGGTCTCTGCTACTGCTGCACCTTGTTTAGTACAGTCTGACAGCCATCTGGACAAGGTGGTCTCTGCTACTGCTGCACCTTGTTTAGTAGAGTCTGACAGCCATTTGGACAAGGTGGTCTCTGCTACTGCTGTACCTTGTTTAGTACAGTCTGACAGCCATCTGGACAAGGTGGTCTCTGCTACTGCTGTACCCTGTTTAGTACAGTCTGACAGCCATCTGGACAAGGTGGTCTCTACTACTGCTGCACCTTGTTTAGCTTCTGAAAATGACACAAAAAGGTAATCAGATTTTCTGAATTCTTTTGTTCTATATAAACAGAAATGTAACTGTCTGTGGACATCAAGTTGGTGTAGCATGTATTCTGCCTTATTGCCATACTTGGGGGGGGGGACTGGCAATTCTATGGTCTGATTTAGATGGGATTTCGAACAGACTTTAGGTAAGAAGGTTGGATTTGTTTTCAGGGAAACTGTCATTGTGAAACAAGAGGTGGGGGGGTTTGATTGAAAGTGCTTGTAGTTTTGACACTCTTCTAGCTGAAGTAATGGCCACTAAAAAGATAGTTTTCCAAGTTAAGAATTTTAAATCGCATGAAGATGCAGGTTCAAAAGGTGGAAGAATTATCCAAGATAGGACAAAGTTGAGGTTAAGTTGAGGTTCCATGGTGGAAGTGGAGATTTTATTGGTGGCCTTAAAAGACAAGTGCCCTTAAGAAAAGCTTTACACAACCTATGTGACATAATGTTTGGTCCATTTTTGCTTAGATGAAAATTTGATATTGCTACTGGCTGTACCCTGATGGTGGCAGCTGCAGCACCTTCTTCAAAAAGCTTTGTTAGAAATTCTAAAATAGTAGAAAGGGGTGCAGAATATGGGTTGATTTTCTTGTCTAAGGCCCAACTAGAAAGCCTTTTCCATTTGCTAAGATACAGTCTTCTTGTTGATGTCTTAGGAGAAGATATCAGGATGTGTCGTGTGGCAGATGAAAGATTTTCTAACCTGGCTATGTTTGGAAATGGAGCAGCCAAGCTGTCAACTTGAGGGTCTGTAGAGACGAGGTGAGGAACTCCTGAAGAATGGATCAGAAGACCCAAGGTTCCTCCTGAAGATGAGGTTGTAGGAAGGGGAACCAGATTTGACATGGCCAGTAAGGGGCTATTAGAATTAAGGTCCTTCCCAATGTGCTGGTTTTCTGTATGACTTTGGATATTAATGGGAAGGGAGTAAAAGCATATAGGAGCCCCAGGGGCCAATCGTGTATCAGTGCATCCCTTGCGGGGGAATGAGGGCAAAGTAGTTGCTGCATTTTGTGTTTGTGGCCGTGGCAAAAAGACTGCAGCAAGGCTGGCCCAATTTGTGGAAAATGCTTTCTGGTATCTCTTGTTTGAGGAACCACTCATGAAGCATCTGTATTTCCCTGGTGAGTTTGTCCGCAATCACGTTGGATCTTTCTGGGATGTGCATTGCTCCTACAAAGCATTGGGAGGAAGTTGCCCACTGCCAAACTCTGATGGCTTCTCAGAAAAGGGGGTATGACTTGGTTCCTCCTTGTTTGTTTATGCACCATACCACTGACATATTGTCTGTCTGAATTGCAATCGTTCCTACAGGTAGAGAGTCTTGGAATGCCTGCAACGCTAGCAGCACCACTCTCATCTCAGGAACACTGATATGCAAGTGAGCCTCATGTTCTTGTCACGTGCCTTGGGCTGTTCTTCCCAGATAATGCCCCCCACCCTATCTGGGAAGCATCTGTGGTCACTGTGGCTAGCAGAGCTGGGGGGATCAAATGGTTTACCTATCATCACCTGATCTGATTGCAGCCACCAAAGCTGATCTTTCTTGCAAGCCTGCTTCAGAATAATTTTGTGAGGCATCAGAAGCGTTTACATTGACCATTGTGCAAAAGGAAGCAATTGCAGGATCTTCATATGCAGGTATGCCAAGGGAATCACTGTGATAGCAGCTGCCTTTGTGCCTAGTACCTTTAGAACCTCTCTGGCTTGCACTTTCATTTTGTGTAGAAGATTCAGAACTTGTTTTTGAAGGACTTGAATTCTCTCTTTTGGAAGTTTTACCATCATTTTGACCGTGTTTAATTCTGTTCCTATAAAAATGGTATGTTGAGATGGCAATAAGGCAGATTTTTTCATAGTTGACCATAATCCCTAACTGTGCAAATAGTTTTAAGGTTGTGTCCCTTGAATGGATGAGTAGCTGCTTGGTGGTGGCAGTTAGGAACCAGTCAGCCAAGTATGGAAACACCAGGAATCCTAGTTGCCTCAGGTGAGCCGTGATTACTGCCATGCATTTAGTGAACACTCTGAGGGCTGTAGTGAGGCCAAAGGGCAGAGCATGAAACTGAAAGTGACTGGCTCCCAGCCAAAAGGCTTTTATTGCATGAAAAGCAGTAATTATTTTCCAGACCTTTTAATCATGTCTCCAGCCTAAGACCCAATCTTAAGAGCACTTAGGATACTTAACAAAAAAGCCTATTAAGCACGCACAACCACTGTTAAGAATGGGGACCAAATTCAGAAAGGTTACTGTGAGGTGCAAGCCTAGCAAACACCTCACAATAACCATTTCTGATTCAGCAACAGCCCTACCATGGTGCTGTACCACATTATGGTACAGCTCCACAGCGAACTATCCTTCTACAAATAAGGCTTTCCTGTGGGGGGAGGGGTGGCTATGCCAATTAGTCATGTGCTTTCACTCTTGGAAATGCCTGGGGCAAGGCATTTATGCAATCAAGTGAGTCAAAGAATCGCTCAGCTGTTTAAGTTACCTTGACCTCCCATGCTAATGAAAATGAGCAAAAGTTCTAGTTCACTTATCTATTATCTGGCAGGTAGTGTGTGTGTGTGTGTGTGTGTGTGTGTGTGTGTGTGTGGTCACTGTGGGGGGCGTTAGTTAGGGGATACGCAGCACATGTGTGTGTGTCTAGTGTATGCAAGAATATGTTGGCAGGGGCAGTCATATCTGCACACTCCCATAGACTAACAAGCAAATCCTGCAAAACTGAGGAGAGCACTACACCAGGGATAATTCTATATTATGCTTTAAAGGCATTTAAAATATAATATAAAAGCATTTCCAGCATGGAAGACATGGGGCAGGGGGACCACTAGACACCAGGGATATTTCTTCATATTGTGTCTAAAGGCACTGAATATATAATATAAAAACATTCTGCATCATGAAAAACGTCAGGTGGAGGGACCACTTCAAACAAGGGACACTTTTTATATCATGCCTTAAAGCTATTTGTTAAGTTTTACAGTGTAATAGCGTCACTATGTGTTGCATTGCTATTAGTAAGAGAATAAATCATACTGTGGGATACTTCTCATGGATGATATTTATATATTAGACAAACAAGGAAAACTAGTAAATAAATACAAATAGTATGGACAGGGTTTAAAGAAAAACTAAAGAATGACACAGACAAAACCCCAAATGGGACTAATTTTAAGTGCTTCCGTTCTTTTAATATCAACAGAACTTCATCAGAAATACCATTACAACAAGTCTCATCCTTAACTTATTCACTCCAATGGAGCTCAGGAAGTTTGCACTGTAACATCCAATGGGTGGAGCCTAAGCCTTTTGACAGAATCAAATTACACTTTTCAAACAAATGTTCATATCTCTGGAACCAGAGGGGTTATGAAAGAGGTATAACTGGCAAACTGTTCAGCACCAACTATTTTTATTGTGGCAATATTCTTTAGATTCTAGATCTTAAACTGAATTTTGTAAGCCACAGTAAGCACAGCAACTATTACATTTCTAATATTTTGTAAACAACTTACAATATTTCAGCAACCATTAAGGTTATATACATTCTGTCAGTAGCATTTTATTAAACTAGCTGGGAGCTTTCATATGAGGCTAAGGAGTTCTATCTCTGTTACTTGGTTGTTGAGATATTTAGAAAAATGTGAAAATTATATATATATATATATATATATATATATATATATATATATATATATATATATATATATATTTATAGCTATATAAATTAATATCACAAAAATAACTGTTAATATCTATTTACCTGCACTAGACAGATGCAAATGTGAACTAGCAGTGTTTGGTGCCAAGAGGCGTCAGTCAGAGTTAACTGCAGATACACTATAATCAAGTACCTAGGTTCATAGATTGGTACTAGGCTATCAGCCCTAGGGCCTATACAAGCCTAGCCATAACAATTACCTGGCTATTTCTTCCCACACTATTTACTTCCCTGGACCCCTGTCTAGCAGAGCGACTGACATGATCCCCGTGGTGAATTTCCTTTCTCCCATCCAATCAACAAGGTTACCTATTTAAAAATAACAATGAAAGTTCATACTATACTACTTTTCAAAATGCATTTAATATTTACAGTCTCATTAAGTCCTGGTTCTCTCTCTGCCCTTAAAATAATTTGCCATTTCATTTCTCTGCATTCTAATACATTATTAAAACTATTAATATGAGACCTTCCATCAACATCTTCTAGTACAAAAAAGCAGAACTTCCTGAAACCAGATCAACACATACTATGTTTGGCTAGTGCACTAGTGTAATCTTTGTTCTTGATAGCATTATTATGTTCAGAAATCCTCTACGATAACTTTCTAATAGTTTTACCTACATCGTAATGATCACAATTACAACAACTGGCCAAATAAACAAGACCTTCGGATTTACAATCATATCTTTTCTTGGCTGCATTATTTTTATCCATGTGTTTATAATAAGCAATTTGAGTAGCATTAATGAGTCTGCACTGTTTACAGTCCATACAGGGGAATGTACCTACTTGCTTGATGTTATGTATACTTTGTCTTTCCAACGGTTTCCTGATGTTACTACTTCATTTGTATACAAATTTGAGCTCATCCCCAATTACTTTAACCAAGTAAAGGTTACCTAATATTACTTTCCAATTGTCTCTAACCACTTTTTATATTTCTGTTTCATCCAAACTCATTGGTATAGGGAATTCACTATAACTCTTATGATTAGTTTGGGGGAATAGCTAACATGAATACCTCCAATATTTTTTTCAGTAATAGACTTTAATTTTTCTGATGGATGCTCCCTAACAATAAACATATCAGTGATAATTTCTATCTCCTCAAAAAAGTTGGTATAGTTACTGATTTGTCTACTAAGCCTAATAGCTTGTCCTTTAAAAATATTATATTTCATGAAATTTGGGCAGTAACTACCAAAGTGTAGTTAATTTTTGGTAAAAGTCTTTTTTCCTATATAGACTACTATCAAAACATTTTTTTTTTGTGTCAATTTTAATAGTTACATCTAAAAAAAAAAAAAATTATGTACTCACCATAATGTTCCATATTTGTTGTCCATCTCGCCGTTCATTCTTACAATGATGGATTTGGAGCCGATTCTCGGCTCAGACTCAGCCGAATACATAGCTGAAAGTCTCAAACCTGGCTCATGGCAAGAAAGTATCCCACAATGCAGTGGTGCAATTCCCCAGATCTTGTTTGCTGCGACTACTGAATGATATGCACACTATATATATCATCCTCTTTTGTTTTTCTTTCGGCTGTTCCCTTTAGGGGTCGCCACAGCGAATCATCTGTTTCCTCTGCATCTTTCTCTATCACACCAACCACCTGCATGTCTTCTCTCACCACATCCATAAACCTTAACATAGGCCTTCCTCTTTTCCTCTTACCTGGCAGCTTCATCCTTAGCATCCCTTTCCCAATATATCGAGCATCCCTTCTCAGCACATGTCCAAACCAACATAATCTCCCCTCTCTGGCTTTGTCTCCAAACCGTCCAACCTGGGCTGACCCTCTAATATATTTATTCCTAATCCTGCCCACCCTTGTCACATCCAGTGCAAATCTTAAAATCTTTAACTCTACCACATCCAGCTCTGACTCCTGCTTTTTTGTCAATGCCACTGTCTCCAACCCATATAACATAGCTGGTCTCACTACCCTCTTGTAGACCTTCCCTTTCACTCTTACTGGTACTTGTCTGTCACAAATCACTCCTGACACTCTTCTCCACCCACTCCATCCTGCCTGTACTCTCTTCTTCACCTCTCTTCCACACTCGCCAGCACTCTAAACTGTTGATCCCAAGTATTATTATGTTCAGAAATCCTCTGCAATAGCTTTCTAATAGTTTTATCTATATAATGATGGTCACAGTTACAACAACTGGTAGAAAACTTAAATGGCAAATTATTTTAAGGGCAGACAGTGAACCAGGACTTAATGAGACTGTAAATAGTAAATGTATTTTGAAAAGTTGAACATTATGAAAGTACAGTTGTGTACACTTACCATAAATGTAGAAGTTTGTGTGTATTCACTGTTGCAGTCTTAACTCGTGGGACTTCCTGTTGTGGAAGCCCTTGGCTGGCCCAAATACTAGAGTAAAAATCTCCCTCCTCCTAAGGCTGGTGGATGTCCTATCCTGATGTCAGTATACTTGGGTATAAAGAGAACCAGCCTATGCCATGACATCAGTTTTTTTCCTGCCCCCTAGAAGGTAGGAGCCCCCAGGATGAATCCTAAGCAACAGTCAAAGGAAGAAAAAGCGCCCTGTACGGAAAACACCCAGGGGTCGTATGGTTAGTGAAGAAGATAGAAGCAGATGACTACTACTGTAGGCAAAGGGGGAAGAAGGGAGGGAAAGACAACTACAACAGTGAATACACTTGAACACCTACATTTATGGTAAGTGTACACAAACGTATTATGTCCTTCATGTTTCACTGTTGCAGTCCTGACTTGTGGAATGATGCCCAAAGCTGAGATGAGGGTGGAAAGAAGATTATGGGGGAGAGAGGATGCCCTGCAGGATGGCAGTAGCAAATCCTGCTCTAGACTTGGAGAAAGCTGATAAGTGATAGTGTTTGGTAAAGGTATGCACAGATGACCAGGTAGCAGCTTTCAAAATGTCTTTGGTAGAGACTCCTTTCAGGAAAGCATCAGAGATAGAAGTGGCCCTAGTAGAGCAATTCCTAACAGCTTCAGGTGGCTTTTTTACCATGATGGCTGCAGCAAAAGGAAATACAGTGAGAGATCCACTTGGAGACCGTCTGTTTGGAAACCAGTTTCCCTTCAGAGCCAGTGGCAAAGGACACAAGGACAAACAAACTAATTCAAGAAAAAACAACTTTAAAATCACAAAAGAAGAAAAGAATCCACATTGAAGCAAAAGGATAATATAGTAAGCGCTTTCGTTTACTAAAATGAGTAAACTTCATCAGACAATTACATACAGGAAATAAATGCTTTAAATATAAAACAGTTCATGACATCATTTCCTATGCTGGAGAACAGTCTAAAAAGAAGTCCCAAATAAATACAAATAAAACATCTACTCCTACATATGAAACACATCAAAATTCTATAAATGTTCATCTAAAAATATATATATATATCTAAATATGTTTACATAAAATATATAACTATAAAAAAATCCATTCTATCTAAGTAATGCTTTCAATTTCAGCACACTCATAATAGAAATTGTGTCATTTAACCCTGGCAGAACTGAGGCATTTAATTTAAGTTGCCACATTAGTTCTTTTTCTTCAAGTTTCAGACTAATTGGTTCCCCTCTATCATAATCATTAATTTTTTCAATAATCAAAAAGTGAAAATCATGTTCTGGAAATGACATAATATGCCTAGCCAGTGCATTATTCTCATTTGTTTTGCCTATGGCATAACGGTGTTCATAAATTCTACTCTTTAGGGGTCTATCTGTTTTGTTCACATAAAAGGCAGAACAGTTTAGACATGATGCTAAATAAACACCCCCCCCTTATGTTACAATTAAATTTATCAGTGATATAATATTTATTACCATAGACTAAGAATGAAGTTGTTACATTAATAAATTTACACCATTGGCAGGCTCCACATTTAAACATTCCACAGTGTGGGAGATAACATTTAACATTATTAGATTTCAATAATGTTTTCAGATTTTTACCCTTTCTAAACACAACACATGGATGTTCGCTTATGTGCTTCCTAATCGAGTGGTCATCAAGTAAAAAAATACCAATTCTTAAATAAAATGGATCTCAACAAGGGGGCATCTATTGAAAAAGTAGTGACAAAACTTAATTTACCAAAGTCACCACCAGGAAGCTCCATTTGTTGTGTATTACTCTCATCCCTAATTAAAATATTCAGACTAGAACCGTCAGGTTCAAAATTAAATTAATCATTAAGTTCCTTAATGTTTAAAATTGGTTTAAAAAAAACCCGAAACCTTTTATTAGATACTTCATCAATAAGGTCTTCCACCATTCCATTAGGATACCCACGTTTAATAAACATATTTTTCAATAAGCTACATTCCTCAAAAAACTCATTCTCTAGAGTAGTCATTCCTGCTGCCCTCACGAGCTGTCCCTTGACAACTCCTCTCTTTTGATGGAATGGATGGCAGCTAGAGAAATGTAGAAATGCATTTGACGGTTCTAGTCTGAATATTTTAATTAGGGATGAGAGTAATACACAACAAATGGATCTTCCTGGTGGTGAAAACATTATTGGAATCTAATAATGTTAAATGTCATCTCCCACACTGTGGAATGTTTAAATGTGGAGCCTGCCAATGGTGTAAATTTATTAATGTAACAACTTCATTCTTAGTCAATGGTAATAAATTTTATATCACTGATAAATTTAATTGTAACACAAGGGGGGTGGTTTATTTAGCATCATGTCTAAAATGTTCTGCCTTTTATGTGGGCAAAACAGATAGACCCCTAAAGAGTAGAATTTATGAACACCGTTATGCCATAGGCAAAATAAATGAGAATAATGCACTGGCTAGGCATATTATGTCATTTCCAGAACATGATTTTCACTTTTTGATTATTGAAAAAAATAATGATTATGATAGAGGGGGACCTATTAGTTTGAAACTTGAAGAAAAAAAACTATTGTGGCAACTTAAATTAAATGCCTCAGTTCGGCCAGGGTTAAATGACAAAATTTCTATTATGAGTGTGCTGAAATTGAAAGCATTACTTAGAATGGATTTTTTTATAGTTATATATTTTTATGTAAACATATTTAGATATATATATATATATATTTTTTTTTTAGATGAACATTTATAGAATTTTGATGTGTTTCATATGTAGGAGTAGATGTTGTATTTGTATTTATTTGGGACTTCTTTTTAAGACTGTTCTCCAGCATAGGAAATGATGTCATGAACTGTTTTATATTTAAAGCATTTATTTCCTGTATGTAACTGTCTGATGAAGTTTACTCATTCTAGTAAACAACAGCGCTTACTATATTATCCTTTTGCTTCAGTGTGGATTCTTTTCTTCTTTTGTGATTTTAAAGGACACAAGGAGTTCACCTGATTTTCTGAAAGATTTAGTTCTGGCAAGATAGTAATGGAGCTGTCTCTGCACATCCAAGGAGTGAAGGATTTTCTCCCCCTAGTTCCGAGGCTTTTGGTAGAATGCAGGCAAGTGTATAGCTTGATTCACAGATGTGTCTTTGACCACCATGGGCATAAAGGATGGATTAGTACTAAGTGATATTCTATCTGGGTGGAATATGAGAAATGGTTCCACTGCCATGAGAGCTTGCAGCTCAGAGTCCCTCCTAGCTGAGCTGATAGCCAGTAAAAAGGCAGTCTTCCAAGTTAAAAATTACAGTTCAGCAGAAGCTGATGGTTCAAAGGGGGATAGTGTCAATTTTTCTAGAATAAAACTGAGGTCCCATGGAGGTGTGGGTTGTCTCCTGGGAGGACTGATGTCAATCACTCCCCTAAGGAACTGTTTCATCAGGGGGTAGGAAAAGGCAGGAGGAAGAATAGGGATGTGGGCTGAAATGGCAGAGGTGTGACTTCTGATGGAAGAAAAGGACAGGCCTCTGTTAACCAGGGTAGCTAGGTAATCTAAAATGTTAGAGATACTGGCTGAGTTAGGATTGAAGCCTTGCTGCTGAAACCAAAAGGAGAATCTTTCACACTTGGCTGAGTATGATTTCCTAGTACTATGCCTTGTAGCCTCCTTGAGAATGTTTTGAACTTGTCTAAGTAGGGTAAGCTCAAAGGAATATGTTGGGGAACTATCCAGGCTGAGAGTTTGACAGTCTGTAGGTTGGGATACACAGACCTTCCCTTGTCCTGAATAAGAAGGTCCACTCTCTGAGGTAACTGTCAAAGATTTTTTTCATTGGTTAAACTTAGTAGTAGAGGGTACCAGTGCTGTCTGGGCCAGTCTGTGACTATCAGAATGACTCTTGGGCCTTTTTCCTGATTTTTAGGAGGACCTGTGGAAGAATACGCAGGGGAGGGAATGCATAAAGTAACAAGTGGCTCGAAAGGAAGGAGAAAGCATTTCTCTTCCAGGATGTGGGTACTTTCCAGGATGTGGGTACTTTGCTCCTGGAATAGAATCTTTTTAGTTGAACATTTTCTTTGATGGCAAAGAGGTCTATCTGTGGGGATCCCCATTTCTGGACTATGCTGAGAAATGGTTCCCGATGCAGATGCCACTCATGAGGATCCATCAAGTTCCTGCTAAGATGATCTGCTAGAGTGTTTTGAGTCCCTGGGATGTACTGTGCCACGAAGTGCAACCTCAGGGAGTGAACTGTCTCCCAAACCTGCATAGCTAGTTGACACAGAGGGTAAGAGTGAGTGCCTCCTTATTTGCTTATATACCACAACTGTAGTGTTGTCTGTTTTGACTAGCAGGACCCCTGGTTTCCACTGTTCCTTGAAAGCTACTAGGCCCTTTTGAACTGACATAATTTCTTTCCAATTTATGTGCTTCTGCCTGAACTGATTTTCCCATCTGCCTTGGGATTGAAGGTGTTGGAAATGAGCCTCTCACTCTGTCTTTGATGCATCTGTGGTTCAAGTTTGGCCCTGAGGGGTGAGAAGCTGAAGGAAAGAGACAAGTTCTGGGCACATGCCAGTGTCCACCATGCAAATTCCTCCTTGAGGTAAAGGATTAGTGGAATTTCTGTCTCCAGAAACTGAGCATGCTGGAACCACAGATTCTTCAGGTACAACTGGAACTTCCTCATATGCAGCCTGGCCAAAGGGATTACTAGGCTACAAGATGCCATGTAGCTTAATGCTATGTGGAATTCCCTGTCTGAGAGGCACTGTCTCCGTATAATGTCTTGGAAGTATTGAGTCAGGAAGGAGCTCTTTTCTGGAGGGAGGAAGGTCTTTTGAAGTTAGGAATCCAGAAGAGCCCTCAGGAAAACTATCCTGATGGATGGGTCTGTGCTGGATTTATGAAGATTTATGATGAACTCCAGGGAGGTGAGGAGGTCCTGGGTGAAGGCCAGATCCTTGAGGAGCTTTGACCGACTTGTGGCTTGAATGAGGCAGTCATCTAGACAGGGGTAAATCTGGATCCCTCTTGTTCTGCAGAAGGGAATCACATGAGCTAAACACTTTGTGAAGACCCTGGGAGCAGCAGATAAGCCAAAGGGCAGTGCAGAGAACTGAAAGTGACTAGTACCTGCTCTGAAATAAAGAAAACACCAGCAGGATCCCTCCACAGGAATATGCAAGAAAGCATCCTTTATGTCAAGGTGACCATTAAGGCCTGAGGGGCTATCATGGGAATACGTTTTTGAAGAGTCAGCATTTTGTATTTTGGTAACAGCAGGAACTGATTGAGGGAGGGACGGGTCTAGAATATGGCACCAAGAGCCTTCCTTTCTAGGAACCAGGAATAGCCTGGAATAGAACCCCTTCCCTACTTGGTGTTCTGGTACTGGTTCCAATGAGCCCTGTGAGCACAGGTTGTGAATCTGAGAAAGTGCCTCTGCTCTTTAATTTTGTGGAATATCCAGCTAACCTGAGGATCTTAATGTCTCTTTGAAAGTGAGCCTGTAACCCTCTGAGATCACTTTCGGAAACCACTTGTCTGACGTAATGAGGGACCAGTTTTCTTTGAAGAGATAGCCTTCCTCCTAGTCTTCCTCCTTTCTTTTCTGGAAAGGGTGGTGGGTAGGGGAAAGGAAGAGTCATTGCTGCCCTCTGCCAGGGCTCTGCAGCCTACAACTCCCCTCCTTGGGGGTTTCTGAGGACCACTGCCTAGGCCTTTGTGATTCATGCTGACTTTGAGACTTTTCCCTCCGGGGTCTCCTTTGGCTGCTTTTTGATTGACAGGGAAAGGACCATTGTTTAGTAGTAAAATTCCTGCTAAACCTAGGAGGCTGAACTTGGAGGAAGTTGTTGAAAGTTTGCAGAGATTTTACATTATCTTCTATCATTATGAGCACAGCATCAGCTTTTGGTCTAAACAGGAAGTCCTTATCCAGGGGTGCATCTAGAAGTTTGGATTTGACTTGGTCTGGTAGGGTCTATTCCATATGCCAAGCATGCCTTCTAATGACAGAAGCAGATGCAACAGCTCAGCTTGAGGCCTCCATTGCTTTGTAGCCACAGTGTCATGAGTGTCCAGCTACCTGGAAGCTGGAATGCAAAGGTCCAACAATTCCTTCAAGATATTCTTGCCCTCCAGGGAGTTTATCTTTTGCTTCATTTATCGAAAATACTTTGTTGGTATTTTATTATGAAACTGGAAGTTAAGGGTCTTCATGGCTAGGGTAGCAGAACTGTAGATGCTTTTTTACCAAACCTATCAAGGGCCCTGCTTTCTTTTTCAGCGAGTAAAGTTTTTTTTGAAGAGCTTTGCCTTGCTCCCTCAGGACCTGCAGTGACATCCACTGGATCAGCAGTGGGGTTTTGGAAGAGATATTTATGAGAGTCCAGCATTTGTTTTACACAAGAGATCAAAAGCCAGGAGAAACGTTTGGAGCTTATACTACTGACCTGAGAAACAAAGCTAAAATGTGTAGGTTTGGTGATTTAAAAGATGAGATGATAAAGGACAGGCTGGTGTGTGATATTAATAGTACTGCAGTGAGAAAGATTTTGCTTCTTGACAGTGATTTAATGCTGAGCAAAGCTACTGAGATTTGTCAAATCCATGAAGTTACACAAAGGCACACAAGTATGCTTTCAAGTGATAAGAGCATGATTTCAGTAGGGTCCAGAGCAAACATAGACAGCATGCAACACTTGGCTATCAGAAGCAGGTCTAAGCATGTGGCAGCTGTAACCCCTGTGGGTGCGGCAGGTAAAACCTGTGGTTTTCCAGCAAGTTCTAAGACTAGTTCAGTGAAAAGGACATGCTCAGTGCAGTACAAGGGTGAATCAGTAAAATCCAAATCAAGCTTTATTGTTAACTGTCGCAACTGTGGTGCCAATCATGAGTCTAAAAGAGAAAAGTGTATAGCATTTGGTCAGCAATGCCACAAGTGTAAAAAAAATGGAACCATTTTCAAAAGTTTTGCAAATCAAGTAAACCGCACACAGTTATAAAAAAGGGTCACAAAAAAGCAAGTTGATCATATAGAGAGTTGCAACCCTACTTTCTATGTAGATGGTGTATCAATAATTGGTGAAAAGGTTGATGCAGTACATTTACTGGCAAAGAATGAAGTGTTTTGTACTGTCTTCATCAATGGTAAATCTACTGAGCTCAAGGTAGACACTGGTTCACAGAGTAATGTTATGTCAGCAGACACATTTGCTAATTTGAAAGTTGGTGAGCAACTTAATGTGGTCAGTTGTGCAAAA
The DNA here is from genome assembly GCF_019279795.1 of Protopterus annectens. NCBI lineage: Eukaryota > Metazoa > Chordata > Ceratodontiformes > Protopteridae > Protopterus > Protopterus annectens. The sequence goes on from NC_056745.1 coordinate 41,457,148, forward strand.
CTTGTTGCTTATGGAGATAATGAAATTCAGACTGAAGGCTCTGTAGTGCTTTCATGCTATTTGACTAGGAACTGCTACAGCTTACTATTCTATGTAGTCTGAAGACCTGTGCAGTCATTACTGAGTCTCAGAGGCAGTTTGAGAATGAATTTGCTTTCTTTTACCAAATAAGTGCATCATATAAGCACATGTCACAGTTCCAGCTTCATTGACACTATTTTCTCAGAGTATGCTGATTTTTTCGATGGCAAGTTAGGCAAACTTCCAGTTGTGTATTCCATGAAATTAGACCTGGAGGACAGTCCAGTGGTCAGACCAACAAGAAGAGTTCCAATAGCTACAAAGAATAAAGTCAAAGCTCAGATGGATAAAATGGTGCAGCAAGGTGTAATTTGTCCAGTTACAGAACCTACAGGGTGTCGTCCATGGTACCAGCCCACAAAAAATGGCTAAGACAAAATCAGAATATGCATTGATCCAAAAGATTTGAACAAAGCATTAAAGAGACTGCATCATCCTAAGTCACAGCCCTAATACCGAATGCCACTGTTTTTTCTGTCTTGGATGCAAAAAGTTAATTTTAGCAAGTGATGCTTGATCACAAATCTTCTCTAATGACTACATTCAGTATGCCATTTGGAAGATATAGAATCCTTAGGATGCCATGTGGAATAAATTCTGCAAGTGAAGTCTTTCAGCATGCAATGGAGTAAATTATTTCAGGTTGTCCTTGTGCCATAATAGTAGATGTTTTATTGGTTGGAGGCAATGGTGAAGCAGAGCATGACAGAAATCTCAGGAAAGTTCGAGACAGAATATGTGAAGTGAACTTGAAGCTCAACCCTATGAAGTACAAATTCAGATTACCAGAAGTTACATACGTAGGTCATTTATTTACAGCTCTGGCTTGCGATCAGATCTCTCCAAGCAAGCAGCCATTCTTGAGATGCCAGCAATGGATAATGTTAAAGCTCTAGAATGTTTTCTTGGCATGGTCAACTATTTATGCAAGTTTATACCAGACTTCAGTGACTTGACAGCACCTTTGAAAGAGCTGACGCGCAAAAATGTTACATGGTCTTGGTTGGAAAAGCACCAGAGAGCATTTGTAAACCTTAAGCAGAAAATTGCCACCCCACCTACATTAAGATATGTGATGTTAATAAACCAGTAACTCTTTCCTGTGATGCTTCAAAATTTTGTCTTGGCGCAGTAGCCTATGCATCTAGAACTCTTACCAAACTGAAATGCAATATGCTCAAATTGAGAAAGAACTTTTGCCAATAGTATTTGCATGTGCCAAATTTCATGATTATATTTATGATCGAGCTGTTCAAATTGAAACTGATCACCAACCTCTAGTTACTATTTTAAAGAAACCTATGCATTCAGCTCCAGCGAGATTACAAAGAATGATGCTCAAATTGCAGAAGTACAACTTCAAAATGGTCTATACAAAAGGTCAACTTCTTTATCTGGCTGTTAAATTATCCAGATCACCCAGAAATACAACGGAACAGATTAATGCAGAGAATTTTGACTTTAGTGTCATGGAAGTGCGTAATTTTTCTACCACGAGACTTGATGAGCTGAAAGATCTTACAAAGACTGATCCAAGTTTGCAAAAGCTCAACCACTTCATTAATGTTGGATGGCCATCGAAGCAATCTAGTGTACCACCTGAAGTGCAAACTTATTTTCCTTACAGAGATGTTGACGGAAGATGGCATTATTTTCAAAGGTACTAAAATTGTTGTTCCTGCTTCCTTACAACGTGAATATATCCAGATTTCACACTGTGGTCACCCAGGTTCCGATAAGGGCAAAAGGACTAGTATTTTGGCCTTCTCTAGCAAAAGACATTAATAAAGTACTTTCTTCTTGTTCAGTATACAACAATACTAAACCACATTGGAAAAAGAACCACTTCAGCCCACTGATATAGTTGAGTGGAACAATCAGCATTATTTAGTGTTGTTAGACTCTTATTCAAACTGGTTTGAGATCGATTTATTACCTGACCTAATGTCCACTACTGTAATCACCAAGTTGAAATGTCATTTTTCAGTCCATGGGAGTCTGCTGACAATGGTACCCAATCTACCAGTCATTTTTTTCAGAAATTTGCAAAAGAATAGTTCAGAATACCCACAGTCAAATGGACTAGCTGACCGTGCAGTACAGAGTGCAAAGCAATTACTAGAGAAGTCAAAGCGTAATAATACTGATGTATTTTTGAATTTACTCAATCTCAGAAAACATACCCCATGATGATCTACTTGGCTCAGAGACATCTATCTAGGCAAACTAGAACAGCCTTGCCTATCAGTTCCAGTTTGTTGAGGCCTAAAGCTAAAAACAGAACAAAGTCCAACTATTCAGAAAGTGTTCTTTCCAAAAGTCCAGCTATGACAAATCAATCAGATTTCTTAATCCAATGAAAGAAGGAGAGACAGTGAGGATACAAGCGGCGAAGGGTTTTGACTGGATTGGTCAAGTAACAGGTATATATACCGAGCTGAGATCCTACTTCATAGAATCTGAGGGTGTGGAGTACAGGCGAAATCGCAGACATCTTCTTCCTGCATTAGAACTGATATCCCAGCTTTGTTCCTGTGATACAGACTCTAGATCTCAGAGCAATCCAGACAATGTTCCTGTTGCAGAATGTCTTAACTTCTACTTCCATTCCTGATGATGTTCCTGATGTCACCAAAGTTGAACATTCAGCAGAACAGTCCCCATTGCTAGACCTAGTTCTAATTTCTATGTCACATGATTTGGTCATATTTCCAGATCTAGTGTGAAATACACAGCAACCTGGCATAGTTGTCTGTATGTATTTAGTTCTGTATAACTGCATGTCCAAGAATTATTTTGTATCAATTGTATGTCAATTAATGTTGTCAATAATGCATGACTCAATTCTCTAAGAGGGAGGATGTAGAATAATGTGTATATTGTAGCTTTAAGAAGCATTTTCAAGGACAGCACATGCATATAAATAGCAAGCATTCATTAGCTTCAGTGCCATTTTAAGAGTGCAGCCAGAGTGAGCATGTATGAATGTGATAGATAAACGTATAAACAAACTAGCTAAGTTAAAGTTACTAAGGCTCATCTGTACATAATAATGCTGCTTGAACAGAACCCACAGGTGTCCGTCTGTTTTATCCTGACCAGATGAGTGACAAGCACCCTGTAAAACCTGTCTGGTTTTTGAGAGGCAGGAGGTAGAGAATCTGGATTCAGGGAAGAATCCACAAAAACATCCTCCACCACCTCCAATACAGGAGGAATAGAGAAAGGTTTGCATTCTGGGAGGTCAAGAACTCCCTAACCCTCTTTTTAGATTGTTGGTATTCCTGTGCCTCACACTGGAAATGTTCCCTGATGGCATGGAGTGTTCCCCAAAAATGATGTCTTCAGGAGGAGAAGCTGAAGGCAGATTCTTTTCAGAATTTGAATCTTCAAAAGTAAGGAAGAGTCCCTCCTCAAAGACAGACTCCATCTGATCAGAATCCTCATCTGAATCGGGAGGTTCAGAGAAAAGTTCAGGGGTAGGATTTCTCTTCCTTTTCCCTGGGGAAAACTCCAAAGTGGGGGACCTAGCTCTGACAAAGGAGATAAGGTCTTCAGCTAACCTGACCAAGTCTTGCTGATATGCTAGTGCATGGGAGTCTGTAGTCTTTAGGCATGACATAGGACATGAGGTAGAACCTTTCTTTTCAGTACCTTTGGTCTTGGGCCTAGGTACATCTGCAATCCTGATGCCAGTTGCTTTGTAAGGAAGCACCAATGCAGGCTGATGCCTCAAAGGAACATCACTGATAAAAGATCGCTCAGCTGATCAACTCTGGACCCAAGCGACCAATTGAAAACCAAGGTCTGTGCAAAAGTTGAGGGACCCAACGGCATTCCAGATTCCATATGGGTCTCAATAGAGGCCTGTGCCACCACCTCGCTCACAGAAGGGTGCTGCGAAAGCACCTTGACTTCTTCAGCAATAACCAACCTTGGGGGACTGACAGACAGAAAATGGATGTCATCCAAGGCTCTAAGCTTGGCCCTTTTTTCCTTGTCCTTCCTAAGCTTAGGGAGCTCATCCTTAAGACGGCCAGCAGACTCCATCGGACGATGTGAGCTAGATGGCAGACTAAGATGCCTAGCTAAGATTCTGGTCTTATGCATGATAGTCTAAAATTGAAATGGGTGTAAAAACTGGCAATTAGGGATGTCGTGATCTGGGCCTAGGCAAGTGACATACATTATATGAAAGTCTCGGTGTGTGGTTTGCTTACCACAGAAGAAACAATCGTTAACCTCATCTGACATGAGTTAAAGCAAGAAAAGGAGTTCCCCAATGCGATACTTGTGTTCTGACAACTTCTCCTGGGTGCTGATCGACTGAAGTGCTGAAACACTGCTTCGTGCTCTGACGGCAAGAAAAGACTGATGTGAAGGCATCTGCCAGCTCACTTTATACTCAAGAGTACTGATATCAGGATAGGACATCTGCCAGGATGTGGAGGACGGCGATTTTTACTCTTGTAGTCAGGCCAGCCAAGGGCTTCCACAGCAGAAAATCCAACAAGTCAGAACTGCAACAATGAAACACGAAGAACATCTTTGTATTGTTATTTTTAAATAGGTACTTGATTATTTACTATTTTTTACATTTTATTTTTCAAATATTTATGTCTTTTAAGGTTCATTATATTTTAATTAATTATGTATGATTCAAGGTTGTTATTGGTTAATTTAATTAATATGTCATCATGATGAAGTTATTTAAGAACGAGACTTGTAATAGTATTTCTGATGAACTTCTGTTGACTTTAAAAGAATGAAAGCTCTTAAAATTATTCATGTTTGGTGGTTGAGCAGTAGTATTTTTGTGTTGTGTGTGTCGTTCTTTAGTTTTTTTGTTAAACCCTGTTAGTCGTATTCATATTTGCTTTTATTTAGTTCTTCACCTAGTTTGCGAAGTATGTAATTCTTCTGGTTCACCAATCAAGTTTAACAGTAAGGGAACTGTTAATTTAGAACATGGTTCATTTTCAGGGAATGTTACGCTCATTGCTGATAATAGAGGACACATTGTGAGTTCTGTGAAAGACTGGTTATGTGTACTAGACCAAAACTTGTTCTCTAACTCAGGACTCAAAGAAAATATCAGGGTTAATGGATCTCCACCTGAAAAAACTCCAAATTGTAAGCAAGCCGTTTATGACTTGGAGAAGAAACTATTAAAGTTAAAATCTTTAGAGTACAATAACTTTTATTTACAAAGTTGTACTGAATCTAAATAAGTTCCACTGAGGCTGAGGGTGTACAAATTTTCCAGTGGCATATCTGATTAAGATAAGATTTACAAGGAGCTGGAGGAGGTGTATAACAACACAGGACTTGTGGTTCTTCAATTATTAATAAAACATAATTCTGAGAAAAGTGATTTCTTGCATAAAGAAATTCAAAAGTTAAATAACTACATTGTTCATCATGAACCGTTTAACATGTTAAGGAATTTGTATTATGGTACTGGTCCCATGGTGCAGACACACACTGCTACTATTACTTCTTCTTCTGTCGACTTTTCCTGGTTAGCGGTCGCCACAGCGGATCACCTGTCCGCTCATGATTGGCAGTGGAGTTTTACAGTGTCGAGTTGCCAGCCTGGCGCCCAACCTTCCACAGAAGGCACACACGCACTCACACCTAGGGCCAATTTAGAGTGCCCAATCCACCTACTGCATGTCTTTGGGATGCGGGAGGAAACCGGAGCACCCGGAGGAAACCCACGCGACCACAGGGAGGACATGCAGACTCCGCACAGAAGGCACCCCAGCCGAGGATCAAACCGGAGAACCTCTTCCTGTGAGGTGACAATGCTAAACACACTGCTACTATTACTAACAATAAAAATAAGAAAACTTGAAAGACATGTTTTGGCATACTCTAACAACAATGTTTACCCCATTAAATTAGTTCACACCAAATGTAAAGTTCCACGGGGGGGGGGTGAAATGACATATATTCCACTGGCAGTTGGGTATCTTGACCAACTGGATTAATTTCCACCATTGGAATCTAATTAAGTGAACATCAATGGTGAAACATTTGATAATTAACTGGGGTCCTGTACCACCACTGGAGATGGGAGAAATGGAATTATTTTAGCTTCTTCTTCACCCCATCAGTCAGCTCCTTTCTTTTTCAAGCAGCAGTCTAGAAATTCAAACCAGAGATCCCACCAGGGGTTCCAAGACATTCAGGGAGAAGACACGAGAACGGGGAAGAACTCGGTAACTTAAGCTCTTGGAATTTTTCTGAAACAGAGTTAAAAGTTTTTGCAAAGGGTTTTACGGTTATACTGACCAGATGAGCCAATTGTATTGATGTGATAACTGATTTTAAACTCTTTGTAAGAAAATTGGATTTAAATTATGTTTTGCATAATGTAACTAAAGTTGGGGTAGATAAAAGCTTTAGAAAAGAGAGTAGTGTAAATCTATCGTTAATCCCAACTTTAAACATTTTTTTCTAATTCATGTGTATCTGAGTTGATAGTATTTTAGGTAACCATACAGTACAAAAGAAAAGGTATTATAATTTAAATAGTAAAGAAAACTAAGGGCTTGGTAAATTACGTTCATACAGTGATCTTAGAAATATGAAAGGAATGGACTTGTGATTACGAACTTTAATTATTACAAAAGTGCTATGTTAGAATTACTGGCAGAAGAAAACAATTATTAATAAGTCAGTAAAGACTATGTCAGGAAATGTTATAAACAGGTAGATGATGTTTTGTTTGATTTATTGAATCAAGGGTACACGGGTATTGAATTATTTGAGTTAATGAATGTTGAACAACCACAGTAGAGGAAATTTTCGGGCTTCTTAAAATCCATAAGAATGAGAATAAACCACTGTTTAGACCTACTATATCAAAACAATATGAAAAAAAAACAGTTAATATACCTCACTACTTGGATTGTGTCTTAAATCCTGTGGTCCACAAGACTAGTTTTACTTGAAGGACTGTTGGTTATTTTTGGACTCATTAAAGAATTATGTATTTCAAGGGAATGAAAAACTGTTGGGAACAGCTGATGTCACCTCATTGTACACAACCACTGACCAAAAGGTGGGTGTGGAATATGTAAGGGCTTTTTTTAGCAAATTTACCGATTTTGACAACATTGAAATCAATACAGTTTGTTTATTACTGGACATTGTTTTGATCAACAACTTTTTATTTGAAGAGAGTTTATATCAACAAAAGTCAAGTGTGTCCATGAGAGCCAAAATGGCCTCAGCTTTTGCCAGTTTGGTACTGTGCTGGTAAGAAAGTATGTTTTTGGTTACCTTACCCTTATTTAAATATGTGATGCTATACAAAATATACACTGATTATCTATTTTTTATATGGACAGGTAGTGCAGAACTATTTAATTTATTCGTGAATAAAATTAATCACAGCACTAACTGATTAACTTTTGAAATTCGTGGTATTGGTGAAACTGTTAATTTTTTTTCATGGAACTATCACAACTGACACAAAAAATGTTTTCATAGTAGTCTCTATAGGAAAAAGCTTTTTAACAACTACCTACACTTTATTTTTTTAGAGGACAATCTATTAGGCTTAGCAGACAAATCACTAACGATACCAACTTTTTTGAGGAGATAAAAATTCTCACGTACATGTTTATTGTTAGGGGGTATCCATCAGAAGAATTAAAGTATATTGCTGAAAAAAAATAGTGGAGGTAGACATGTTAGATATTCCCCCATACTAATCAGTGGATTCATTCCAAAAGAAGGGGTATATAACAGTCTTAAGAGTTATACAGCATTCCCTATACCAATGAGTTTGGATGAAACAGAAATTAAAAAAGTGGTTATAAACAATTGAAAGTAATATTAGGTAACATGGACATGGTTAAAGTAATTGGGGTGAGCCCAAATTTGTACATAACATCAAGCAAGTAGGTACATTCCCCTTTATGGACTGTAAACAGTGCAGACTCATTAATGCTACTCAAATTGCTTATTATAAACTCATGGATAAAAATAATGCAGCCAATAAAAGATATGATTGTATATCTGAAGGTCTTGTTTATTTGGCCAGTTGTTGTAATTGTGACCATTATTATGTAGGTAAAACTATTAGAAAGTTATTGTAGAGGATTTCTGAACATAATAATGCTATCAAGAACAAAAATTACACCAGTGCACTAGCCAAACATAGCCTGTGTTAATTTGATTTCAGGAAGTTCTGCTTTTTTGTACTAGAAGATGTTGATAGAAGGTCTCATACTAACAGTTTAATAATCTATTAGAATGCAAAGAACTTACATGGCAAGTTATTTTAAGAGCTGACAGAGAACCAGGACTTAATGAGACTGTAAATATTAAATGTATTTTGAAAAGCAGAATATTATGAACTTTTTATTCTTATTTTTAAATATGTACTTGATTATTTACTATTTTATACATTATATTTTTTAAATACTTAGGTCTTTTAGGGTTCATTATATTTTAATTAATTATGTATAATTCAAAGTTTGTTACTGGTTAATTTAATTATGTTGTCACGTTGAAATTATTTTAGAACAAGACTTGTTGTAATGGTGTTTCTGATGAAGTTCTCTTGATATTAAAAGAACAAAAGTGAGAAAACATGAAAATGAGATCAAAATGTGCAGAAAGCACTGGAATAATATTTTACAAAAGGTTTCAGAAAAATAAAAAATAAGACAGTTAGTGAGCATGTAAGGATAATGCTTACAGGGAAATGACTGGTATTATTATCAAAGAGGAGCCAAAACAGATGTGTGGGATGTGCATGGGAACTTATTACATGGACCGTTTAAGTTGTGAAGGACGTTAAAAAGATGTGAAATAAATAGTAAAATAAATGGAGAAATTTTCAGCTGGGTATCATAAAAAATGGTGGGGATAGATCCAACAGTACTTTCCCTCCTTTCTGATTTTACTGAACACTGTTTATAGTCACTATAAAACAAGAAACAAAGACTGTATAAATTTGGTTCTAGGCATCAGGACAAATGAATAAACTCTTTTAGAAGAAATATCTTATATAATGTGATAAAAGATGGTATTATTTTATGGTTTATTTGACATTTGTTGACTAGGTGTTTCAGACTTAGCAAAAACCCTGTTTCATCACAGGCCTGGGAGAAAAGCTCCACAATAGCATATGAGTAATTATTAACAGACAAACAGTAATGAAAGAGTACATATACGAGAGTAAATATGGTAAGTAACACCATAAATGCATGCTAGAAGGGTAGTAAGCCTAAAGAGTACATATACGAGAGTAAATACAGTAAGTAACACCATAAATGCATGCTAGAAGGGTAGTAAGCCTAAAGAGTACATATAGGAGAGTAAATACAGTAAGTAACACCATAAATGCATGCAAGAAGGGTAGTAAGCCTAAAGAGTACATATACGAGAGTAAATACAGTAAGTAACACCATAAATGCATGCAAGAAGGGTATTAAGCCTAAAGAGTACATATACAAGAGTAAATACAGTAAGTAACACCTTAAATGCATGCTAGAAGGGTAGTAAGCTTAAAGAGTACATATACGACAGTAAATACAGTAAGTAACACCATAAATGCATGCTAGAAGGGTAGTAAGCCTAAAGAGTACATATACGAGAGTAAATACAGTAAGTAACACCATAAATGCATGCTAGAAGGGTAGTAAGCCTAAAGAGTACATATATGAGAGTAAATACAGTAAGTAACACCATAAATGCATGCTAGAAGGGTAGTAAGCCTAAAGAGTACATATACGAGAGTAAATACAGTAAGTAACACCATAAATGCATGCAAGAAGGGTATTAAGCCTAAAGAGTACATATACAAGAGTAAATACAGTAAGTAACACCTTAAATGCATGCTAGAAGGGTAGTAAGCTTAAAGAGTACATATACAAGAGTAAATACAGTAAGTAACACCATAAATGCATGCTAGAAGGGTAGTAAGCCTAAAGAGTACATATACGAGAGTAAATACAGTAAGTAACACCATAAATGCATGCTAGAAGGTTAGTAAGCCTAAAGAGTACATATACGAGAGTAAATACAGTAACACCATAAATGCATGCAAGAAGGGTAGTAAGCCTAAAGAGTACATATACAAGAATAAATACAGTAACACCATAAATGCATGCTAGAAGGGTAGTAAGCCTAAAGAGCACATATACGAGAGTAAATACAGTAAGTAAATCCATAAATGCATGCTAAAAGGGTAGTAAGCTTAAAGAGTACATATACGAGAGTAAATACAGTAACACCATAAATGCATGCTAAAAGGGTAGTAAGCATAAAGAGAACATATACGAGAGTAAATACGGCAAGTAATACCATAAATTCATGCTAGAAGAGTAGTAAGCCTAAAGAGTACATATACAAGAGTAAATACAGTAAGTAACACCATAAATGCATGCACGAAGGGCAGTAAGCATAAAGAGTACATATACGAGACTAAATACAGTAAGTAACACCATAAACGCATGCAAGAAGGTAGTAAGCCTAAAAAGTACATATACGAGTAAATACAGTAAGTAACACTATAAATGCATGCTAGAAGGGTAGTAAGCCTAAAGAGTACATATACAAGAGTAAATACAGTAGGTAAACACCATAAATGTATGCAAGAAGGGTAGTAAGCCTAAAGAGTACATATACAAGAGTAAATACAGTAAGTAACACCATAAATGCATGCAAGAAGGGTAGTAAGCCTAAAAAGTACATATACAAGAGTAAATACAGTAAGTAACACCATAAATGCATGCTAGAAGAGTAGTAAGCCTAAAGAGTACATATACAAGAGTAAATACAGTAGGTAACACCATAAATGCATGCAAGAAGGATATTAAGCCTAAAGAGTACATATACGAGAGTAAATACAGTAAGTAACACCATAAATGCATGCAGGAAGGGCAGTAATCCTAAGTATATTTTACAATATAAGCAGTAATAAAACTCTGTACATTTTATGATTAGAGTGCAGGGAGGGGAAGGCAACGTCCATGATACTGAGAGATAAGTTATGTAACAGAGCAGTTTCTTGAAACAGTGGGTCAGCTATTTACAAATTATACAATATCAATGACAAATCATCTAAAAAGGAGTTTACCGAATAGAGAGAGTTTTCTTAGAAGATGCTCAGTAGAGAGAGAACATCAGACAGTACATGGTAAATGACAGCAGAAGTGTAGAGTAGGTAAGTGAATGTCAGAGTTGTTAGCAACTGACTAGGTATCAGGTTATTAATTAGATATTGTTTTAGGGCCTTGCTGAATTCATGCATAGTTAATTTTCTGATGTGAGGGAGATGATGCTAAATAAGAATGAAAACAAGCCGCGCTGCTTCGCTAGAGATGGCTTGCAGCTGTCACCCTTAGGCTTTCGAATACTGGCCAAGGCTTTTGCTGCCCCCATAGTGCCTTTTTTAGGCAAGGCTCAAAAGACAAACCCACCACCGTAAATAGCACAAGTAACCAAAAACTGAGGGTAATGCTACTCAATGCTAGAAGTCTAAACCTCAAAATGCATGCACTCGCACTCCTCAGTATGGAGAATATCGATATCTGTGGAGTAATAGAAACCTGGTTTAAGGCACTACCAGGCTATGACTCATAACATACATTTTGGCCACAGAACCCAAACCGAAATGCAAAAAGGTGGGAGCATATCCATATTCATCAAGGATACCCACACCTCCAGGTTAGTGGCACAGCACAATGCCTCAGAGATCATTCATGTGGAACTAACAACAGGCAAAACTGCAATTCAAATTGTACCTTGCAACAGATCACCCACCATGACCCAGGACCTCCATTCCGCATTTCTGGAGACACTGGAAAATATGAAGGTCCTACCAAATGCAGTAATATTGGGTGATTTCAATTACCCAAACATTAACTGGGGAGAACTACTCAAGTACTAACTCCCTTGCCCAACACTTCCTAGAATTTATTAACTCAAACGCATTGGATACCTGGTGAACACCCCCACCAGAGGTGACAACATATTGGACCTGGTCATCACCAACATGGGCGACTAGTGTTGTTCACCAGAGGTCAAACCCTTGCTGGTTAAATCAGACCTTAGACTAATCACTCTGGATATCCACATTCTGCCCCCACCCCAAACAAGGAAACCACCGTGAAAAGCTTTTCAAAAGCAATCTTCACGTTACGTAAGACCGAGGTGGAAAGGTTCACAGCCCCCATGCTAAAGGATAATGCTGTCCAAGCTGCTGAATCCCTTACAAAGACATTCTATGAGCACCTGCAAGAATGCATGGATCGTGCTATCCCAAACAAAAACAAGACTAACTCCTCCAAGAAAAGGAAACCAGTCTAGTGGACCGCTGCCATAAACAAGCTATACAATAGAAGGAGGAAACTAGTACAGAAAAGAGTAAAATCCCAAGAAGGAAATACATCCCTGATCAGTATCAGCAAGAAACTACGATCCCTCATAAAATCATCCAAGGCTAGCTTCAAAAGAAAAATTGCCAAGGACTCCAAAGATAACCACAAAGTGTTCATTAGCTATGTCAAGAACCTAAGTGGAAACTCTCAGATCTGCTCTGAGTTAGTGCAGAATGGCACAAAATACACTGAACCGACTTATATTGCCAACATTCTGGCAGACAGGTTTAGTGAAAACTTCACCTCCCTCTCACCCCCTAAAGGGTCCATAACCATACCAGAAGAATGTAGTGCCCTGGCAATCACTGACAAAACAGCCCTAGCCAAAGCCAAAAATACAGCTTCAATGGGACCAGACAGTGTCCCAGGATGTGTCTTACACAAGCTCCAAAATGAACTAACCCCTCACCTAAACAGACTGTTCAAACTCAGCCTCTCTACAGGCTATGTACACACAGAGTGGCGCACAATAACAGTTATCCCGCTCCACAAAGGTGGAGCCACAACGGACCCCGGGAACTATCACCCTATAAGCTTGACTAGCATGGTCTGCAAGGCTATGGAGCGCATCATCATGGAATTCATTAACAGAGACAGTGGGAATGTTCAAACAATGGACCCTACCCAGTTTGACTTTGTTAAAGGCAGATCATGCCTCCAAACCTGTTTTTTTTCTTTGAGACAGTTACCAAGGCTTTAGACGAGGGAAAGGAGGTCCACATAGCCTACCTAGACCTCGCAAAGGCTTTCAACACCATTCCCCATTCTGGTATTATAGGCAAGCTCACCAGCCTGAACATAAACCATTATGTCATGAGATGGGTTGCCAATTGACTCACAGATAGAACCCACATGGTGAGAGTTGCAGGCTCTAGATCCGACTCTAAACCAGTTACAAGTTGCATCCCCCAGGGCTCAGTCCTGGGACCGCTCCTATTCGGTATATACTTTTCTACTTTTCAGAGGTACAGACAAGCACAAGAGGACTATGACTGACTAAGTTTGCAGGTGACTGCAAACTGGGGGCCATAACTGACTCTCCAGCTAATACAGACATCCTCCAGAAGGGTCTCAGTGAGACGCATACCTGGCGTAAAAATCATGGCGTTAAGCTAAATGCTAAAAAGTACATAGTTGTCCCCTTTGGAAAAAACAAAGTACCCGCGAACTACCACATACGTGGTAGTCCCCTAAATACAGAAAATGTAATAAGGGATCTGGGGACCCAAGTAGATAGTAATCTTTCCTTTGATAATCATATTGCCAAAGTGGTTAGAAAATCCTTCTATATGGCCCACCTAATCACAAAAGGGTTCGCATCTAGAACAAAAGAGGTTATTGTGCCCCTCTACTCATCCCTCATCAGACCCATCATAGAGTACAATGCCCCATTTGGGATGCACCTTACAAGACACCTGCAACAGCTGGAAAGACCATAGAAGTACCTCACCAAGAGGATCACTGGCCTCAAACAGATGCCCTATGCAGCCTGACTGAAGAAACTCCAGCTGTACTCGGTTGCATACCGCTTACTCAGAGGTGATCTCTGCCTGACATACAAGGCCATGTCCAACCCAGAATTGATGGACATGCTCCACCTAAAAAAAAAAAAAACAAATCCCCAAGAGCCACAAGGTCTAGGGATCTAAACCTCACTACAATGATAAATAAGACATGCTAGAGGGATAGATTCCTGTCCCAGAGACTCCCCATGCTTTGGAACAGGATTCCAATCTACATTAGCCAGAGCCCCTCACTAACACTCTTCAAGAGAAACCTTGGCGAGTGGATGGGAAACAGAAAATTTACCCCAGGGGTCACTGCAGTGGCTCTGCTGGACAGAGGCACAGGGAACTAATGGCTCTGCTGGACCGAGGCACAGGAAACTAATCTAAGGGGGCAGCAAAAGCCAACACATTTTGGCTAGGCTTATAGATGCCCTCTGGCAGATAGTCTAGTACTTACCTATGAACCTAAAAAAAACAATTAAATGAACCTAGGTGGTTTAAACTATGGAATAAAATAAGGGTGTTTAACATTGGGAAAAGTGAGGCTGCAGATAAAAGAAGGCATGAAAAAAATATGAGATAGCAGAGAAAGGTCTGTTTTAAGTTAACCTGTGAAAAGGGGTCTCAGAAAAATGCTTAAAAAACATGAATAAAAAAAGAATTCAACTTTACAAGCGGGGTATGAAACCTACTTTATATAGTCCAAAACATGTGTTTTTTGGACTTGGCAACCAGTGTAGCCCATGGTAAATTCTGTGCTGCTCACAAAAAGCTGTTTGCTTACCATGATGAAATATATAACAACAAGTACAAAAGAAATAGTAAAGTATACTGCTTCTAGTTTTTCATACAGCCAATTTTGCATAAACAAAAAGTATCCAGATTCAAAATAACATCAGAAGTATGATCTGGTGTTTAACCTTTACCCAAATAAAAATACTAACTGCTTTTATGCATCAGACAACAATAACTAACTAAAATGAATTGAAAATAATGCACTATATATATATATATATATATATATATATATATATATATATATATATATATATATATGTGTGTGTGTGTGTGTGTGTGTGTATGTGTATACATATATATATATATATGTGTGTGTGTGTGTGTGTGTGTGTATATATATATATATGTGTGTGTGTGTGTGTGTGTGTGTGTATATACGTACATATATATATATATATATGTGTGTGTGTGTGTATACAAATATATATATATATATATACACACACACACACACACACACACACACATATATATATATATATATATATATATATATATATATATATATATATATATATACACACACACACACACACACACACACACACACACACACACACACACACACACACATATATACTGGAGGCTCCCTGCAAAAAATAGTTAGGAAAAGAAGCCTGAAAACACAATGGTATTATTGTAAAAGAAAAGTAACCACTTTTTAAAAACAATGCCACTGTGTATTTAACAAAAACAATCACACATCTTAAGTATCTGCAAAACAGTTTTTATAATAAACATTGATGTATCTAGTTCTGACCATTCGTAATCTAGAAAATGCATATATCCTCAACAAAAATGTCTTGCTGGCAATTTACTGAACAAAGATGAAAATTTAATAAAAGTTCTCATCATACACTGACAATGTTTATAAAGTTAACTTGTATCTTTTTTTTTTAAATAAATATATTGTATAACAGCAATAAAGCATGTCTAGGTGTGCGTAAGGGTGATTCACTCATCATTCACCCCATATTAACAAGTCATGTAATATTGAAGAGAAGACAACAATTTACATGACAGGATTGCACAGCAACTATTTGAGCAATAGGCCATTTACTTTATTGAATGTTCATATAATAATACTTTTTGGCCACTAATTAGTGTTGCATATTTTCTGCCATTGTTAGAACAGACAAATTATGACATACGTTTTCTGAAGAAGGATAACTGGGTTATGCAAACAATGTTCATAGAAGGTACTGTTGGCTGTACTTAACTGGAATAACAGGAGTAACAATCTTTTACAAAAGGTTAATGTTAAGATTAAATGATATAGAAAATGAATGGTTATAATGGGGAAAAAAAGAAATGTTTTTTATTGTAAAGTGGGTGAGTTAATGAAGTGAACTGAAGATAAAATATTTAACAGTGTAAGAAGTATATTGTCATGCAATAAATCTGTTTTTTGTTTTCTGTACTTTTTTACGTTGCAAAAAGTTGTAAAATATTTCCCAGGGTAATGGGCTCACTCTCCAGAATGGAGATCCCGCCCCAGAGAAGTAAGCTATCTCTCCAGGAATGAGACCCCTTCACAGGGTAGTGGGCTCATTATCCAGGGCTGGGATCCCTTCCCAGGTTAGTGGGCTCACTCTCCAGAACTGCAATACCTTTCCAGGGTAATGGGCTCACTGTCCAGGACTGAGATCCTTTCAAATGGTAGTGGGCTCACTTTTGAGGACAGAGATCTCATCACAGGATAGTGGGCTCACTCTTGAGGACAGAGATCCCATCATAAGATAGTGGGGTCACTCTCCAGGACAGAGATCCCTTCACAGAGTACTGAGCTCACTCTCCATGACAGAATGTGTAGCCTGATAATCCAGAAGACTTGGAACTTGCTACTCCATTTTAACAGAAATCACTTCAAGTGGTTTGGGTACCTTGTGAGAGTACCCACTTGGGCAGCCATTCATGACAAGTGCACCAGATACAGCACACTAGAAGACCACAAGGTAGATCCAAGATATTTTAGATGGATAATGTGCTCTAATTTACCTGGGAGCAATAGGGGATCTGATAAAATGAGAGGGACAACAACTGTTGCCAGTGATACAGAAGCCTAATTTACTATGCTCAATTTCATACCACTGCAAGCCTCACAAGGACAAGGGATTTACAGAAAGGATGGTCTCTTTTCATTTAGTTTTATAAACTAGAGAAGTATGCTGGATGTAAATATTGTTTAGACATAATTAGTGTGAAATTTACATCACAGACAGATTATTTTTGAGAAATAAATCACAAAATGAAATGCCCATTTCTCAGTCAAAATTAGAAAACAGTACAAATAATCAAATAATACAATTTTTATAAAATGCATATTGTGAAAAATAAACATACACAAACTGTATAGCAAATAAATGTGCATGAATTTCTGCAGTATTCTTCAATAGTGCCACTATCTGCACCTGCAATACAGAGGAAGTGATGCAGTCCCTATATGGCAATAAATCTAAGGCAATTGGGTGGTTTAAAAGCAAACCTGCATGGTGGTCCTCTTACTTTGATAAACTATGTAATAAAAGGAAGAAACTCCAAAAATTACATAGCAGAAAAAAATTATCCTCAAACTTAGGCGAACATCGAGGAGCAAGATAAGCCGCTAAAGTCTTATAGCCTTGTATTTTGGCTCTGTCATGGGTAGACTCTGTCTAAAGAGTCTTGCAAACTTCTTCAAGAGCATTACTTAGGTATTTTGACTATGGACAAGCTATCCGTGCTATGTTCCTTGACCTCAAAAAGGCATTCACTATCTTACTGTATGCAAATATAATAAATAAATAAATTGAATAAACTCCAAATGGACCTGTATGTGGTTAGGTGGACAGCCAACTAACTCAAAGATAGAATTCACACTGTGAAAGTCGGGGAAGCATCCTCTGAGAATGTGAAGGTGACCAGTGGAGTCCTACAGAGTTCTGGGACCTCTCTTGTTCAATGTCTATTTCGCCAAGCTTCATTTATTACAAGAGGATCTCTGGCTAACAAAGGTTCCAGATGAGTGTTATCTAGGAGTTGTCGTCAAGTCCCCCTCTGACATACAAGCAGACTAGCAGGAGCTTATACATGTCAATAGCTGGTGAACTAAAATAGGCTCAAGCTCAATGACAAAAGCTGCAACACTGTAGCATTTGTAATGACAAAAGCTGTAACATTGTAGCACTTGTTAAGCATTCCTAGCTCCTACTTAACAGCATAGATAACACCACTTCAAAATGAGAATGTTGTGAGAGGCCTAGGTACATGGGTGGGCAGCACCTTTACATTTGATCATCACATTGCAACAGTGGTTAGGAAATCCTTTTACCTTGCACAGCTCATTGCAAAGGTACACTTTCCAGATCTAAAGAAGTCTTCTCCTTCCTGTGCTTTGCACTAATTAGATCCATGAGTACAACACCCCTTTAAGATTTATCTTACAAAACATATTAAGCAACTCGAAAGACCACAGATGTCTGTAACTAAAAGATCAGAGGCTTAAAATGATTTAACTGCCAGGAAAGACTGGATGTTTCATCCCTGCACTCAGTGTCCTATTAGACACCTAAGCGGTTTACTTGTGTCTTGCTTATAGAGCTCTCAAAACTCTTAAACATCAATAAATCAAACAGTCCAGCTAATGCTATGGCAGAAAACCTAAATGTATCCCAGCAAATAAATAAAACTAGGAAGAGGGTCGGATTTGTCATCCAAATCAAATACCCTTTATCTGGAACAAACTTCCTTTCCAAATTAAGCAGTATGACACACTGTCTGCCTTTTAAAAAAGAACTGGACAAATGGCTGCATATTACAATTTCTCCCTGGTATGACTGACCTGACCCTCCTTTAAAGCACAGGTATTGCCTAAGGGTGGATACTGGCAAAGCAGAAATAACCTCATGTCTCAGTTGCCTTGCAACTCTTATGAACCTCTGATTCAGGAAAAGCAAAGTGGTATGAAACAGTATTTTAAAAAGTACAATAAATTAAAATGCATTCAGCATTATAATAGACAACATAACCTAGTACCAAGAAAATGCAGATTTCCAGCCTTAAAAATAATACATACTTTCCTTAAGGAAAACCAAATCAAGGAAAAGGGAAAACAAATTCTGCAGGAAAAAATGCTCTAGATATTGGCATATGAATTACTGAAATAAACAGTTGTCACAACTTCTTATGTAAGATCCATGTGAAAGATAACAGACAATAAAATATACCAAATAAACCCTGCACAACTTTCAGTGAGCCCTCAAAGGATGACTTTGACACTCCAATACTGCAGAAATATCTGTGAAATTACACATTAAATAAAAAGAATATCTGTTAAGTACCTGCATTGTTGACCACCACACATTAATATTCTGTATCATTGTGGAAATGCTGCATTATGGAAAAACAAAATAAAACCCAGAGTAAAAACTGCAAATTCCAAAGGTTACATATGAAGTTATTCCATCTAAAGAGTTGCAACTTGTTTTAAGAGCAGTGATACATTCAGGCAATGAATTTATGAACACTGCACTTGTGTATGTTGTAATGCTTCAGTAGTGCCTCATGCTTCCAACTGTATTTGTCGTTTTATTTCCAGATTTCTTTCTGCTTACAGATCAATCTTATTTTTAGCACTTTGCTTATCACATCAATCAAATGAACAGCTCAGAAATTAACTTCTACTGTTTATTAGGATCCCTTGGGCATTGTTACTTCTAAGCATTCTCTAAAACACAATTTTCTTTCCAGGTAAAAGTATAGTTGGGATGCTGTTACACATAATTACACCTGCACATCTGCAAAAAGCGCTCTTACTGTGCACAGGAAAGTGGGTTGCTGCAGTTAGAGAATCCAATAAAGCCAAACACCCTAGCTACAGACACTGGAGTTTGGCTTTATTGGCCTACGTGTACCTGTAAAGACTTAAAAAGTAAAAAAAGTCATGAGCATTCAGAAGCCACACTGCGGAAACCCTGTTTGTCCTTACATTTACATAGTCACGTGGGCCTCCACTACTGGGTTTTAAGGTATTACACAGTGAAGATTCTAGCTTGGCTAAGTTTTTCTTGCATTTTTTACAGAATGATTTGTCTGTATAACATTTTAACTCTTTGGTTTACATTTTGTTTACTAATAGTGCAAACAGGACTGTTTTTATTACTTATGGATTTCAGTGATGTAACAATACAAATGTTTGTTTGACAAGTGAATGTCAAAATTTTGAGATATGGTAGAGAAATATATACCTGCACTGATGGTTGTACAGAGGGATAAAGCCCCGACTACAGTCCAAGTGATCCGAGTTTAGTTAGCAGCTAGGGAACTTGACAGCACAGCTTGGCACCCATCCTGGAATGATGAGACAGTAGTTCCCGTCTGATCTGCAACAGTGCTCCACTGACAGGGTTTCAGCTGGAGAGACAAGTCTTATCAGAATGCATAGGGCCAGGGCAAAAAGATGTAGGTTAGCCTTCAAAGTCAGTGATGGCAGCCCTTACTGGCACACGTGGGGAATATGAATGTGCCAGCAGTAGGGTATAATTGGCCGTTGTTATGATGCAGGTGTTCAATTCATCACCAGCCATGGGGTTACACTTCTCTCACTGCCCAGGGTGTCATTGAGAGCATAAAAGCACCTTACTTACTGCAGAGGACAAGCCCCTTAATTACTACAGAGGACAGAGTAATGATTGATTGAAAGGATGTTTGTTGGGAGTGGAGGCCAAAAAGCATACAAAATATAGTGAAAATAATGGGGGGAAATTTGAATGTGTAAAAGTTTCCTTCATCCCCAGCAATATTTTTCTGGAAGGACTGTGAACATTACAAGCTTTTCGAAATGATATGTGGCCCAAGTCAAGTGTAGCAAAACAAAAGTAATAGATAAGGAAAAGCAGGAGGCCTCACTTCAACGCACTGCCGTGCTACGCAAACCAACCTACAGAGAGTGTTAATGCAATGTAATACAGCCTGAAGCAAAGTGCTAGTGTCAGTGTGCTGCTCCCATGTAAGAGAGCCTGCAGCAAAAGAGACATAAAAAAAGTCTCTAAACCTGACACAAAGTATTAAGGCTCTGGAACAGATCTCATAAAGAAATGCCAAAATGTTAAGAAAAAAACATTGAAGTACTGCATGTGGCCATCACAGCCCTACAAGACAAAGTAGAAGTCTGGCTGAAGAAAGGGGTTTCAGTCAGGATGGACCTCACCTGATGTGTCCTTGAGCTATAAAAAGCAGGTATTTCCTGCAGAAAACAAATCTCATCAGTGATATAGAAGCATTCCTGACTACCTTTGAACTCCTAAGGCTGGACAACCAAAGCAGCAAGAGCGTAAGATTAATGAGTAATGAACTACGAAACACCAGCTTCAATTTAGATCCAGAAGATGTAAACAAACATAAAAAACTTGAAAACTGAGATAATGGTTCAAACTGGAGTCTCTCTACCTGTTCAGGCATAAGTATTTCATGCACTAACCTACACCACAAACAGCCTAATAAGGTTGTATATTTTTGACCTCATCCATCCTGTTCACAAATGGCTACACATTTAGGAGACCACCACCTGGCATGCTGTGGAACTGGTAGTTTAGACTATTTTCTGAAGTCTCTACACTGTACAACTGCATGTTGGGTTAGTCAAGGGAACCTAAATACAGCAGAATTATAGATTCCGTTGAATGATATGCTTGCAAGCTGTATGGACTCAGCAATACCTGACAGGACCAAATCATCTTCCTCAAGGAAGAATGAACCTGTCTGGTGGACAGCAGCAAAAAACAAACTCTATAATAGAAGGAAAAAATTGCTGTCCAGGGCCAAGAAGGAGCAGGTGTCAAGTTGGAAGCAATCTCTGCTTTGTCTGAACAGGCAAATAAGGTCAATGGTGAAATCCTCTAAGGCTAACTTCAAGTCCAAATTGGCCACATCCACCAAGGACAAACACAAGGCCTTCTTCACATATATCTACAATCTCAAAGGCAACACCCAAATCTGTTCTGAACTGGTGGTCAATAGCACCACATACACAGATGATATATAGATATAGCCAACCTGCTGGCAGATAGGGTCAGTGAAAACTTCACCCCTCTGTCCCCCCATCAGTAAGCCAGGACAGCCCCAGCACCTGCCCCCCTCCCCTCATCACCAGGGACCAGGTCCTTAATGCCCTCTCAAAGGCAAAAAATATAGTCTCCATGGGACCCGATAATATCCCTGGCTGTATCTTACATGAACTCAGGCATGAGCTGTCAGCTCCATTAGACATCCTATTCAACCAAAGCCTGAACACCGGCTTCATCCCAGCCGAACAGAGGACAGCCAATGTCATCCTTCTACACAAAGGTGGAGCGTCCACTGACCCAGGCAATTATAGATCCATCAGCCTAACAAGCCTAATTTGCAAGGCCATGGAACACATTATCATGGACCTTATAAACAAGGACATTGACAACCACCAAACACTTGATCTCACACAATTTGGTTTTGTCAAAGGGAGATCATGCCTGTTAAACTTGGTTGACTTCTTTGAAACAGTCATCAAAGCCATGGACGAGGGGAAGACAGTGCACACTGCCTACCTTGACCTAGCCAAATCCTTTGACACTATTCCCCACTCAGGCATAATAGATAAACTCTCCCAGATAGGCATCAACCTGCATGTTACCAAATGGGTAGCTAACTGGCTCACTGATCGAACACACTCAAAGTAGGGGAAGCCACCTCTATTAGTAGACCCGTACCGAGTGGTTTACCCCAAGGATCAGTCTTGATGCCTTTACTGTTTGGGATATACTTTTCTGAGGTGCAAGCCAAAACCAGTGGTCTGTGGCTGGCCAAGTTTGCAGATGACTGCAAGCTGGGCGTGGTCTTAAATTACCCTAGTGATGTGAACATCTTCCAAAACGGCCTTGCCCAAATTAATGACTGGTGCCAGAAGCATGGCCTCAAACTGAATGCCAAGAAATGCATCATTATCCCCTTTGGGGAAAGTGTTATTCCCCACTAATTATCATATTAATAACAATGTACTAAGCATGCAAACAGGCATGAGGGACTTGGGCACCCAGGTTGATAGCAAGCTGACTTTTGACCACCACATTGCCTACCTTGTATGGAAGGCTTTCTACATGGCCCACCTCATAAATAAGGGTATTTCATCCAGGAACAAGGAGGTCATAACATCCCTGTACTCCTCCCTTATCAGACCCATTATCGAGTAAAATGCCCCCTTCATCATGTAGCTTGCCAAGCACATGCAGCAGTTGGAGAGACCACAGAGGTTCCTGACCAGGAAAATCCAGGGTCTCAAACAGCTATCCTATACAGATAGGCTAAAAGCCCTGTCCCTCTACTCAGTCTCCTACAGACTGCTCAGAGGTGACCTGTGTCTGGCATACAAGGCCATTTCAGACCCAGCCTTGATGAAGTTGCTGCATATCCGCAAGACATGGTCCACTTACGCAACCAACATGCAAGGCCTTAACCTGGTCTGTGACATTAATAGAACTTGTTGGTGGGATGGATGTGTGTCCCAAAGACTCCCTGTCTGTGGAATAGACTTCCTCTCCATGTCAAGCAGAGTACCTCTCTAGCCCTCTTTAAGAGGAACCTGGATGACTGGATTGGAAACAGAAAATATACCACTGGTATCCCACCTGTGTCCCTGCTGGACAGGGGAAACAGGTGCTGACTTTGAGGGAACATGGGTGAAATTCTTGGCTAGGCTTATAAGGGTCTTTGGGCCAATAGCCTACTATCCTTCTATGAACCTATAAGCTATCATAAACTGCATCTCAAAAGACTAATCAGACCAAATAATAAGAACATTACTGGCATGATAATGTCTCTCTACAAGAACCTTATGAGCCTGATGTACAAAGCTATGAAGAGTATAACAACTGATTTCATCAATTTTCATATAAAATAACTAATTAGGTTAGACCCTCAAAAGTTCAACTTCACTGAAGGGAGATTCTGTCTATTAAATCTAGTAAATTTCTTTGAGAGGTTCACACACCCCATGAAGGCAATACTTTAAATATAGACCCCCCTTCTGTGGTGAAATGGATAGTAAATGAACTAAAAGACAGAGCCCACACAGTTGACATGGCATGTTCGTCATCTAAAAGTATAACAACATCCAGCAGTCTCTCCCAGGGTTCTGTACTGGGACCCTTCCTTTGCAGCAGATACTGCTCTGATCTCCTGACTCAGAACCAGAACCACTAGTTAACTATGCCTGCAAATGACCACAAAGTGGGTGTTATTGTCAATTATACCATGACCCCCCCATTAATATTCCAAAACGTGCACGCTGATTGGCCAGCGTGCACGTTGTAAATCGACTTATACTAATGGAAAAAGGTCCGGTCACCCGGACTTTTTCCATTAGTATAAGCCTCTTTTATAACACTGTCTCGCTATGTTAAAAGAGTTTAACATAGCGACACAGGTTTAAAAAAAGCAACGGAGATCTCTGTTGCTTTTTTTAAAGCTGTCTCGCTATGTTAAACTCCTTTAACATAGTGACACAGTGTGTAAAAAGCAACGGAGATCTTGCTTTCTCCATTGCTTTTTTTTTAAACCTGTCTCGCTATGTTAAATGGGTTTAACATAGCGAGACAGCTTTAAAATAAGCAACGGAAATCTCTGTTGCTTATTTTAAAGCTGTCTCGCTATGTTAACCCCATTTAACATAGCAAAACAGTAAAAAGCAACTGAGATCTTTCTCCGTTGCTTTTGGCCACAGCTCTGATGTACTGCGTAGGCATGCGCAGTACATCAGAACTGCCGCGGATACCAGACAGCTGTGGAAGGGCAGCAAAGAGGCATTATACAATGCCATTATTTAAGAAAAGTAATTATGTCTTTTCTTAAATAATGTCATAGTATAATAGCAATAACCCACTTCTGGGTGTGGGTAATGCGGGATTTACCCACGGTTGTCTTTGTTTGGCCCCTCGGGCTTCACCCTCGGGACCAAACCACGCCAACCGTGGGTAAATCCCGCATTACCCACACCCAGGCGTGGGTTATTGCTATAGTACCCTCTCTGAAACCTGTATCCTTCAGAAAGGCCTAACCCTAGTTAATACTCAGCATATTGAAAATGAGCTCAAATTAAATGCAAAAAAGTGTAGTATTGTTTCATGTGGTAACCAACCTTTACCCTCAACATATAGTATAGGCAATATTTCATTACAAAACAAAAATGTACTCACAAACCTAGGTACCTAAGTTGACAACTCCTTTGATCATCATACAGAAGCTGTAGTCAGAAAATCTTTCTAAGCACAACTTGCTAACCAGATCTAAATATGTCATTTTTCCCTCATATTAAGCACTAATTAGATGCATTATAGAGTACAAAGCCCCTTTTGGTATGTACCTCACTTGACATACGAAATAAGACAAGCCCCAAAGGTAACTAAATAAGAAAATGTCAGGCTTAAAGAACCTGAGTGATAAGGAGAGACTAGAAACTCTGTCCTACTCAGTATCTTAGAAACTCTTGAGGGTCAATCTGTGCCTAGCATATCATGCTATTAGACACCCAGTTGTCCTTGATCTTCTGTATCTCCCAAAATCAAATAACTAAGCAAACAAAAGGAACTAAGATTTAACAAACCAAATGCAAAAACAAAGAACTGATAAAACCACACACGCAAACCTGCAGAGATTCAAACAAATCAGCTCTAGCAATCCAAAACTTGTTGAGATGTGCTTTCATTTTATTCAATAATAAAACTTTTATCAGATAAACATAAAATGGCCTGACATTTAAATACACTTTTAAAATATCATATGGCCAACAGTTTCAAATCATGAGCAACTTAAAATCATGTCAGTTAACTTGAATGCACACAAAACTATAGTTAGAAACATTTTGATAAAAATACTTAATCATAAATTAATAAATAAATACATTTGTTTGTAAACAGTGACAGCAGCGTCATATTTGCGATGCTCTCAGTTTTAAAAGGCAACTGACAGAAATCTGATCATTTATACATGGCCAAGAATCTGCATTAAACATAAGTTGCCAATATAACTCACGTTTTTCTCGTTTAAGCTGCCATGGGCCATCACATTCATCAAGTGTTACCCTTTCCATGATTGTAAACTTAAACTCATGATCTGTGTGTTCTACTGAATGTTTTGCTAGGGCAATAAATATTTATTTATTTTGATGTCATATAAATGCTCAGCAACTCTCTCTTCAAATTTGTGTTCGGTTTTCCCTATGTAGAAAACCGAACAGTGTTGGCAAAATGCCACATATACTAACCCACTAGTTAAGCAATTAAATGTAAAATTCTTTATAATTACTTGTTCTCCCATCATAATATAGAGGTCAAATGGAGCAACAACCAAATGTGGACATACGATAGATATTATTGACTGGTGAATATTGATGTTTTACTAGGGTGTTCAATTATATTTTTAACTTTTCAACCCCTTCTATAAGTAATTCATGGTTTGCCCACACCTTTTCAATAACATTCCTGTCTTCTTTTAAAGCAGCCCAGTTTTTCTGAATTATGCTCCTAATGGTCGTACTATCAATATTATAGTTTGTGATAAAGGAGTTAGTAAAATCTTTATTTGTTACAGGGTGATATATAGTTACATAGATGTGATGGGGATAGATTCACCAGAAGGGGAAGTGTTGTTGACCATAAATTTATCTATTTGTCCACCACCTACTAATGTTTCATGATGACTTAAAACTGGCTTGAAAAAAACCCTTTCTCTTTTGTTTATTACTTCATATATGAGTTGGTTAACAAAAGCATGTGGGTAACCTCTAGCCAGGAACATGCCCTTAATTTTCTCACACTCCTCTTGAAAATGGTCAGACCAAACCTTGACACATTTTGTGCTGCTCTTACAAACTGGCCCTCGATCACAGCTTGTTTTTGTTGGGGGGAATGTAAACTAGAATAATGCAGATAGGTGTTAGAGAACGTGCTTTTACAGCAAAGCTGCACATAAAATTCACCTCTATCATTCTTTACATAGAAGAATGTTTAGATAAGAACTACTAGATTCACTAGCCTCAAATGTAAACTTCAAAAAATTAGTGGCTGTATTGATGTAACCAAAAAAACGTTTAAAACTATCAAAATCATTGTTCCATACAATAAAAATGCAATTCAAAAAACTGGCATACAGCATACAATTTTTCATGAACTCTGAATTGAACACAGATTTGTATTCCCATGCTGTCATTGCAATATTAGCAAAAAGTCTGCCACACGTGGAACCCATTGCTACACCAGTTCATTGATGGGAGCATTCATGTTCAAGCAATATAAAATTATTATTTAACACAATTTCAGTTAGAGTTTCATAGGTGTTTACATTGTCCTGGCGACCCTTATTCAGAAAATCATTCAATACCTTACTCGCGAGGGATCACATTATACAGGTCCTGAGCATCCACAGTTATAATTAAACAATTTCTATTGAAGTCAAGAAGATTTATTTTCCCCAAAAGTCCCAAGAATCTTTACAAATGTTTTTTTCTTGGGCGACCAAATCATTGAGGAACTTCCCACATGTGTGTGTTATCAAACCTCTGGCATCCACGACTGGTCTCATTGGTGGCTCCTCAATATTTTTTACAAATTTTTGGGATGACAAAGATTGAGAGAATAAATAGCTGCTGTGGAGTTTAAGTAGCTGTATTCATTCAAGTCAATTTGTTTATCTATAAATAAATCATTAAGGTTGTCTCTCACCTTTTTAGGATGTATTAAGTTCATTCAATGATACCTTATTGGAGATAGCGCCAGAAAGCATTTTCAGCATTTTTTTTTTGTTTATAGTCATGTGCTTCCCTCACCACCAGACCACCAGCTTAATCTGGTTTTATCAACTTTACGTTTTGGTTACTTAGTGCTCTTAGAAGTTTTTTGTCATTAGGGAATCGATTTTCATTTAAGAATGATTTTTGTTTGTTGTTTTTCAACAATGCCCGAAAATCCAGTTCACGTATCTTTTCAAAACACTGAATTGAGGGTTGAACATGCTACACACCCTGAGAGTATTTGAGATATTAGTAGGAGTGTCAAACAAAATACTCAAGCTCAGTTTTCTAATAAATAGTTTAAAATCCATTGCAAGTTTTGCCATATTAGCACACTCATTAGGGACAAAAGTGAGTCCGTGCTCAAACAGGTTCGCCCACTTTGACGTTAAACAGTAATCCGAATAATTATATATGGTGAAATCCCCCTTACTTTTGGTAATCAAAAAACATGAAGAGCCACTGAAACTGGAAGAGGAGTACTCACAATTTGCCTTTGTTTTTTGCGTTTGAATTTCTAGTTCTACCACCATGTCTGACCTCTCTGGGGAGGTGTTGTCTGAAATCTCTGCTTCTGATAGTTGTGATTTGCTTCTCCTGGATTCTCTCTGACCAGTCAGGTAAAGGGGGTTCTAAAGGGAGATTCTCAGTGTTGTTGGTAACACTGTTTTGGTTATGTTTGAGTTATATTGACAACTTATGTTTAATGCAAATTCCTGGCCAGGTATAAATGATCAGATTTATGTCAGCTGCCTTTTAAAACTGAGAGCATCACAAAGATGACACTGCTGTCACTGTTTACCAACAAATTTATTTATTTATTCATTCAGGATTAAGTATTTTTCATCAAAATGTTTCTAACTATAGTTTGGTGTGCATTCAAGTTAAGTGACAAGAGTTTTAATTATTTAAAACTATCTACTCAGGTATTTGGGTTCCTATTGTGTATATTTATTTTTTTTAACTTAGGTTCATAGGTAGGTACTAGGCTATCTGCCCGAGGGCATTTATAAGCCTAGCCAGAGTGTGTCAGCTATCGCCGCCCCATTGATTAATTAATTGATCCTCTGTCAAGCAGAGCCAATGAAGTGATCCCAGGGGTATATTTTCCGTTACCCATCCACTCCTTCAAGGTTTTTCTTGAAGAGTGTTAGTGAGGGGCTCTGCCTAATGTAGTTTGGAATTTTGTTCCAAAGCATGGGGAGTCTCTGTGACAGGAATCTATCCATCCAGCATGTTCTATTTATTTTTGTGGCGAGGTTTAGCTCACCAAAGCGCATGGTACGCAATGACTTGGATTTCTTTAGTTGGAGCATGTCCATCAATTCTGAGTTGGACATGGCTTTGTAAGTCAGGCAGAGATCACCTCTGAGTGAGTGATATGCCACTGAGTACAGCCGGAGTTTTTTTCAGTCTGTCTGCATAGGACATATGTTTGATGCCAGTAATCCTCTTGGTGAGGTACTTTTGTGGTCTCTCCAGCTGTTGTAAGTGTCTTGTGAGGTACATCCCAAATGGGGCATTGTTCTCTATGATTGGTCTGATGAGTGATGAGTAGAGAGGCACTATGACCTCTTTATTTCTAGATGTGAACCCTTTAGTAATTAGATGGGCCACATAGAAGGATTTCCTAACTACTTTGGCAATATGATTGTCAAAGGAGAGATTACTATCTACCTGGGTCCCCAGATCTCTTATTACCTCTTCGGTATTAAGGGGGCTACCACCTATGTGGTTATTTATGGGTGCTTAGTTTTTCCCAAACGTGATGACTATGCATTTTTTGGCATTTAGCTTGAGGCCATGACTTTGGCACCAGGTGTCCATCTCAGCAAGGCCCTTTTGGAGGATGTCCGTGTCAGCTGGAGAGTCAGTTATGGCTCCCAGTTTGCAGTCATCAGTGAACTTGGTTAGCCATATTCCTCCTGTGTTTGCCTGTACTTCTAGGAAGTATATGTCAAACAGTAGGGTTGCCAGGACCGAGCCTTGCAGGATACCACTTGTGACTGGTTTAGAGTCAGACCTGAATCCTGCTATTCCTACCGTGTGAGTTCTGTCTGTAAGCCAGTTGGCAACCCATCTCGTAATGTAGGGGGTTATGTTCAGGCTGGTGAGTTTTCTGTAATACCCGAGTGGGGAATTGTGTTGAAAGTCTTGGCGAGGTCAAGCTAGGCTGTGTGAACAACCTTTCCCTCGTCTATGGCCTTGGCGACTGTCTCGAAGAAGTCAACCAGATTTAGTAGGCATGATCTGCACCTAACAAAGCCGTACTGGGTCGGGTAAAGTGTTTCAAGGTTCCCAATGTCTTTGTTAATGAGTTCCATGATGATGTGCTCCATAGCCTTGCAGACCAGGCTAGTCAGGCTTATGGGGTGATAGTTAACAGGGTCAGTTGTGGCCCCTCCCTTGTGGAGTAGAATAACCATTGTTGTGTGCCATTCTATAGGCACGTAGCCTGTGGAGAGGCTGAGGTTGAACAGCGTGTTTAGGTGGGGGGTGTTAGTTCTTTCTGTAGTTCATGCAAGACACAGCCTGGGACACCATCTGGCCCCACTGACACTGTGTTTTTGGCTTTTGAAAGGGCTATTTTAACCTGTGCGTCTGTGATTTCTGGGACACTACACTTATCTGGTATTGTTGTGGGCCCTTTTGGGGGTGAGAGGGGGGGTGAAGTTTGCACTGAATCTATCTGCCAGGATGTTGGCACTATCAGTAGGTTCAGTATATTTTGTGCTATTTTGCACTAGTTCAGTGCATATCTGCGAGTTGCCACTTAGATTGAAGGCTTTGTGGTTATCTTTTGAATCCTTGGCAATTTTTCTTTCAAAGTTAGCCTTGGATGATTTTATGAGGGACCTTAGTTTCTTACTGATACTGATCAGGGATGTCTTTCCTTCTTGGGATTTGCTTTTTTCTGAACTAGTTTCCTCCTTCTATTGTATAGCCTGTTTATGGCAGGGGTCTACCAGACTGGTTTCCTTCTCTTAGAAGAATGAGTATTGGTTTTGCTAGGGATGGCACGATCCATGCACCCTTGTAGGTGCTCATAGAGTGCATTTGTAAAGGTTTCTGCATCTTGGGCAGCATTATCCTTCAGCATGGGGGCTGTGAAACTTACCACCTCTGTCTTAAGTAAGGTGAAGTTTGCTTTAGAAAAGTGTTTTACTGTGGTTTCCTTAGTTGGGGGTGGTGGTGGTGTGTGGACATCCAGAGTGATTAGTTTATGGTCTGATCTAACCAGTGACGGGTTGACCTCCGGTGTGGAACACCTGTCGCCCATGTTGGTGATGACCAGGTCCAATATGTTTTCACCTCTGGTAGGGGTGTTTACCAGCTGATCCAGGGCATTTGACTTAATGAATTACAGGAAGAGCTGGGCCTGGGAGTTTGTACTTGAGTAGATTTCCCAGTTAATGGTATGGTAATTGAAATCACCCAATATTAAAGTGTTTGGTAGGACCTTCATGTTTTCCAGTGTCTCCAGAAAGGTGGAGTGGTGGTCCTGCATCATGGAGGGTGATCTGTAGCAGGTCACAATCTGCACTGCATATATGCCCGATGTTAGTTGCACATGGATGATCTCAGAGATATCATGCTGCGCCACTAACCTGGAGGTGTAGGTATCCTTGATGAATATGGATACACCCCCTCTTTTTGTGTTTCAGTCCGTGTTCTGTGGCTGAAACGTGTGGTACGAGTTGTAGCCCGGTAGTGCTGGGGTGCTCTCTGGAGCCTTGAACCAGGTTTTAGTTACTGCACAGATGTCGACATTCTCCATACTAAGGAGTGCTTTGAGCGTGTGCATTTTGAGATTTAAACTCCTGGCGGTGAGTAGCATAACCCACAGGTTTTTTGTTAATTGTGCTGTTTACGGAGGTGGGTTTGACTTTTGAGCCTTGCCTAAAAAAGGCACTATGGGGGCTAGCAAAAGCTTTGGCCAGTATTCAAAAGCCTAGGGGTAACAGGTGCAACCCGTCTCTTGTGAAGCAACGCGTCTTGTCGAGCATGTCATCCCAGGTTGACAGACACTGGATCCCCTTTGAAAGACACCAGAAGCTTAGCCAATTGTTGAAATTGATCATTTTCTCTTTATACTGATGTATCATCCTTGGTGAGGACAGGATGCTACAGCTACAGTGTAAGACATTGAGGAAGGATGTTTTTTATATTCGAAAGCTTTGTCGTTTTTAATAAATTTTATTTGGCTTGACGGTGTGGACAGACTATTTTCTCTTTTTTGCTGTTGCATTGGTGTTGCTCTCTCCACCTTATCACTTGTTCCACATTTTTATTGTTTGAGGGCAGGATGCTACTCAGGGTCAGGGTCATACCAGCCTGGGCTACATGATCAGAGAGCTCTTCCATGTCTCTTTTCATGTAGTCCAGGGAGGTACTTCTCAGGTCATTCACACCAACATGAACAATGACAGAGTCATATCTGTACTTGTTCTGGAGTGACCTGAGTGCTTGTGTTATGTGACGGATTCTGGCTCCTGGCAGGCAGCTAACAGTAACCTTCTGCTTGTCCAGCCTAGTGAGTGGGATGTCAGTGTGCCTCACTATAGAGTCACCTATTACTAGTGTGTTAGGTATGTTATTTCGCCTTAAGGGCTGTGATCGTGCAGCACACTGATTTTGTGTTTTATGTGTTGTCTGGTTGTGATGGGAGGTGCAGGTTGTGTGGGTGTCTGCTTTGGAGGTCTCTGATGCTTTTGCAGGTTTTTATTTAGAGCCTCCGAGTATGATTTTGCGTATTTATGTGTATTTTTTGCCAGTGCTAGTTTACTAGGTCTATGTGTGGCTGGAGGTGTGGTGCAAGTGTTAACCTTCTTCTCTTGACTGTTTGTTCCAGTCGGGTGGAGACAGCTTAGCCTCCAGTTTGTCTGTATAATTGCATCTCTCACATATGTTAGTGCTTTGTAGTAGGAGGAGAGGGTTGTCTGTGTACATGAGGCAGTTGTAACATTGCCTCAGGACACCCAGATTCACCAGCTGGACTGGAGAGTACACCTGAAATTGCCCTTTGGTCATGCCTGAATAGTAGTGAGCTGCTTAGTCGCTTGGTTGGTGAGGGGTGAATAAAGAGCCTTGCCCTGCTGGGCAATCAAGTGTCGGGGTATATTAGTGCTTGCTATTAGGTCTTAGCAAGTGCTGGACTATAGGATGCTTTTTGAGTGCTTAGGTTGAGAGTTAGACTAGTTTCAAGGAAAAAAACTGGAAGAGACTTAGTGGAGCCAGGAATAATTTAGCCCTAGCTAACCAGTTCTTCAAAACCGTGCAAACGTGGTTTTTATAGCAGGGAAATGAAAGAGGTAGAAATTAGCCCAAAATGGCCAATAAACTACTAACTTCTAGGCTGGAATCACTCCTCCAGGGACAGATAAGACTGCTCAAAGCTCCCCTCTCTCACAGGTGAACAGAGAAACTTCATTCTATTCAAGTAAGGTATGGGCAACTCAGAAACTTGTAACACAGCCCTGAATTCAGCACTAGCCTGAAAACTGGACTCTACTAGCTTAGAAAAGTGGAAAACAAGGAATTTTGTTTTTTTTTTTTGTTTGTTTTTTTGAAAAGATAAGGCAAAAACAGTAAAAAATACACTTAAAACAGCTTTAAACATCTACAAACGCTCAGAAAATACTATAGCACTTTAGTGTGTAGCCTACAAAAGTTAAACAAATTATTTAAACAAATAATTACTTTTTAAAAGTGCAGGCAGTCAAATAAGTACAATATGTGAAAATAACAAGCTTTTAAAACACAATAAACTCTGGAAAATCGGCATTTAGGCAGAAAACAGTTAAGTACAGCAAGAACTGATACTTAATCACTCCATAGTCTCTCTTCTAAGCTAGAAGGCTTGTATCAGTTTAAGGCTTTCTAGTGTTTCCCAGTAGGTTAATTACAGGAAAGATGGGAAACAAGCGCAGATGTGGTCTTTTATACCAGAAAGTTGAAAGAGATGGACAAATTGCCCAAATGGCCAATAAACTACAATTTCTGAGCCAAGAATAACTCCTCTGGTGGTAGACAGGCTACCTAGTGCTTACCACTCCACTGATAAGCTAGAAGGCTTTCCTCCAACACATAGAGGCTTGCAGGGCTCAGAAGCTTACCAACAGTCCTGGATAAAGCAACTCTGTATCTGGACTAGGCTAGTTACAGGAATGGTGGGAAACAAGCGCAAGCACGGCTTTTAAACCAGAAAGTTGAAAGAGATGGAAAAAACTGCCCAAACGGCCAATAGCTACAATTTCTGGGCCTGGAAATAAAATTGCTAAAGATTCCAAAGACAACCACAAGGCATTATATAGTTATGTCAAGAATCTAAATGGCAATGCTCAGATCTACTCTGAGCTACAACAGAATGACATTAAATATACTGATCCCAAGGATATTGCCAATATCCTGGCAGATGGATTTAGTGCCAACTTCACCCCCTTCTCACCCCCTAAAGGGCCCATCTCAATTCCAAAAGATTGCCATGGTCTGGTAATCACAGCCACACATGTAGAAACCACACTCTCCAAAGCTAAGAATACAGCATCCATGGGACTAGATAACATCCCAGGCTGTGTACTACATGAACTACAAAATGAACTGATACCTCACCTAAGTGTCATGTTTAATCATAGCCTCACCTCAGGTTTCATGCCCACTGAGTGGGGCACATCTACATTTATCCCACTCCACAAAGGGGGATCCACCTTGGATCCCGGGAACCACCGTCCCATCAGTCTGACGAGCCTGATCTGCAAGGGCATGGAACGCATTATCATGGAACTTATAAACAAAGACATTGGCAACCTTCCAACACTGGACCCCCACCCAGTTTGGGTTTGTGAAGGGCCGATCTTGTCTCCTGAACCTGAATGACGTCTTCGAATCCATCTCCAGAGCTGTGGACAAGGGTAAGGAGGTCCACACAGTCTATCTGGACCTCGCCAAGGCCTTTGACACCATCCCCCACTCTGGAATCATAGATAAACTTACTACGCTGGGCATAAATCCCTATGTCACTCGATGGGTTGCCAACTGGCTTACTGACAGAACACAGACTGTAAAAGTAGCCGACTCCAAATACAGCTCCAGACAGGTGACAAGTGGAGTACCTCAGGGTTCAGTCCTGGAACCGCTCTTGTTTAGCATCTACGTCTCTGAAGTACAAGCCAACACTAAGGGACTTTGGCTAACAAAGTCTGCAGATGACTGCAAACTGGGAGCCATTATTGAATCCCCAAATTATGTGGATATTCTACAAAAGGGCCTTACAGAAACAGATGCTTAGTGCCAGAGCCATGGGCTCAAGCTTAATGCCAAGAAATGTATAGTTATCCCCTTTGGGAAAAAACATGTACCCATGAATTACCACATAGGTGGCAGTACACTAAACACCGAAAGTGTGATGAGAGACTTAGGGACACAGGTGGACAGTGGTCTCACCTTCGATAACCACAACAGTCAGGAAATCCTTCTATGTGGCACACCTCATCACTAAGGGCTTTTCATCCAGAAAAAAGGAGGACATTGTCCCACTGTACTCATCCCTCATTAGACCCATTACAGAGTACAATGCCCCATTTGGTATGTACCTCACAAGACATCTGCAACAGCTGGAAAGGCCACAGAAATACCTTACTAAAAGAATCACAGGCCTAAAGCAGATGCTCTATGCTGACCGTCTAAAAAAAACTCCAGCTATACTCTGTGGCATATCGTCTGGTCAGAGGTGACCTCTGCTTAACATACAAGGCCATGTCAAATCCTGAGCTGTTGGACATGCTCCACTTAAAGAAATCCCAGTCCCTCAGAGCCACATGCTCCAGGGATCTAAACCTTGTCATCACAATGAACAAAACATGCTGGAGGGATAGGTTCCTGACACAGAGACTCCCCATACTCTGGAACAGATTGCCCATACATGTCAAGCAGGGCGCCTCCTTGGCCCTCTTCAAAAGGAACCTTGACAAATGGATGGGAGATAGGAAATTCACCTCGGGGATCATGTCAGTCACCCTGGTAGACAGGGGTCGAGGGAAGTAAATATTGTGGGAAGAAATAACCAGGGAATTGTTATGGCTAGGCATGTATAGGCCCTAGGGCCGACAGCCAAGTACAAACCTATGAACAAAAATGTTTTTATAGAGTCATGGATTCATAGATATTCCAAAGCACTGAGTCTCATGACCAGTCTCACCTTGCTAGTACTGTCCCTCATGCAGCACACCTCATTTCTCCAGAAGGCCTAAACCAGTCAATCCTGAAGTAAATTTGTGGATATGAATCCTGTCATCAAGTTTATGTTTAAAGGAAGACAGTAAGTAGTACTGCTTAACATGCAGGGAGGGGGTTATTCCAGAGATCTGGGAGGTGCAGGGTTATAAACTATCCCTCCATCATGCTTTATTTATCTTTAATTATCTTGTTTATTTTCATTTAAAATAATGTAACTTGAGCATATCATAGGTTATGATTTTATTTTTTTATTTTGAGTGTTGCTCGCATTTGTGTGTTGTAGCTCATTTGAGATTGCAGTTGTTTGAGGTGATTACAAATTAGACAGATATATAGACACAAAGATGGATAGATATATAAAGACAGATAAGCAGATGTTTTTTTTTTACTGCAGTCATATTTAAGCTTAACCTAGGTTGCTCTGACAAGTATTTTGTTATTCCTGATGTGTATATCTTTGTACTTACTTTGGTCCAAGATTTTTGTTTTTTGTTTATGAATGGTGAACTAATACTTTGTACAGAAAAGGTCATGTTCAGTGTCAAATAAGTAGCCAAGGCAGTTGTATAGACATCTAGTCAGATTTATACTTCTTCTTGATCGTTCGTCTTAATAATGCTTTACCTGTGGACTGTTGTTTTATTTCCTCGATTAACTGTTTTGCTGAATGAATTATTCTTATAGTCATCTATTGTTCTGACTGGAGTTATTTTAGCTATTTTATTTTATGAAATCTTTAGATTATTGCAGCAATATGACAAAACAAAATTAATTAAATAAGATATGCAAAAATGTGCAGTGACAGTTTTTCATAAATATGTAGCACTGCAATAACAGTTTTCTTTCAAAATGCTTAATATACATACGCATTAAATTACTAAAAATACTCAACAAAAGCACTGCTGTCAATGTGCTTTCCACTGCATTCAAGTATTTCAATGGCTACACAAAGAAAACAATTACACAAGAGAAAAATTATTCACTCACTGACGAATCTTTCCAAATATAATGGTAACTGATTTAAATAAACAATGAAATACTGGCATAAAAATCATAACTGCAAGTGTAAAAAAGTGAATGTGTTCAAAATGTGATGTAGTGATCATTGAATACATGGCATTGTAATACAGACTTGAATTCTCAGCACATCTACAGAGTACGCACTCCAAGAAACAGAGTAATAAAAATGGGTAACAACAGATGACTGCTGCAAAAATCAATACATGCTCAGAAACACTGTATGTATTAAGACAGGTCTGGGAATTGCATCTCTAGTACAAGAGATCTAGAAGGTTAAGATGGGGGTTTCATTCATCAGTCTGGAATTTAATCTCCTGAAATATAAACTCTATAGATAGACTTCAAGATGGAGATAGAGGCATCAGAGAAGAAGAATTTTAAATATAATGTGCACCAAAACTAGTAGTTTTGGTACTAGGCTTAACCAACAAAAATAATATACCGAATGTAACCTCTAGCATTATCACAGAGGATAAATTTTAAAATATGTTAGAACTAGAAAGTTTATATAACTGGATAAGGAGGATTTAGGCCTCATGCAAAGTGTGCATTTTGGGTTGAATAATACTCTGGACTATTTAGCATGTTACTACAGGAATGCTGATTGTCATGGGA
The DNA here is from genome assembly GCF_019279795.1 of Protopterus annectens. Classification (NCBI taxonomy): domain Eukaryota; kingdom Metazoa; phylum Chordata; order Ceratodontiformes; family Protopteridae; genus Protopterus; species Protopterus annectens. The sequence continues at coordinate 41,494,602 of NC_056745.1, forward strand.
TTTAGAACAACTTGTGGGTGATGGCTAGTTGTTCAGTAAAAAATATGAATTTAAAAATACTTCACTAATGTCAATGTAAAAGGAAGAGATGAGACTTTCCAAGATGGTTACACATTAATCAACACCTTAACTTCAGCTTTTGCAGTATGAAAAAAGAAACTGAAAGAGAAGTACCAGGAACTTTGTCACTGTTAGTAAATTCAGTTACTGGCTAGTTAAGTACACTGCCTGAATGCCAGCAAAGAAGAAACTAAGAGAGCCCGGAAAGAAAAGAGCAAGTATAGGGGAAGAGAAAACATCGACTGGGAAGAATCCTGCAGCTCTTCAGCAAGAAAAGCAGTTGAAATTGCAGCTTTGTTGAAAGACGTGACTTTCAGTAATCTAGAGGAAAAAAATAAGTCAAATGTGCTCAGAGCAGATTAAAATAAATGAAACACTGAAGTAGTATATCTAGTCAAATAATAAAAAGCTGGAAAAATGGAAGAAACTTTAAAAAGATATTCAGATGAGCTGAAAAAACTGCAACAATTAGAGGCTGAAATAAAGAAAAGACTGTTAAAGAAGAGATATTTAAAAAAATGGTAGAATTAGCTACCAGGCTATAACTCATTCCACACCTTTTGGTAATCGAATAACACATTTTAAGAGTAAACAAGTAAATAATAGAACACTGGATGTAATGAAAACTCTTCCTTTAGCAATAAGTGTTTCAGCTTGTTTTTAGAAGCCTGCAGCTGAAGACTACATTTTTTCATCTTACATTTCCATGGAGACATGTTGATTATAGGACAATAAAAAAAAGCCAAACTTGTGTTTCTTCCAAGCTAAAAGTTTATGTTTTCTGAAAACATGCAAGTGTTTTTTTCACATCTGGGAGGAGAAAAAAAAAATAAAAACAAACAGGCACCGATTAGTATAAGTACCAAGCTAAAAGTTTATGTTTTCTGAAAACATGCAAGTGTTTTTTTCACATCTGGAAGGAGAAAAAAAAATAAAAAACAAACAGGCACCGATTAGTGTAAGTAGAAGCACATGTAATAACATGTGTCTTAGCATGCACAATCTAAACTTTAGGCTAATTAAGGCCTGTGTTTGCAGCTGTCTATTTGGAGCAGTTGTTCCTACTAGGAGGGTTAAAATTCATTATTTGAAGATGTACATAATTTGGTGTTTTTAAGTTTACAGCTTATGGGGGGTATTCTCTGGGGTTTCATTAAAACAAAAACTCTTGTAAAATGTGGCATATGTTCCAATGTTGATAAGAAAAAACTGTATAAATGATCAACCTGCCAAACATTAGTGGGTGCATGCATCACAAAAGCTGTAAATAGCCATTTTAAACAGCTGTTATATATGATAGGTAGGAATAACATCATAACAGTGACACTTTCCTTATAATCTTGGAATGTGAATAACCTCACAGACATAGACAAAAGGAAAGAATATTTAATTATATTAAGAAATGAGGAGTACAAATAGCAGTGCTATAGAAGACACATTTGGAAATAACTGAGCATGTGAGTTTAATAAAAAAAGGATTTCAGGATGGATATTCAGCAGAATATCAGGCAGAAAAGAAAAGGGGGGTACTTATATTATTTGTTAGAGGAGCTCCAAAAGTAATATAGGAGGGATAAAGGATAATAATGCCAGGTATGTGGTAGTAAGGGGCTACCGGCAAGGGATGAGGATTATGCTGGCATCTATCTATATCCTATATAAAATTGCTATTATGGAGCTTCAAATACCAGGGAGAAATAATCAGCTTTCATCAGAGGCTATTATTTATAGGTGAGGACTAGAATTTAATTTGCAACAATGAGGATGTATCAGGGTGAGGTAGAAGGGAAAACATAACAAAAGAGGGTAGATTTCTTAAGATACTTATCAAAATATTTGGTATCGAAAAATGTGACTTCAGTAGTAAGAACTCTGAGAGAATTTACATATTATTCCCTGAGGTACAACAACTAGAGTAGAGAGAAATTATATTACAAAGGAATGTGTGCATTTAACTGAGAACTTAGACACACATCCAACAACTATTTCAGATCATGCACTAATAATTGCAAAGATAAAAATGCAGAGTAATGAAGCAAAGATGAGACACTGGCACTTCCCCACCTACCTGTTAAGTTGGAGTTCTTATGGAAGATAGAAAGTACTCCAAAGGTTTTACCCAGTGAGTTGGATAAAATGAAAGTGGAGCTTAAAATTAGGGTAGAATTAAAAGAAACAAAGATATGGTTAAGGAGTAACAGTAATTATTTAGAGGGGCTGACAAAGGTTACAGTACTGCATAATAAGGGGAATATCACAGAACAAGAAAAACTGCAACTGCAGAGTGCTAAAGATAAAATAAGGGAACACCTGGATAATATGCATGAGTTTAGAGAGACTGCTGTTAAGCAACTGTTTTTTTATAACAACTCCTGAGCACAAACACTTTTGGCACAATGACTTAAGTAATATAATGCAGAAACATTGTTGCCAAATTTAGGGAGCCTATAATAAGAAAAATAACCAGAGATCCCGTAGACGTATTATAGATATTTCTGAAATTTTATGAAAACTTTTAAATATAAACAGAAACTTGGAGAAATCAAGAAAAAGCACAAATGGAAATATTTATGAAAGACTTAAATATGCCAAAGTTAGAGATAGAGGAGGCTCAACAACTAATAGTTACAGTTAAAGAAGATGAGATAAAAATGGTTATGTATAACCAAATCAGCAATAAAGTCTCCAGGAATAGATGGTATTCTGGTTGAGGACAGAAGCAAGTGATAAATATCAGGAAAGTTGTGTTTAAAAGTATTTTAAAAGAAGGGGAAGCACAAACATCTTGGAAAAAGCTGAGGTGGTTGAAATACCTAAAGAAGGTAAAGGTCCATCAGATCCAACTTCATAGAAGCCTATTTCAATTTTAAACCATGATTGTAAAGTGTTTATTTCTATAATGGCTACAGGAAATGCAAAAGTGTTGCCAAAATTGATAGACATGGATTAATGTGGTTTTGTGGAGGGGAGACAAACATTTGACAACATTAATAGAACAAGGATGATCCAGAAGGAAGCAGAATGCAAGAAAATACTGCTGGTGGTGGTGGGTATTGATGCACAGAAATCATTCAGCACAGTAAGCTGGGAATTTATGAGTTGGGAAATGGAAGCATTTGCATGCCCTGATGCAATAATAAGATTGATTAGGAGGATATATGAGGATTGGAAGCAAAAAACAAAGCAGAAAGGTTATTCTCTGTTAAGTTGGGTCTGAAGAGAGGAACTAAGCAGGGGTGCCCTCTTTCTCCTTTGTTGTTTGCATTTTATATAATACCATTGGCAAAGAAAACAAGGGACTCAGAAATCTAAGGATGTAATTGGTATGGGATTCAAGAAAGGTTGGCTTTATTTGCAGATTTTTTTCCCAGTTTTTTTCAAGATATAAAATTAATGAAGATAAAACAAAGGTTATATCTGTAAACCATGTACCCACACATGAACTGGTTTAGCAATACCAATATTTATGGGGACATAATAAAATGAAGTACTTAGAAGTATGGGTAAAAAAGGATGCTGCTGTGGCAGCTAAAGGTATGTGGAAAGACATTAAACAAAAGATAATACAAAAAGAGAGAAACTGAATTCTCTTGCCAATGGATATGAATAGCAGGATACAAGCAGTAAAAATATTTTTAGTCCCTCTAGTTTTATACACAGGTCAGGCATATTTTTAATCAACCGGTGGAGAAACTGTGGATAGCAATTTATAAAGAGTTGAAGGATTTTATCTGGGAGGGGGGATGGCAAGAGTTAAGTGGAAAAAGTTGATCTTTCCAATAGAACAGAGAGGTTTAGGATTACCTGATTTGAAGGGATATTTTAAAGCTACAGTTAAGGCTCTTACACATAACACAAGCAGAAAGCTACAATTCAAAGTGGAAAGAGAGGATGATAAAACAAGGGGAAGTTCAATAAATAAGGAAAGAGAGGGATTTTGGACACAGATCGTTAAGGAGAATAACAGCAGTTACACAGAATATCATATTCACAAAGTAGCAGAAAGTATACTAAGAAATAATCCAACACAGGAATGCAGAAAGGAGACTCTGCTGACAGGGATGACTGCAATTAGGGGTAAAGAGAATAGGCAAGAGGGGGGTGAAATTTACTGTAGGAATCTGGCAAAGTAACCAAGATATTGGGAACAAATAATTAGAGAGGTAAAGGTAACATAATGGGGAGAGGCCATGAAGACATTTGGAGTGCAGGTTAGACATTGCTTTCCCTAATCAGGGATTGATATTAGAGTAGAGGCAAACAGAAGGGGATAGGGAGATCCAAAGTGGAAGACCTGCACTGGTTGAGTTTTTAGTTGAATCTAGAACAGAAGTTGCTGTTAGAAAAAGGGGATATTTCATAGGGTATACAAAATATTGCACAATAACTAAAGGAATCAATCAGAGGAGGTCAGAAAAGATTGGGAAGAGAGATTAGATCAGCAGCTTATAAAGAAACAATGAGAAGCCATCATGTATGTCTCTCAAATAAGCAACAAAGTTCAGAAGATTTAGGATTTTTGCCTGGAAGTGTTTGCATAGGTAATTTTATACTGCAAGCAGACCCCATAGACTTTTTCCTCAGGTGGATGTCAAATGTTGGAGATGGAATTGGGATGAAAGAGGTAACTGGAAACATATGTTTTCAGAAAAAAATTGGCAGGCTTTAAAAGTTCCCTACAGAGAGTACTCTGTCAGGAATACTGGGTGAGCAAATGAATGTAACTAAACTAAATGACTTTTTGAGTTGGGATACAGGATCTGAATTGCCTAGACAAAGTAAGGCCTTGTTACCAAGTTCTACCAAAAAAAAAAACAATTACTAGAAAATGGAAGGCAAAGTCTAAATCGACCATACTTGAAGTAGTGAATATTGTATCAGAGATAAAAACAGGAAGCGGTGGGATCTTTAGAAAGGGTAGGAGTAAATTTCATAGAAACAAATGGAAACTGTGGGAACGATTCATGCAGAAAAAATGATTTAGAGGAGGAATGAGGTTTAAGAGAAGGCAGAAACTAAACAATTTATATAATGCTGGATTGATTATATTGTATAGTACAAGTTATGTGATGTGTAATGTTTGTAAATATGAACTTGTTAATATGGTTTGATTACTTTTATATAAATGTAAATTTGGCTTTGCCACCAGTGACAATTCAATAAAGTTTTTTTTTGTGTTAAGAAAGAGACATGATTATGGTGCCAAAAATACAGATTTTCAGTCTGTTTTTGCTTTTCTTGGTCTAGCAGTTGGTGTAATGATGACATAAGGCTGTATTTATATTAGTGTTGCAGTTCTTCAGATCCAGAATCAGCAGACCTCAATGAAGGATAAAAAGAAATGTGCTCACTTTGCTTGTACAAGTACTTCAGGGAGTTGCCTGACCTCAACTACCACACTAATTAACTTTTCTACTTGTCTCATATACAGTAGTTTAGTAGCAGTTCAATCCAGTTTTATTGTTCGGAGAAGGAATATATACCCCATGGTAGATTCTCTGCATTCCTCTCTCAACCTATTTCAATTCCAAAACCCAGTCTTGATTATGACATGGCAACTGATAAGTCACTGCAGCCTATACCTTCTGGGACACTTGTATGGTTAGAAGAGGCAGTGTCTGTCAGTTTGTAATACAATATTCGGACATGCAGTAGTTCTCATGGACTGCTAATTGAAAAGCACTATTAAGGGAAACTCTTTCTTTAAGAGCGTGGCAAAGCTACAGATCTAGCACTAAGCGCACACACATGCATATACAAACACATACATATACACACATTTGCCTTCCACTCACATATGATTACAAGTTATGTGGCATTTCAGTAATTAACTCATATTAATATAAACAAGCTTATGGTAGTAGGGGTGTTTATGTCTGTGTACAGCTACACCACACGGACATGTATCTACGTGTGTGTGTGTGTGTGTGTGTGTGCACGTGTGTGCATGCACACGTGTGTTTATAAAGTTTTTTAACAAAATTTTTCTGTATTTATTTGTGCAATGAGATAAACAGATGCTCACAACCTTTAGGGCTAACAGTTTCTTGGACAATGATGATGTTTTTGACTTCTATATCTTTGTCGGAGGATATGATCCCTTTCCTCATGTTTTCCACATCTCTCAGAGTAAGTGGCATCATTCTGCAGTTTACAGAAAAATGTGTGGCAGCAGCTAAGAGTATGTGAAGACACAACATGTTTCTAGTTTAGACTATTTCCACCTGTCAAAAAACTCACACTATCCCTCAAGAAGCAGAAATGGTGTTGAATACTTGCAAAATGTCACTCCTTTGTATTTATATTTCAAAAAAGGGTCAGGTCATACATGCTGACTAGTGCTTTTCCATGTATAATATTCAAATCCTTAGGATGTTATAAACACACTGACATCCTTATTAACCATACAGAAGGCTTACGTGAATGTTCCAATTAGCAAGCAAGCATGCTGTACGCTGCCATACATTTAACTGAAAATATTCAATGAAAATATTAATTTTTAATAATCTGGAACTTTATCAACCAGAGTGCTAACAGGCACTGTCAAAAAAACAGGGAAAAATGAGTATAGCACGCTGCCCAGATTTAAGGTCAGTAACAGCTTGTCTTGTGCTAAAATTATTCTATTAGGCAAATTCAATATCTTGAGAAGACTCAAGTCTTAGAATGCAAATGCGGATAATAATGAATGTGAATAAAAAGAGAAACAATTAATCTTCTTCTGTTTTCTGACCCCATTGCAGTAGATGCTTTACAGAGTACAGATGCACAGAAATGCCATTTCAGCTTTTTATTCTAAAGCAATATATCAACCACTGGCAATTCCTTACAAGGGAACATGAACTCTATCCTAAAAGCTTTTTATTCTGAAGAAATCATTTGGGGACAGGGGGATTCTAATTATGCAAGCTGCAATATATTTCATAAACAAAGAATACCAGGCCAAGTTCTTGATTTACAATGACAAAGTAAACTTTATACAAAAAAACAAAGCTAAGTAGGTAGAGTTCATAAGAATTTCATTTAAGGAAGTATTGATTTATAATATAAATCTTAGAAAACATATAATACAAAAGGTTCAGAACATTAATATTGACTTATTAATGTTTGAATCCAATGTCTGTCACATCTCATGATGTGACTTTCAACAAATCACTTAATCCTGATGTTCAGTGCTTCCCCAATTATCTTACTGATAAGCAATTTATGAGATTAGTGGTATCTGTTCCAGAATACACTACCCTTACCGTGTAAACATCCACAGCAAATCTGTCCTTATCATTGCCAGTGACTGTTTAATAAATGTTGCTATAGTTACAGTTAGTGTTTGTGGAGCAAACTCACATTATTGGTGCCCCTCCTACCTGATTCCATAGTAACAAGGTTAGTTTACCTGTCTATCCATGTAACCAGAGTTCATCTGACCGTCAAAAGTTCTGAGGCAAGGGTATGTACCTGCCCACACTGGCATGGAAAGGCAAAAGTGGGATAAGATCAGAGGCACATTTTTCAGATTTGTAACAGGTTGCAGCTGTAATGGATACAAAAGAAATGCTTGAAGGTTTACAATAAGGAAATTTGCTAATCTGGTTGGAATTTCTATGATCAAGTTGTAATGATGAGATGTTACTGTGCTCCTCTGAAAATAAGGATAAGTTTCAGAATAAAACATTTCCTTAAAATCTAGACTGCAGTAAGGAACCCTGTGTCTAGTAATTACAGAAAATAAGGCATTTTAAATGTTTGCCGGCTATTTCTTCTGGTACTAATGTTCATACCCTACAATGAATGCGGATTAACTGATCAATGTTTTGAGCACACGACTGTTTAAAGTTAAGAGTTTCAGTTAAAAATTGTGATTTTCTTTTTCACAGAATGTTGGGCTGGCACAGCCTGGAACTGGAGTAGCTAGGGGTTGAGGGGTGGCAAAAATGGGCTTGGACTTGATAAGGAAGTCCCTGGAAGTGTTTTGCCTAAAACAAATTTAAATAAGTTACAATAAAAAAAAGATGTCAGTCAAACAAATGATTTGAGGTATGTAAAGAATCACATTATCCTGGGCCTTGTCTACATGGTTGTACAGAATCACATTATCCTGGGCCTTGTCTACATGGCTGTACAGTAGACAGTCCACAGGCTATCCAGTTTTATAGATGTTTTAGCAGACAGAGTATCACATCTCAAGGAGATGGTTATAATACTGCAAGGATCTTTGCAAATAATATTTAGGGATGGAGTAGGAAGAATCTCCTCTTGGGTTTGCAGTTGTTTCTTATGGGGGAAACTGAAGCTACAAAGGAAGTTAACTGAACTGTGGAAGAAAAGTGCAATGGGTATAAGTAGAAAAGTAAGAGAAGATGCAGACTGCAGTTTCTAGGTCAGTAAGGAATGGAGGCTAGTGTGCTCTCTCTCTCTCTCTATATATATATAAATAAATAAATAAATATATATATATATATATATATATATATATATATATATATATATAAATGTATACATGGAAATAATGTCATTTGTTGAATTGACATGCTTAACATTGACCAAATAATGTTGAAACATGAGTGTCGACACCCATTTGCTCATGCACCAGGGTTACACCTCAGAACATGATACATTAAAACAAAGTTTTTGGTGGGCAAGCCTCCCTGCACCCTCCACACCCACATCCTTTGCCACACAAATGTCAGCCATATGTAGGGTTGACCAAAGTGGATCGACCATACACAGGTCAATCTTAGCCATGATCGACCACTCTAATGGCAACCGTTGTGGGATGTGATACTCCAAAATTTGAGGGATCAATCTGGACTTCCATTTTTGTCCTTTCTAAAAGGAATGATAGTATCCTGGCAACTCTCCTCAAATACTGACAATCCTTCCTACATCTGTTCATTTAACGTACCTGGACAAGGGTAATTCATATAAAGTGTAACTTACAATTCTGGGCTACTGGTCACCTTCAATTGATCATAATGTGCATATACCAGTGCACAGACTGTAAACTCACTGCCTAGTTTTCCAGAAATTGTACCTCTACTCCCTTTTAGCAGCCATTTCATCATCCAGGGAGACATACTTAGCTTTGCTGCAACTCTTTAACAGACTTTTGCTGTCAGAGGCTGTAGATGCTGCTAAATGGTAAATCACTAGAAACATACCCCTTTATTAAAAACCAACCCTACTGGGAATGCATGAAATTTAGCATTTGGTGATACAGAAAAGGAGCATGTTCCCATTTCAATTGCCTTTTCTCTATAGTTTAGTTCCAGAATTGCATTCTTCTTTCCAGGAATCATTTCATATCTCGCACTCTCTCTCTCTCTCTCTCTCTATATATATATATATATATATATATATATATATATATATATATATATATATATATATATATATATATACATACACACACACAAATATATATATATATATATATATATATATATATATATATATATATATATATATATGGTTACCAATATATTGGTCAACCATGCGACCTGTGTATGGTTAATATTTCATATGGTCAACAGTTGTGTGATAAAAGATGATCCCTATGGAAGTGGATCATGGGATCTTGTGGATAGTATCTAAAATTAGCAGGTGTATGAAGGTGAAAAAAAATAGTTTTAATAAAACATGTTCTGAGGAGTAACCATGATGCATGCACAGATGGGTGCTGTCATTTGTATTTTGACATTATTGGGATGATGCTAAACACAATGTCTGATAAATGCCTTCACATCCATAACTAAGGATATGGTATACGGCTGCTCTAGGTTTCCAATGAACAAAGTTAATGCATATGCATCACTGACAAATAACATACCAGATCAGAAAGAAATAGAATAAAAGACAATCAGCATTTATTAGGCCATATGGCCTTTGTAAGTATGGCAATTTGACCAGAAAAACTTCAGTAAAAGGCAATGAAACATATTGGTTGTCAGCGAAGGCAAGGCATATCATTGTGTGCACCTTCCAGTGGATACAGCAGACAACACAAAGTGTATCAAAACTTCATAAGACAATGTAATGGAGTTTCAGTTTGGAAATTAGATTGGCTAGGTAGTCAGGACATACTGCTGTAAATGGATGTTGCTGGACAAAATGGAGTGTTTCATGGTTTGCAAGTTTTTGGCCTCAGCAGTGTGCTCTGATATATAAATAAAGTTTGTGTTTTTGATCCAATTCTTGTACTAGTCACAGCAAAAATAAGCTGCCATTTCTTAAACCCAGGTATTTTTCCATCCCAACATGATGCCTCAAGGAATTTAACCCTTTGTTACGTAAGTAAGTCTGCCATAAAATGGCTTAATCTCTGCTGAAATAACTTTCTCCTTTTCTCCACCTATGCATTATGTCACATAACCCCCTTCCGGCACAGACCCAGAGGTGAAGAAATGGATGTAGTCAGGCTATTCACTGCCATGGAGGGAACCTGTGTGGTACAGAACAGAAACATTAAAACACTGCAAAGCTTAGACCCACCTAGTGAGCTTGGCATTCTTATCTTGGTGGTAGGACAACCAATGGGGTGGAGTGTGGTCCATGACTAGGGTAAACAGGTGACACAATAAGTAGTAATAAAGAAAAATGAGTGTCCACCTTATGTCAAGGCATTCCTTTTCAGTTGCTGCATAAATAGTTTCATATGGAATAAGTTTTCAGCTCAATAACTGCAATTTACTGCTCCTCACCCTGACATTCTCATGACAAGACTTCTCCAGAACTACTTACAAAGCATCTGTAAGAACCAAAAAAGGCTATGAATACTTGGAGATTAGCAAAACTGAGTATGACCATGACACACTTTTTTTTAATTCATGAACACTTTTTTAGTTTGCTACATCCTCTGAACCTTCTGAAGTGCCTTGGGTTCAATGGGTTTTGTTAAGAGGTAAACAAAATCCACAAATTTCACACTGCTCCTGGCTAGGCCTAGAAAGCCTTAGCATCCATGTTCATTGCTTTTTACAGCCCCCTGTCCAGTGACAAAAGCTGAGTATTACCCTTCACCATTCTTACTTTGTACTTAGGAGGACAGGCTCTTAATCCTGTCATTCTTAAGGCATCCAGAACAGCTTACACTTCAGGTAGGTGACTACCCAAGTCACAGCTATAAACCACAGACCTGTCCCCAAGCCACAGCTATAAACCACAGCCCTGTCCAAAGCCACAGGTATAAATCACAGCCCTGTCCCAAAGTCACAGCTATAAATCACAGCCCTGTTTCTAAGTAGCTATAAATCACAGCCCTATCCCAAAGTCACATTTATAAATCACAGCCCTGTCTAAATAAGCAGCTGTGTAACAGGTATGGGGGCACGAAATTCTAACCAAGAGCCACAGAAAAGTATGGCGGGCTCCATGGACACCAAAACATAAGCCCCCCATACTGAAACAGGCCTTTCAGGGTTTAGAAGGTGGTCTTTTCACTAGTTTGTTTTATCATAAGTTCTTACCAGTACACTTTTATAAGGAACATAGTACTTACATATCTTGTCTTACCAAGTTTTTCAGTGAGTTAATTTAATCTCAGCATAGGATATGCATCAAACTTTGAAATGTCATTTAAATAGTGAAAATCATTCCAAACTTCATTCCAAACTGTTTACTGCCACTTGGCTTGGGTACTATAACAATGACACTATACCGTGTCCTCGGACACTCTTCTATTACTACTGTTTGCAGACCTTCTGTATTTCCTAATTAATCAACTGTCTTTGGGCCACAGGAATGTTGTAAGGCTTAAGCCTTTCTTTGTCTCTTGACATCATGGCATTACACATTATGCCAAGGTGGTCTTCTCTGGCAGACTTGAAAGCACATTCTTATTCGCTGAACAGAATCCTGTACTTCTTTTTCTGATGTCTGGACAGACCTTCATTGTACTTCTGGTTCTGGATTCTGACTTGACAGGTTTTACTGTAGGAAAACATGTCACAAAGTCTCTCTCTTCTGTCCAGGGGTTTAAAATATTGACATGGAATATTTGTTTGGGTTGCCAATTTCCATGCCTGTCTGACTTTGTAATCCCACAAAACTTCTCCAAGCATCTCACAGAGCTCTCACAATTTTTCCAAACATTTTTTCTCTGCTGTAGGGACTAAAATTGACTCCCTGGCCCCAAGTTGAAAGTTTCTTAACCTAGAATTTCTTTACAGCTGTGTACTTCTAGCTACTTGAACCTGTACCAAATACACTTTAGCAAATGGTATGACAGCTAACACATCCAGTGCTACTTTTTGACAGTAGTGGTCTCCTCCTACAAATGTATTTAGCTGCATCTAGAATACCCTTCAGATGTCTCCCTTACAACAGTCAGATGGACTAAAGCATACGGAAGCCTGAGGTGTGTGTCTGATGGCAAACATTAGGTATGGCAACATTCAGTCCTAATGCTTTCCATCTTTATCCATAATTCCCCTCAGCATGGTCTTTTCATCTTACTAAATCAATCTTCCAGTACATCTGTTAGCAAGAGATAAAAAAGAAGTTATGTACTCACCATAACATTCCATCTGTGTTGTCCATTTTCATTCCTCCTCAACCTGTTGGTTCAGATCCGACCCTCGGATCCAACGGCCACTTTCTATAGCCCCAGCATCCAATTCTCAAGTGCCTCACTTATCCATAATGCCTCATTCCCCTAGATTACCTCAGGCTTAGTTTGTTGCTACCATATTTACAGTATATCTATCTCTATATACAGATTAGACAAAGTTCAGGATCTCAAACAGAAACACAGTTCCTACAGGCCTATCCATCAGGTCTTTCACAGTTATGGATGGTGGAAGGAGGGTAGGAAGGCTGAGGAAGAATGAAAATGGACAACACAGATGGAACATTATGGTGAGGACATAACGTCTTTATCTGATGTTGTCATTTTCATTCGTTCCTCAACTTGTGGAACAGAGTCTCCTGCTACAGTAACCTCGGGTGGCCCTCATGGAAGGATATTCCAGAACACTGTGGAACCAAAGGCAGCTCTATTTCTAGAGACAACATCCAGTTTGCAATGTGCAACAAAGGTATGGGAGTTAGACCAAGCAGTAGCTGCATAAATGACCGCAATCAAAACTCTGGACCCGTAGGCTTGAGATGTAGACATATATCTAGTAGAATGAGTTTTTACATGTTTATGTAGTGGAATATCTTTGGATGAATATACATGAGATATACAATCTGTAATCCATTTAGCCAAAGTGACTTTGGAAACTGGCCTTCACATTCTAACATTTGAGTTGGAGACAAACAGCTGGTCAGTTTTTCGAAAAGATTTATTCTATCAGGGTAAAAAGGTAGTTGTCTATGAACAACCAAAAGATGAAGAGTATATTCACCTTTATTTTGGAAACTGGGGAAGAAAACCAGTAGGATGATGACCTGATTGACATTGTTTTCATAGGCATCTTTGGCAAAAAGGAGGGGTCAGTATGCAAAGTTACTCTATCTTTATGAAAAGTCAAATATGATGCTTTGGATAATAGTGCTTGCAATTCAGATACCCTTCTAGCTGAAGTGATGGCTGCCAAAAAGCAGTCTTCCAGGAAAATGATTTTAAATCTACCTTGGCTAAGTGTTCAAATGGGGGGGGGGTTAATAACAGCTTCTAAAACTATAGTTGGGTCCCAAGGAGGAATGGGGTCCTTTATAGGAGGTCTAAGTAAAAAGGTCTTACACAATTTAGGTGAAGTAAGAGAAGATGAATTTTCTCCAATGTGGTAATCTGAGGTGGCTGCCAGCTGCACCTCAACAGCAGAAAAACATGCCCCATCCAGGAAAACTGAAGCAAGGAAGTCTAGAACTGCAGTAAGAGGAGCTGTAAAATGATCCAAATGTTTTTGGTGAGCCCATATCGAGAACGTCTTTCATTTACTTTTGTAGATTTTTCTGGTAGAAGCCTTATCTGAGGATATTACAATCCTTTGAACCAGGGAAGAAAGCCTGGTATTTCTAGCCATCACTGGAACTGGAGAAACCGCACGGTCAGTTTTCAGTCCTGGGAGATATGGGTGAATCTGCCTTGATGGATGGGATAGATCTGGATACGGGTCCAACTTCCATGGAGGGCATATTAAATAAGACAAAAGGAAGGGGAACCAGACCTGTTGAGGTCAGAAGGGGGCAATGAGGATCATCTTGCTCTTCAAACTATGTGTTTTTTGAAGAAATTTGGGTATGAGGGATAGGGGAGGGGTAGGCATAAAGAAGACCGAAGGGCCAAACATGGAGTAGAGCATCTCTAACTGTCCCCGAGGAGGGATCAGGGCAAAGAACCTGCTGCATTTGTTGCTGAGGGGAGATGCAAAAAGATCACTATAGGGATTCCCCCATTTCTGGAAGATCATGTTTAAAAAGATTGGTTTAGAGACTACTCATAAGGCACCAGTATAACTCTGCTGAACCTGTCCACCAGAATGTTGGATTTCCCAGGAATGTGCGTTGTGACTAGGAAGCAGTTGTAAGAAATCACCCATTGCCAAACCCTCATTGCTTCTTGACACAGGAGGCAAGATCTGGTTATTCCCTGCTTTTTGATGTCCCATACCATGGACATGTTGTCCGTTTGTATTGCAATAGTCCCTAGACAGAGAAAGTTCTGAAGTGCTTGAAATGCTAGAAGCACTGCTCTCATCTCTAGAACACTAATATGCAAATTGGTCAACTGTGGACCACCCAATCCAGGTAATGTCCCCCTACCCCAGCTGGGAGGCATCCGTGGTCAACATGGCATTGGGTGAGGAAGAACAAAGAGTCATCCTTGTTCGACTTCTTCCAATTGCAGCCACACAGAGGCAAGTTTTTGCACACTCATAACAACCTGAAAGGATGATTCAGCAGGCAGAAGTGTAAAGACCATTGGACCGCCGGAGTCCACTGAAGTATTCTCATGTGTAAGCATGCTGTTGGAATCAAGGTTATAGTGGCAGCGATCGAATCCAATGCTCTGAGGACTAGACTTGCTGAGGGTTTTGGAATGACTAGAATTTGTCTGATATGCAATCTTAAACTGGAAATCCTGTCTGAAGGCAGGTAGGTTTGACAACTGTCTGTGTCCAGACATGCTCTTATAAAGTTTAGTAACTGTATGGGTTGTAGCTGAGATTTCTGCATGTTGATTGCAATGCCCAAGGTAGGGGGCAGATGTAGTAGACAGTCACAGGCTTGTAATGGTAGATGTCTGGTTGATGCAGTTAGGAGCCAGTCATCTAGATAAGGAAATATGTTAAACCCATACAGTTTCAAGTGAGCTGCTACTACCACCATGCATTTGGTGAACACCCTGTGGAGCTGCGGTGAGAACAAAGGGGAGTACTCTGAATTGGTAATGACTGGCCCCCCCAACTGGAAGCACAAAAACTTTCTGGAGTGTCTGTTCATTTTGATGGGACAGTACACATCCTGAGGGTCAACTGAGCATGTCCAGTCATCCTTCCATAATAGTGGTAGAATGGACTGAACTGTGACCATCCAGAACTTCAAATTGTCTACTGATTTGTTTAGGAATGTTCAAAATTGGCCTCGGGTCTCTTGTCTTCTTCAGCACTAAAAATAACCTTGAGTAGATTCTGGATCCAGTTTGGTCTGGTGGGACCTCCTGGATGACTTTTTTCTAGCTGCTTTGTAATCTGTAATACTGCTTCCTCCCTCTGATTGGGTGGAACATCGAGGAGATATTTCCTTGGTTTTGGTATTTGGAAAAATGGAATAGAATATCCTCTAGATATGATCCTTTGCACCCAATGCTCATTTGTGATGGCTAACTAGGCATCAGGGTGTAAGGACAAGCACCCCCGACTGCCTCCAGAGAGGGACAGTCAGGCAACCTCTCAGGAGTGCTGAAAGGATCTATCCGAGAAAGAATCTTGTGATCCTTGATTGCGCGGACCCCCTCTGCCACATGGGTGGCATCTGCTATTATAGTTGTTTACCATTCTGCCTCTGGGGGAAAATTCTTTCTGTGATTCCTGAAAAGGACCTTGAGACTTCTTGAACCACATTTTTTACCACCATGCTGGTTCCTAGAGAAAGGTCTCTGTAGGGTAAAAAAGATGGATTCACATGGCAGACAAGATCTTTCTGTCTTTCTCACTACAGGAGAGAGTCTCTGACAGTGGGGCCAAACAATGACAATCCATCAAAAAATGTACTGAAGAAGGACTCCTTGAAGGGTTCTGTAAAGTCACAAAGTTGCATCCAGGCATGACGCTTTATAGCAATACCTGAAATGACAGCCCTTGAGTTATCCTTTGCAGCATGCAAGATTGGTCTCATGGACGCATTAGAGATAGACTGTAGGGTGGACAGTCTGGAGAAAAGCTTTTCTGTTCCTCTGCAGACATGACCCTGGGACAGAGCTAAAGAGTTCCTTAATTAAGCCCCTCTGTATTCTGGTGAAGTTGCCATATTTTTCAGCGACTGCAATGTGAAGATTGCTGACAAACAGACCCACTTCCCAAAACTGTTCAAAGCCCTAGACTCTCTGTTAGTGGGGTGGACAGTGCAGCTTTGCTCTGCCAGCTCCTTCTTGGTGGCTGCCGCAGCAACCATGGCATCTGTAGGGACACCTTTTTACCAATGCTGTCTGTCGGTGAGAGTGCTGAGGATCTTGTTGGATCATTTAGGAATAGGTTCCACAGCATCCGGTTCCTTCCACACCCTACAGGAATCAAGATCAATAAGGTCATTCGTGGGGGGAGGGGGTGTCCATGATGTAGATGGGCCAGACTCGAAGGCTTCCAAAAACACAGATTCATCTGGAGTAGGGTTTTGGGCAGACCATCCACCTTTTCTGGAAAAGAATTTCAAGAATGTGTCCAAAGGAGACATCTTTAGTTGGAGATCATCAAGACCCTTCCCCCTCATCCAAGTCAGTGTCCTCAGTGATGGACTCCTGGGGGGAATCCAGGTGTCTCCTTTTGCATTTTTTCTTAAGAGGGACCTCCCCAGTGTGATGCTCCATGGGGGGGGGTATCAGAAGAGATGGGAAGTGTTGAAATTGGCACTGACTAGAAGCTCTTCTGGGCTTGCTGTCCTGGAATTGGTAGAAAAGAGGACTCAGGCAAAAGATCAAAAGCAGGGGTGGGACACGGATCTGAGGACGTGAGAAACAGGGCTCTTCTAGGTAGAGCCACCTTGGAGGCAGAAAGACCCACAGGGGTAGAAGGCAGTCTTCTCTAGAGCCAAAACTCTCAGAGCAGACAAGCCATGAGGCCCACAGATCTCCCGCTCGGGGGGGAGTCAGCACCAAGCTGTCAAACACCAAAACTTCGAGGGGAAGCAATGGCTCCAAAAATGTAGGCATCAAAGTCAAACCTTGGATCTGACTTCAAGGTTTCAGAGAAGGAGCAACTGAAATGAAGGCATATTGACAGCTCACAGATCCAGAGGGGGACAGAGCTGGCATAACCCCCATCTGGATTTGTGTCCTGAGAAATTTCCTGTTCATTCTGTCAACCTTTGCTTCTGAAAGACTGCAAGAAGAACTGACAGATAAAGAGGTGCAGGAAGGTCCAGAAGTTCATTTAGGAGATTGCAGGGGCTCAGAAGATCCAAGGAGCATAAAGAGTGGCACCAGGGAGGTCCTGACAGTAATGATATTGGGTGAAATCACAGTCGATGCAGGATCCAAGGTCTTTGGATCCAATGTATTCTGAACCTTTTTTGGCAGTTCAGCCATTGTTAGTGGAGAAGCATTATCTAGGAAATGCTTACTGTGTTAATGGGAATCTTTAGATTTCTTGGGGGTTTGAACACCTGAATGAGAATTGCACATAGAGAAGGTAGAAGGCCTTCGAGAATCAACTTATTTCTCCTGTCACTAATGGCACATTGATTAAAGCCCACGCAAATAGAGGAAAGGAATTCTAAATGCTTAGGAGCTAAGCAGTAAACTCACTCCCTGTGGGCATCAGATTGAGGAATCTTGTGCCCACAGGAATTGCATTTTTTAAAACCAAGTGGTTTATCAGGCATGTTCCTCACCGAAAGGAAAAGAAACAATCTACAACAAGAAAGTTTATATACAGATATAGAGATAAGGAGGGTTAAGACAAAGAAACTGAGTAAGAAGAGAACAAACAATTCACCAAAAAACACTCACAACCCACTAGGAGCTCAAGAGAGTCATAATCCCGGTCCATCTTGATGAGTGGCAAATGAGATCTGAGGTTATCTAGGGGAATGAGGCATTATGGGTAAGGGAGGACCTCGAGAGTCAGATCCTAAGGTTAGAGAGAGTGACCGAGTCAGATCCGAGAGTGGGATCCAAACCCACAGACTGAGGAACAAATTAAAATGACATCATCGGATCTGATGTTAAAAGTATTTAATTTTTAAAAAATTTCATATTTCCCTCATTATTTTCAACATAAAGTAACTGTAACTCTCCTGATCAGTTAAAATTTCTTTAGACATAACAACCCTATAAAACATAAACACAAACTCTAACTATGGATTTCACAGTAACCCTTCTCAAAGGGATGACCTCAGACTACTGGGATAAATCACTATCACTAAGAATAAGGTCAACCCCCTGTAATGTGCTTTATCACCCCAAGGGCAGTGTGTAGTTTTACTCCTGCTAAGGGGTATCTTCTTTTATCCTCATGATTATAAACTACAACTACTTGTTTACTGGAGCACTTTTTACATTCAGTTACACATTTTTCATTTACAAAAAGTCAACATACTACCATGAATCTGAAAGTGACTGTCAGTCAGGCGTACAGTATACACAAGTAGTTTGTACTAACTCAGAATAAGTTGACAGATAACTGAGAACAAGTATTAGTGTACATAATGTGTTACATATGTTCATTTACTAAAGTGCAATTTCTTGCTAAATGTCTGTGCTGGTAATTCCTGAAGCATTTTATTTGGACCATTTTATGCCAACTCCCAGTGTCATATTAGGCTTATCCCCAAAACTTACCCCTAAATAGTTTTACCAAGCCACCTAGGACTTGGAGAGTGAGGTACCATTACCTTTTATCAAACAAAAGCTGCTAAATTTACTACTACAATTTACATTTCAACTATTTCAGCTCAACAAATTGGACTGCTATTGTAGCGTTCACCTATGACACCCACCAGCAATTATCATTAAACGGAGGCCTCAGGAAACATTGCACTACTACTAATTTTATGACATTCAGGACACAATGGATCTCTAAATGTAGTTGTTATCATGCCAAATAAGCAAAGATTCCTAGTGGTTTCTCCATGGTGTACACCCATGCATAACACCTCTGATCTCTTTTAACAGGTCTGACCCCACTGCAGGCCAGCATCTTGGCCTTCAGCCTGTCATAGTTATTGGTACTAGCAGACACCAAGCCAAGTTATAGCAGGCTTTTTTGGAAATCCCCACAAAAAATGGGAGAATAATTCTGGCCAATTTAGATTAAGGCTATACTTCTCATTCAGAAATTATTTTAAAAGTTGTTAGGAAAGCTTACTTATTCATTATCACTTAGGTTCATTTTTTGCAGGAAGGAACTGGCTTTAATGATGGATGTTCATATTGTACTGGAGATATTTGGTAGCAGGCAGTGGATTCTGCTAAGGTTATAACGTGTTGCTAAAGGGCTGTAATAATCTGCTGAGCTTGCTTCTTCCTGTGCAGTCAGGCTTTACTGCAAACACTGTTGTCAGGTTAACTATGTGGCATGCTGTAAGCTCTGCAACAGACTAAGCTGCGTAGTACATCTACTCTTGAAAAGGGGTTCTATTGCTTTTTTCTCATATTTTCAGTGTCCTAGAAGAGATCATCAGGCATATAGGCATAGATACTACTGCATCCCTTTCTACTGCCACTGGATGCATTGTGGAAGTAGAAAGGGTTGTTACTGCAACAATAACCCTGGCATAGGCACAAGGTTTTGATTTAGGGGTGAAGTTATTAGAAGATCCACTTTTACTGCAGAAAAACTGATCATACAGACACAGGTTGTTTTTGTCAAGCAGCACCTCAGTCTGTCGCAGAACTGCACAACTGTTACCCAGTTTGCATGCAATTATCTGTCCAGGTGCTTTGTTTAGCCCTAGGAAGAAAATAATTCTTCCCAGTTATCTCTGAGAGGTGAGGTAAGAAGTTAGGATAACTGTCTTCTTCCACTAGTATATCGTACAGAATGTAGCATATTTGGCACTTCCTGGCCAGTACAAAGAATAAAACACATGTGACCATGTAGTTTGAAAACAAGTTTTGTCTTTAATTGAAATAAAAACTCAAATCATCAAACTACATTCAAAGTAAAGCAAGAAGAGCACTTCTATTTCACATCTCAGAATTCTGCTTGTTCTTGGACAACAAAACATAGCTGCTTCCCATGTGTAACAACTGCTTTATAAACAGTAATTCCAGCAGTGTAGTTTCAGTATAGCAGTCTTTGATTAGCTTCATTTTATAGTAAGTAATTCCACAACACTTTTATTTCTTTTCCACTGTTTGCACTAGTCTACAAAAACTACCATTTTTAAACCACCCTACCCTGGTGCCTCAGAAAGTTTAGGCCTTTATAGAGTGGATAGGTCTGGAATGTCCAGTCATAAAATGTCTAATCAGTCACTGCTGAAATATTTCCTCTTATTGTCTACCATGCATTATATCAAATTATATGTAACTAAAATTACTTCCCCTATGATTAAGTGGGTCTATATTATAAACTTGAAGGTACAGAATCTCAGTTACTCTATCATCAACACTTATGTGTCGAGTGTCCACTTGAGCTAATGGCCACACCATCGATTTCTTTCTAAGGGAAAGAAATCGGTAGGCCAATTATGCATGACACAATATAACAAACACTATGAAGTGGGGGGCTTCGATCCCCACACCCTCCAATGTGGAGGGCTGTGCCCCCCACCCCCAACTAAATATACTAACTCAGAGAGTGCACTACAGTGGGGAAAAGAGCAGATTTAAAACAATGGCCAACCAGTTTCTTTCCCTTGGAAAGAAATCGATGATGTGGCCGTTCGCTCAAGTGCACATTCAACACATATGTGTGGATGATAATGTAGTCGAGATTCTGTACCTTTGAGTTTATAATATAGACCCTGATTAAGCAACTTCTATCTCACTGAAGTTAAAATGCTTGTTCATAAGTAACTGAAACACAACTACCCCAAATAAAACTAAATAGCACAAACACAGTGTTTTTTTTCCAAGGGCAAGCATCTCAGTCCCCATTTACTTAACTATATTAACTCCATGGTAACACAAACATTTTGAAAAAAGGAATACCTGCAAGGGTGAATAAAATAGTCATATACCCATTACCTTGTAATTACAGTTTACAAATAGCAAGCATGGCTGGGTAAAATGAGATTAGGAATGGTAAATCAATACCTAAACAAATAGGTATCAATATGTTGTATGTTGACCCTCAATATCCCTTGTCCAGAAACCATTGCAAAGCACACTTCATCTTTTTTAATGTTTAAACATGTGATAAACAGTCAAACGTAGATGTACATCAGTATAATTGCAGCATTTTGCATACTGAGGAAAATGGTGCAAAAATTAGTCCTTCAAAGAAGACAGAGTGCGCCCCCACCTCCGATGCTATATCATTTGTGATTCGTCTGCACAACATTTATTCTAAACTATTTGAAATTATAAGCAAGATATATATATATATATATATATATATATATATATATATATATATATATATCAAATATTTTATAAATAGAAACATAATTCTTATTACAATAATTAGTCAATATTAATAGTATGCTAATCAATTTAATAAGTATTATAAATAACATTCGTTTTTGGCAAATTAGGTGGTTGGGTGCCCACATTCATATCTTATCTAGTGGATGCATGTATTTCATCCAGTTAATTCTGTTACACAGAGAAACAGGGGTTTCTTAGCAGAAGAAACAGGCATGGACTGACAAGGAGGGTTTGAAACAGAACGTTGTATCAGTGTTACATTTACCCTACTGATGGCAGCTGAAATATATTAATGTACAGATGAGTGCTGGGACTTCACTCTGATCTAAGAACACACTCCCTAGGGTACATCCGATAGGATCTCACTATATATATATATATATATATATATATATATATATATATATATATATATATTTATGCATATTCAAACTTGCACTGCTACCACTGCAGTGATAAAGTATATGCTTTACCAAAGTGTAACTATTCACAATCAATCCCCACATACAGCAAATACTGAACAATTCTAAAAGAACAGCATTTAAAATATGATGGTGAAACTTCTGCATATTATTCACTTTTCTTGAGCTGAACAGTTGGTACTCACTCCTTTGTAAACAAGTGATTAGTCATATACCAATTGGTCAGCAAATGATCTTAAAGAACTATTACCAGTCCATTTTGATGTCCAGAAGCACCTGTGAGACATGAATGAATCATTTCCCATGAGTACAGTTTTGATAATTTTATGAAAATAGTATAATCAGTAAATATAAACAACCTTGAATACAGTCACACTGTCTTGTATAACATAATTACAGGGAAATTTTGATTGCTTTGGAGACTTTGTATACTTTTCTAACCCACTTGACAGTCTTTAAAGACTGTGGCTTTTGCTACTGCAGTTGTGCAAATGTTTAAACAACATATGTAAATATGTGAATTAAATGTTAAAATAATAATGTAAATTAATGTTTTAAAGTTAACATATGCAACACGTGTATTACATATTAAAATAATAATGTAAATTAATGTTTTTTTAAGTTAACATATGTATATTGTATATTAAAATGATAATGTAAATGAATGCTTTTAATGTTATCATATAAAACATGTATATTACATTTATTTACCGGGTAGTGTCAGAATGGGCTAGTAGCCCTTTCTCAGCGGAGACACGGGGATAAAAGCTCCAAAGCAAGATATATGAAAATAAAATAAAAATACAGAAAATTATAGTAATAAGATCTGAGACATACCCTATATAATTAAGATAAAGTGAAATTAGATAAATATTACAAGTAAGGAAGAATTTAGAAACATAGTTTACAGATTCTTGGATGACTGAGTATAAAATTTGAAGCTGACAGAGAGCATGCCAAAAGACACATAAGATATCCGAATAGTGCATAGCACGTTAACGGAGCAGATTTGAAATACTGAATGTATCTAAATCCATCAGAGAGAGAAAACAACCATTATAACAATGAAAAAATAATTTGAGCTGTAGAATGTGAATGAAACTAGGTGAGAAAGTACTAGGCGAGAGGAATTATACAGGAGAATGACAGGGGCAGACCCAGTTGTTTTTAAGATATTATTTTATTTTTATTTTGAAAGAGGAATAGCAGGGGGTGCTTTGTATGGTTAGAGGGAGATCATTCCATGACTTAGCTATTTTGTTACAGTAGAGGGCATCACCATGGTAGTTGTGAGACTGTGTCATTTTGAGCAGTGGCCTATCAGAAGACTTAAGGGACCTGCTACTGACATGTAGTTGGACCAGCGTTAAAATTGCAGGGCAGTTATTGGGGCTGTGAATGATTTTGTGGGTGAGGGTAAGTTGGATTAATGTTAACAGGTTGGGGAGTTTTAGCCAGTTTAGTTGATGAATAGCAGTACAATGATGGGGTTTATGGGGTTGATTGGTGTGAAACTTTGCTATTTTGTTATAGCAGGACTCAAGGTTATGAAGGCTGGCCTTCCATAAGTTGGTAAAGATGTGTGAGCAGTAGAGAAAGGTAAACAGAAGCAGAAATCTAGCTGTGGCTAACCTGGCTTGGGGTGTTAGGTAAAGTTTGGTCCTACAGAGAGCACCGAATTTAACATGGACTTTTTGGAGAGTTTGGGAAATATGAATATCAAATTTTAGGTGGTCATCTACTGTAATACCTAGGAGCTTGGCCTGGTTTGTAAGCTCAATTGTGGTACCATTGGCTGACTGAATACAGAGGGGTAGGGAGCAGTGCTTGGTAGATTTGCTTTTGAAAATCATTAACTTAGTCTTATTTGGGTATAAAATGAGCTGGTGTTTTGATAGGTAAGTTTCAAATCCATGAAGTGATTTTTCCATCTTATCCTGTGGTATTAGTGGGGAAGGGTCAGAGCATATAAGAGATGTATTGTCTGTGTACTGTATGAGTGAGGGAAGTTGGGTTGCAGAATTTAGGTTATTAGTAAATAGGATAAAGAGTAGGGGACCAAGTATTGCGGGCTACATACCCAGTTATATTATACTGATGAATATGATACACACACTTGTGTGAAACATACCCAGTTATATTATACTGATGTGCACGGTACACACTTGTGTGCTGCATACCCAGTTATATTACATTGATGCATACAGTACACACCTATGTGCTACATACCCAGTTAAATTACACTAATGCATATGGTACACAACTGTGTGCTACATACCCAGTTATATTACAATGATGTGTGCAGTGCACACTTGTGTGCTACATACCCAGTTATATTATACTGATCTGAACTGTACACACTTGTGTGCTACAAACCCAGTTATATTATACTGATCTGAATTGTAAACAGTTGTGTGCTACATACTCAGTTATATTACACTGATGTGTATGGTACACACTTGTGTGTTACATACCCAGTTATATTATACTAATGCATATGGTACACACTTGTGTGCTACATACCCAGTAATATTACACTAATGTGTATGGTACACACCTGAGTGCTACATACCCAGTTATATTATACTGATCTGTACTGAACACACTTGTGTGCTACATGCCCTGTTATATTATAATGATGTGTGCGGTACACACTTGTGTGCTTCATACCCAGTTATACTATACTGATGTGTACGGTGTACACATACCCAGTTATATTACACTGATGCATACGCTATACACTTGTGTGCTCATACCCAGTTATGTTGCACTGATGTGTATGGTACACACTTGTGTGCTACATACCCAGTTATATTACAATGATGTGTATGGTACACACTTGTGTGCTACATAACCAGTTATATTATACTGATGTGTATGGTACCTACCTGGTTATATTATACTGATGTGTATGGAGAACACTTGTGTACTACATACCCAGTTATATAATACTGATATGTACAGTACACACTTGTGTGCTACGTACCCAGTTATATTATAATGGTGTGTATGGCAAAGACTTGTGTGCTACATACCCAGCTATATTCCACTGATGCGTACTGTACACACTTGTGTGCCACATACCCAGTTATATTATACCAATCAGTACTGTAAACACTTATCTGCTACATACCCAGTTATATTACAATGATGCATGCAGTACAGACTTGTGTGCTACATACTCAGTTATATTATACTGATGCGTATGGTACACACCTGTGTGCTACATACCCAGTTATATTACACTGATGTGTATGGTACACACCTGTGTGCTTCATACCCAGTTATATTACACTGATGTATATGGTACACACCTGTGTGCTACATACCCAGTTATATTATACTGAAGTGTATGGTACTCACTTGTGTGCTACATGCCCAGTTATATTGTACTGCTTTGTAAGTTACACACTTGTGTGCTACATAACTAGTTATATTACACTGATGTGCATGGTACACATTTGTGTGCTACATACCCAGTTTCACTATACTGATGTGTATGGTACACATTTGTGTACTACATACCCAGTCAAACTATACTGATGTGTACGGTACACACACTTGTGTGCTACATACCCAGTTATATTACACTGATGCATACGGTACACACTTGTGTGCTACATACCCAGTTACACTATACTAATGTGTATGGTACACATTTGTGTGCTACATACCCAGTCAAACTACACTGATGTGTACGGTACACACACGTGTGTGCTACATACCCAGTTATATTACATTGATGTGTACGGTACACACTTGTGTGCTACATACCCAGTTATATTGTACTGATGTGCATGGTATACACTTGTGTGCTACACACCTAGTTATACTACACATATGTTTATGGTACACACTTGTGTGCTATATACCCAGTTACACTATATTGCTGTGTACAGTATACACGTGTGCTACATACCCAGTTATATTTCAATGATGTGTACAGTACACACTTATGTGCTATATACCCAGTTATACTAAACTGATGTGTACAGTACACACTTGTGTGATACATACCCAGTTATATAATACTGATGTGTATGGTACACACTCGTGTGCTACATACCAAGTTATATAATACTGATGTGTATGGTGCACACTTGTGTGCTGCATACCCAGTTATATTACACTGATGCATATGGTACACACTAGTGTACTACATACCCAGTTATATTGGGTCTATATTAGAACATCAAAGTTTTAAAACTTCGAATGTTCTAATATCGACCCCTATTCAGCGAACCCTGAAAATAGTGAAGCTGCAGAACACCGAATTTATTCCTAGGGAAGGAAGTTAGTTGGTCGTTTCTGTGGCTTAACTATTTTCAGCACTGTAGTGGAAAGTTACGGGTCAGGATCAGGTAAGTGTGTGATTGTGTGGAAGTGAGGGTTAGGGTGGGATAGGTGAGTTAAGATTAGGGCGCGGGTGAGGTGAGTGTGCTATAGTGATGGACCTTAGGGTTACGGTTAGGGTTTGGGTTAAGGTAAGTGGATAGATAGTAGTGTATGTACAGTTTAGTGTAGGGTTAGATGTAGGATTTTAAGTGTATGTGTGTGGATTGCTGTTTGTTTGGTGTGCTTGTGTTGTGTGTATGCATGTCAGAACAGTGAATGTTTTCCCTGGGAAAAAAATCTGCTGTTCTGCTTGTTTGATGATTTCAGAATTCGCTGAATAGGTGTCGATATTAGAACATTCGCAGTTTTAAAACTTTGATGTTCTAATATAGACCCGTTATATTACACTGATGTGTATGGTATACACCTTTGTGCTACATACCAGTTATATTACACTGATGTGTATGGTACAGACTTGTGTGCTACCTACCCGGGTATATTAAACTGATATGTACGGTACACACTTGTGTGCCACTTACCCATTTATATTACACTGATTCGTACAGTACATACTTGTGTGTTACATACTCTGTTATATTACACTGATGTGTATGGTACACAGTTGTGTGTGTCACATACCCAGTTATATTATATTGATGTGAACAGTACACACTTCTTTGCTACATACCCAGTTATATTATACTGATGCGTAGGGTACACACTTTTGTGCTCCATACCCAGTTATATTATAATGATGTGCATGGTACACACTTATGTGCTAAATACCCAGCTATATTATACTGTGTACGGTGCACACTTGTGTGCTACATACCCAGTTATATTATACTGATGTGTATGGTACAAACTTGTGTGTTACAAAACAAGTTATTTTATACTGATGCATACAGTACACACTTGTGTGCTCCACACTCAGTTATATTGTACTGATGTATACAATACACACTTGTGTGCTACATACCAAATATATTACACATATGTGTATGGCACTCACCCACTTATACTGATTTGTACAGGGCACATTTGTGTGCTAAATACCCAGTTATATTATACTGAGGTGTATGGTACACACTTGTGCTACATACCGAGTGATATAATATTGATGTGTATGGTACACACGTGTGCTAAGTACCCCTTTATATTATAATGATGTGTACAGTAAACACTCGTGTGCTCCATACCCAGTTATATTACACTGATGCATACGTTACACACTTGTGTGCCACATACCCAGTTATATTATACTGATCTGTACTGTACACACTTGTGTGCTACATACTCAGTTGTGTTATACTGATGTGTGCAGTACACACTTGTGTGCTACATACCCAGTTATATTATACTGATGTGTATGGTACACAGTTGTGTGCCACATAACCAGTTATATTATACTGATGTGCACAGTACACAGTTGTGTGCCACAAACCCAGTTATATTATACTGATGTGTACAGTACACACTTCTTTGCTACATGCCCAGTTATATTATATTGATGCATACGGTACACACTTGCATGCTGCACACCCAGTTCTATTGTACTGATGTATATGGTACACACTTGTGTGCTACATACCAGTTATATTACACTGATGTGTATGGTACCTACCTGGTTATATCATACTGATGTGTATTGTGCACACTTGTGTGCTACATACCCAGTTATATTATACTGAGGTGTATGGTACACATGTGCTACATACCCAGTTATATAATACTGATGTATATGGTACACACTTGTGTGCTACATACCCAGTAATATTATACTGAGGTGTATGGTACACACTTGTGTGCTACATGCCCAGTTACACTATACTGCTGTGTATGGTACACACTTGTGTACTACATACCTAGTTATATTACACTGATGTGCATGGTACACATTTGTGTGCTACATACCCAGTTACACTATACTGATATGTACGGTACACATCTGTGTGCTACATACCTAGTCACACTATACTGATGTATACGATACACACACTTGTGTGCTACATACCCAGTTATATTACACTGATGCGTACAGTGCACACTTGTGTGTTACATACATGTTATGTTGTACTGATAAGTACAGTAGAGACTTGTGTGCTACATACCCATTTATATAATACTGATGTGTATGTTACACACTTATATGCTACATACCCAGTTATATTATACTGATGCGCATGGTATACACTTGTGTGCTACATAAATAGTTATACTACACAGATGTTTATGGTACACATTTGTGTGCTACAGACCCAGTTACACTATACTGCTGTGTATGGTACACACTTGTGTGCTACATACCCAGTTATATTACAATGATGTGTACAGTACACACTTTTGTGCTACATACACAGTTATACTAAACTGATGTGTACGGTACACACTTGTGTGCTACATACCCTGATATACAATACTGATGTGTATCGTACATGCTTGTGTGCTACATACCCTGCTATATAATACTGTTGTGTATGGTACACACTTGTGTGCTACATATCTAGTTATACTATACATATGTTTATGGTACACACTTATGTGCTACATACCCAGTTACACTATACTGCTGTGTACAGCACACACTTGTGTGCTACATACCCAGTTATATTACAACGATGTGTACAGTACACACGTGTGCTACATACCCAGTTATATAACACTGATGTGCATGGTACACGCTTGTGTGCTACATACCAAGTTATATAATACTGATGTGTACGGTACACACTTGTGTGCTACATACCCAGTTATATTATACTGATGTGTACGGTGCACACTTGTGTGCTACATACCCAGATATATTGTACTGATGTGTATTGTACACACTTGTGCACTACATTATATTACACTGATGTGTATGGTACACACTTGTGTGCTACATACCAGTTATATTACACTGATGTGTACAGTACACACTTGTGTGCTACCTACCCGGGTATATTATACTGATGTGTACGGTACACACTTGTGTGCCACTTACTCAGTTATATTACATTGATGCGTACAGTACAAACTTGTATGTTACATACCCTGTTATATTACACTGATGTGTATGGTACACACTTGTGTGCTACATAACCAGTTATATTATACTGATGTGTATGGTACACAGTTGTGTGCCACATACCCAGTTATATTATATGTATGGTGCACACTTGTGTGCTCCACACCCAGTTATATTGTACTGATGTATATGGTACACACTTGTGTGCTACATACCCTGTTATACAATACTGATGTGTATGGTACATGCTTGTGTGCTACATACCCTGCTATATAATACTGTTGTGTATGGTACACACTTGTGTGCTACATATCTAGTTATACTATACATATGTTTATGGTACACACTTATGTGCTACATACCCACTTACATTATACTGCTGTGTACAGCACACACTTGTGTGCTACATACCCAGTTATATTACAACGATGTGTACAGTACACATGTGTGCTACATACCCAGTTATATAACACTGATGTGCATGATATACGCTTGTGTGCTACATACCAATTTAAATAATACTGATGTGTACGGTACACACTTGTGTGCTACATACCCAGTTATATTATACTGATGTGTACGGTGCACACTTATGTGCTACATAC
This sequence comes from Protopterus annectens, assembly GCF_019279795.1. Classification (NCBI taxonomy): domain Eukaryota; kingdom Metazoa; phylum Chordata; order Ceratodontiformes; family Protopteridae; genus Protopterus; species Protopterus annectens. The sequence continues at coordinate 41,524,722 of NC_056745.1, forward strand.
CCAGTTATATTATACTGATGTGTATTGTACACACTTGTGCACTACGTTATATTACACTGATGTGTATGGTACACACGTGTGTGCTACATACCAGTTATATTACACTGATGTGTATGGTACACACTTGTGTGCTACCTACCCAAGTATATTATACTGATGTGTACGGTACACACGTGTGTGCTACATACCAGTTATATTACACTGATGTGTATGGTACACACTTGTGTGCTACCTACCCGAGTATATTATACTGATGTGTACGGTACACACTTGTGTGCCACATACCCAGTTATATTATACTGATGTGTACGGTGCACACTTGTGTGCTCCACACCCAGTTATATTGTACTGATGTATATGGTACACACTTGTGTGCTACATACCAGTTATATTAAACTGATGTGTACAGTACTTACCCGGTTATATTATACTGATGTGTACGGGGAAGACTTGTGTACTACACACCCAGTTATATTATACTGAGGTGTATGGTACACACTTGTGTGGTGCATACCCAGTGATAAAATACTGATGTGTACGGTTCACACTTGTGTGCTATGTATTCTGTTATATTATAATGATGTGTACGGTAAACACTTGTGTGGTACATGCCCAGTTATATTACACTGATGCATATGGTACACACTTGTGTGCCACATACCCAGTTATATTATACTGATCTGTACTGTACACATGTTCTACATGCCCAGTTATATTGTACTGATGTGTACGGTACACACTTGTGTGCTACATACCTATTTATATTACACTGAAGTGCATGGTACACATTTGTGTGCTACATACCCAATTACACTATACTGATGTGTACGGTGCACATTTGTGTGCTACATGCCCAGTTATATTGTACTGATGTGTACGGTACACACACTTGTGTGCTACATACCCTGTTATATTACACTGATGCATACGGTACACACGTTTGTGCTACGTACCCAGTTATATTGTATTGATGTGTACAGTACACACGTGTGTGCTACATACCCATTTATATTGTACTGATGTATACAGTACACACTTGTGTGCTACATAACCATTTATATAATACTGATGTGTACGGTACACACTTGTGTGCTACATACCCAGTTATATTATACTGATGTGCACAGAATACACTTGTGTGCTACATACCTAGTTAAACTATACATATGTTTACAGTACACATGTGTGCTACATACCCAGTTACACTATACTGCTGTGTATGGTACACACTTGTGTGCTACATACCCAGTTATACTAAACTGATGTGTATGGCACAAACTTGCGCGCTACATACCCAGTTATATAATACTGATGTGTATGGTACAAGCTTGCGTGCTACAAACCCAGTTATATAATACTGATGTGCATGGTACACACTTGTTTGCTACATACCCAGTTATATTATACTGATGTGTACAGTACACACTTGTGTGCTTCATTCCCAGTTATATTATACTGATGCGTATGGTGCACACTTGTGTGTTACATACCCAGTTATATTACACTGATGCATATGGTACACACTTGTGTGCTACATACCCAATTATATTACACTGATGTGTATGGTACACACATGTGTTCTACATTCCAGTTATATTATACTGATGTGTATGGTACGCACTTGTGTGCTACCTACTCGGTTATATTATACTGATGTGTATAGTACACACTTGTGTGCTACTTACCCAGTTATATTACACTGATGCGAACAGTACATAGTTGTGTGTTACATACTCTGTTATATTACACTGATGTGTATAGTACACAGTTGTGTGCCACATACCCAGTTATATTATACTGATATGTACAGTACCCATTTCTTTGCTGCATACCCAGTTATATTATACTGATGCGTACAAAACACTCTTGTGTGCTCCACACCCAGTTATATTGTACTGATGTATACAGTACACACTTGTGTGCTACATACCAGTTATATTACACTGATGTGTATGGTACACATTTGTGTGCTACCTACTCGGTTATATTATACTGATGTGTACAGTACACACTTGTGTGCTAATTACCCAGTTATATTACACTGATGTGTACAGTACATAGTTGTGTGTTACATACCCTGTTATATTGCACTGATGTGTATGGTACACAGTTGTGTGCCACATACCCAGTTGTAGTATACTGATGTGTATGGTACACAGTTGTGTGCCACATACCCAGTTATATTACACTGATGTGCACGGTACACATCTGTGTGCTACATACCCAGTTATATTACACCGATGTGTACAGTACACACTTGTGTGTTACATAACCAGTTATATAATACTGATGTGTATGGTACATACTTCTGTACGATATACCCAGTTATATTATACTGATGTGTACGGTACGCACTTGTGTACTACATACCCACTTATATAATACGTATGTGTATGGTACACACTTGTGTGCTACATACCCAGTTATATAATACTGATGTATACAGTACACACTTGTGTGCTACATAACCATTTACATTACACTGATGTGTATGGTACACACTTGTATGCTACATACCCAGTTATATTATACTGATGTGTACTTTATACACTTGTGTACTACATACCCACTTATATAATACTGATGTGTATGGTACACACTTGTGTACTACAAACCCAGTAATATTATACTGATGTGTATGGTACACACTTGTGTACGACATGCACCACTGTGAAATTCATAACACCTGTTGTGCCAACATGCCATTACTGATATCCAGGATTGTGAACTGTTTCAGTGACATGACTGCATATTAAACATTGCGTACACAAATGTTACATGCATAAGTGTGCCTTGTTTTTGAGTACAATGGGATGAAATTATGGGTATATGTTTAATACAAAATAGAAAAATGGACTGTCAGTGTTTTTTCAGTAAACTAAGTTGAACAACTGCTAATAACTTCAAAAATTATTTTTCACATTAAATTGTGAATCTACATTCTATAAGTTTCTGACTTCATTAACTCACAAATGTCATTCTGTAGTAATATGCAAAAAGGAAAATTGCGTACTTACCATAACTATTGATCCATGTTGTTTCCTTTTTGTCCAGTTCAACTTCTGGATTGTCGAATTCAGCTGCATCCAACCTCGGCACCATGTTCTAAAGCTGTGGATCTGCAGCTTTGACTCCTCATCCTCTAGCCATAATTCCCTCCTTTCCACTAAAGTATCTAAGATCGAGTTTGGTTACTTATACCTAAAACAGCGATTCCTTCCTATAAATGAAAAACCACTAGGTGCCCCAGTTGGAGGAGATCTTAATAGCACATGAAGGTATAAAATTATATTTTAATAGAGAAGGTCTTAAGTGAGGTCTGTCCAGTCACAAGAAGCTGCTAGTGACAAAACTGGAAGAGGAAAGGGGGAGGGATGTTAAACTGGATGAAAATGAGACAAAACAGATCTATCATTATGGTAAGTACATAACATCTGTATCTAATGTAGTTTATTTTCATCCGATTCAACCTTAGGGACAGATTCCCAAGCTGCAAAAAAACACCAGGATGGCATCAACGATGAACATTCCTGAGTACAGTGGAACCAAAGCCTTTAGAAACTGTGACCTTAGATATGCTTTTTCAAATTTTTCCCTTTAGAGAAGAAATTGAATACCTGATCTGACTTTACAATATATTTTGTTTGAAGTAAACTCTGGTCTTCTGAATTAATTTTGACAAAAGCGGTACTAGGGGAGGCATAGAAGAGACCTGAGGGACAATTATGAATTACAGCATCCCTCAGGGCCTGTCCCTGTGGAGACATTAAGGCAAACTGCTGCACTTGTTTAAATATGGGACAAAAAGACTGTAATAATGCTGATTCAGCAGCTGAAAATGTTTTGTTATCACTGTCTGGCTGAGGGACCACTCAGTAAATAGTAGAATCAAGTTGCTGAATTTGTCTGCTAGCACATTTGATGTCCCCCAGATGTGCTTTGCCATCATAAAATGACAGGAAAACATCATCCATTGCCACACTCTCTTGGCCTTCTGGCAAAGAGGGTACAATTGTGCTCCTTCTTGTCTGCTGACGTACCAGACCAAGACCACTGCCATGTTGTCCATTTGGGTGGATATAATACATTTGGGGAGAAAGTCCTGAAAAGCCTGCAATACCAGAAGGGCCGTGCTCATCTCCAAGATACTGATGTGAAGATTGGCCTCTTGGGGTGATCAAACACTTTTTACAGTCTTCACCTCAAAAATGCACCCCCACCCTAGAAGGGGAAGCATCCTTAGTTACTGCGGTCTGGGTCTATTGTGGACAAAAGGTTCTTCCTTCTGTTACTACCATTTGATATGATCTCTGCAAACTTGCATGACACAAATCTTGGTATGGAGGGGGTGCAGACTTTGTGACAATTGAACATAGTGTGTCCACTGTAATACTCTCATGTGGTATCTCACTAGGGAATCTAGTGTATTGGTAGAGGCCAACAAACCTACTAGATGAAGAATCGACCTTGCTTGAAGAAGAGACTGGTGAAACCTGAGAGGTCAGCAGGTGTAAGGACAGTACTCTGTTGTCTGGAAGTTTGGCAAATTGGGAAACTGTGCTGATGAGATATCCTATAAACTATCTTTGCTGCATGGGACATAGTTGGCTTTTCAGCTGATTGACTGTGATCCCCAGTAACTATAAGAGGCAGAGAAATAGGTTCTGGTATTGTACAGTAGATCCCTAGAAGCAGCAGTAAGGAGCCAATCATCTTGGTATGGGAATACCTGGATCCCTTCAAGCTAGAGATGCACTGCTACCACTGCCATAATGTTTCTGAACACCCAAGGGGCTATGGTGAGACTGAAGGGCATCGCTCTAAATTGAAAATGATTGGCTCTCAGCCAAAAAAGGAGAAATTTCCTAGATTGCCTCTGTAACTTTATTTGATAATAGGAGTCCTGGAGATCCACAGAGTACATCCAATCATCCTTGCTCAATAGAGCCAATATGGACAGTACTGTGGCCATATGGAACATTGCCTGTTTCATGAACTGATTAAGATGACTGAGGTCCAAAATTGGCCTGAAGTTCCCTAACTTCTTCAGAACTAAAAAGAATCTGAAACAGACTCCAGATCTTAACTGGTCTGAGGGGACATGTTGGATGACACCTTTTTTCTAGCAACTTTGAAATCTTTGTTGCTGCAGATTCTGACTGGATGAAACATTGTGAGTCTTTAGTTTCCTCTTTGGAGGGTAAGGAAAAGAAATGGTACAGCCTCTGGTAATTATCTTTAACAGCCATGAATTCAATATAATGCCTGGCCAGGCTTGTGCACATAAGGATAAGCACCTCCCAACTGCTTCCAGACAGCAGCAGTTGGGTAACACTTCAGGAGCACCATAAAAGTTTCTCAGTGAAAGGACCATGGAAGCCCTGGTTTTATGGTCCATCTCTGCCCCTAGCATGAGGTCCACTTGAACTATCTCCCTCTATATCTTAGGGCAGTCTGTCTCCAGAACTGTCCTGGTGATAACCCTGTGCTTTTTCCTGAACCACATCTTCTACCACCCGTTTAATTCCTAGAAAAGGTTCTCTGTGGGGTAGAGAAGCGTATTCCAGTGGCACATAGAGTCTTACTATCCTTTCACTCCTTGTAAGCATCTCTTTAACTTCTGGTCCAAAAAAAGTGTAAACATCAAATGGATCATTAATGAAGGACATCATATGGTGATGCCAGTGTCTGCTGCTCTGGCTGTACCATCAGCTCCACTGGAAAGCACACAGCCACTTTAAAAATGGATTACAGGGTAGATAATTGGAAGTCCACTGTGTTTGTAACATCTGCTGGTAAGTTACTTGTAAGTGGACTTGGTAAGCTCCCTTGGTCAGGTCCCTCTGAAAATGTGTCGTGTGCAACATAATTCAGTGCTCTAACTGTAAAAGTCACTGAAGCATAAGTATGTTCCCCCAGTGTGTTCAGCGCTCTTGACTCCCTGTCAGGGAGATGAACAGAAGAACTTTCTTCAGACTGTTCCTTTAGTATGGCTGCTGCTACTACCATGGCATCTACTGGTGGTCCTTAACTCCAGTGTTTCCTGTCTTTGGACCTACTAAAATCATATCAGGCTTCTTAAGGATGGCTTTCACTACATCAGGGTCTTTATTTGTTTGCTGTGCCTCATCATCTATGACAGTGTCTACTGGAGGTACCACCCAGGAAGCAGTTGAGCCAATACCAAATGCCTTGAGAAACACAGATTCATTTGGGGAAGGAGTTTCAGTGGACTATCAATTCTAGAATGTCACCAAATGTGACATCTTCTAGACGGGATCTAGGTAAGCCTTCACCTTCATCCAAATCAGTGTCTTAAGTGACATAGTCTGGAGAAGAATCTAAGTGTTTCAGTTTGAAAGTCTGTTTCCTAGGAACTTTTCTCCTGGGATCCTCAGAAAACAGGTCTGACTCAGACTGGAAACTTGAATGGTGAGTATCCTCTAGGCCTAAAGGTACTGACTATCCCTGCCTATCAGAATGTGAGGAATAAACCACAGGATCCACTGGGAGTTGGGACAGATCCAAATCTGAAGGCAACATCTAACTCCTTGCTCTAGCCAAGACCCGTTCAAAAGCCTGGAAGGCTGATGCTGCAGTCGGAGCCATGGATGTTAGAACTTTCTCAGGCCCAAACAAGATCAGCTCCGAGGATAACCATATACCTGAGCTATTGAGAGAAGAGGGTCTAAGAGATAGGGATGGCTCTGAAAACTTTGGAGTTGATTCTAACACTGGGACCCCAGCACCAATGTTTCACCTCTGAGATTTATCTTGAACCAAAAGAATCAGAGTTGAGAGAGCAAGGGATGCTGTCAAAGCCAAAGTTCCTCATACTGTCAGCTCTAACTGACGTACACCAGGAGGGTTAGGACCAGTGGGGATCATATCCAAAGGATGGACCAGTACCAGGTAGCTCAACCTTTACCTGGACCCTTACCCAGAGCGCTGTGCGGAGATGGTGCTGGGACAACTCCCAGATGGATTTCTGAACTCAAGTATTTCCTCATCACTTGATCAATGTCTACCTTGTTAAGGCTTCCGGTGGACCAGGCTGCCCTCAATGACAGTGATGGAGGTCTGGAGAACCACCTCTCCTTTAATATTTGTGAATGCAGCCTAGGGCTCACCGCATTTACAGAGAATCTAGGTTAAGGTAAGACAGATCAGAATTTAGCAACTAGTGGATCCAATTTCCTTGAAGTCTTAGGTGCCAGACCCGAAGGATCTGTTGGATATGGAGACGTTTTCCTAGACATTTCAGATCTTTTTTTTCTTCAGATCTCTCTCTCTCTCACTGTCTAGGTTTTCTTATGACATCTTCCTCTCTATACATTTCTTTTTCTACATTCTACTGCCCAGGGAAGCTGAAGCTAAGGCTGGCCTTAGAGTACTAAACATAGGTTGCGAGCATGAAGACCCTGTGTGAGGAGGAAACAAGTCTTTTAGTATAAGGTTTTCCTTCCAAACTTGATTAGCCCAGGACCCAAAGGAAACACAGATATCACAATTTGATTGTACATTTGCAAAGACTAAACAACAGACACAAAAAGAGTGAAGGCCTTGGGGCGGAATGTTGTGTCCCCAAGCCATGCCCTTCTTAAACCTTTGGGGTTTTTCTGATGTCATGACAAAAAAAAAATCACAATACATTATTAAGCAAAACTATAGAAAAAAATGAAGGAATATCTAAAGCTACCTTCCTAAAATTTCTCTAAATATTTTTCTTATAGAAAAAAAAACAGTTACTCTAGATAACTATTTTAACTCTAATGATACTTACGATCGTTATACTAACACCGACAACAGTAAACCTATAAGTAGCACAGCACACCTGTAAATTTTTAACACTAAAGCTAAAGGGTTAGGGAGGAGAACAAAAAATATAGATAACTTTGAGAAACAGCCTTTCATTTATCATGAAGTTATACAGCTCTCGGAAAACACATCTGGAAAGTTCAGGCGACAAATGAGATCTGAGGTACTTTAGTGGAGACGAGGGAATTATGGGTAGGGAAGGAGTCATAACCTTGGAGCTGCAACTTTAGAAGAAGGTGTCCAGGTCAGATCTAGACAACCCAAAGGTTGAATCAGACAAAAACTGACATCAGATGTATAATTTTGAAAACTGATTCTTGAATGTCATTTTCATACAACTTTCCACAATGACAGGTGCATCATTTAAAGTTGAAAACTCAAAGACAGTATGATGAAAATTTTGTGTGGAAATTATAGGTGACCAATTTAGTAGCAGAACTGCTGCATGAAGACCAAACAAAATGATAGACATTATGATAATTATCATTTTTAACAGAAAGGCATGAAACAAGAAACTTTTATTTCAGCTAAGGTGAATTTTTTTCTCCTTAAGCTAAAACAGGATTATTTGCAGTAAGCCTCAGCAGACTGCACAAAATGACAGCACACAGCTACATGGAATGGTGGTGTATTTCTGTGTTCCTGCAGGCTGGAATGCATAGATATACAGACAGGTAGACAGACAAACATACAGACTGACAATCATGGATATAAACAGTGATTTTAGTGTATCGAAAGATTACTGCTTGGCTATGAGCAAATGCTGTCTTACTTGAGGAAGGCAGAGTGGATTACATTTTTCCTTCCTTCATTCATTCATTCCCTCATGCATTCCCCATTACACAGTACATGAAAACTAATAGAAAAATACTGCACCAGGAGTATGCCCCTTTACATTTTAATAAATATAATGTGCTGAAGTGTTTGCATGAGAATGTAGAAGAAGGACAGCTTGCAAATAAATAGAGCAGGCTTTGGCAAGACAGCCTTCCACTGAAGCTCAGAAAGAAAACTGTGACACGAAAACAACAGAACTGACTTAAAGATTACAATGTCATTGTGAGCAAACCTTATTTAACAGTTAAGCCCACTGTGCATTACACTACACTTCACTGCAGCATTTCTATTTCACATGTAAAGTAATGAAGAATACTACACTAAAGATTTGCAGGTTTATATTTTAACACATCGATGAATTATTGTTTGGCTATCACAAAATTGTATTTTATCACTAAACGCCTGTGTTTGTACAACATTGATGAATTGCTGTTTAAAATTTGTATGTCACTAAGAAAATATCATTTCAATGCCAGGAAAGTCTGTTGTGGATGTCCTGTGTATGTACTGCAGCAGGCTCTGGCAAACGGAAATTGTTTTCTTCTTTTATCTCTTGCCTTTTGATGTTACTGAATGCTAATGATGAGTAAGGACGAATGAATCCGCCAAAGAAATGGAGCTCATGACAGGTTTGGATGGCACACACTTATGATAATGAGGACTTCTGCACTACCCAGATCTGTCGTGAAGCAGCAGCTTACGGCTAGCTAGCTTACGTATCATAATTCAAATAGCATTCTGAGCAGCAGACTATTTCTACTGCTCCGATGTTCTTCATGAGAAATAAATTGGTAACCATTGGTCCCGATTCCAAATCAATTTATTATTTATATTTTAACATTTGCTGTTGAGATAAATTTGCTGGTCAATTGATGGTTTCCATCCATGAGCCAGCTCACAAAGACAAAGGTACATATATGTGGATAGCACAGACTAGTCAGTTTGGAGTAAATACCATACACACTGAAAGCCCAAACAAGCATAGAATAAGCATTAAAAATGCACACAGTGACCAAAGCTCAGGCTTAGACAACAGAAGCTAGAACTGCAAGTCAAACACCTTGCTACTTGCCATGTTGCCCAAAGTACTAGCGTCTGCATTTATAACAAGCCACCAGAAAACAGTGAAAATAACAGGTAAACTGAATAAATGGGGTTAGGTTTCTGTGTTACATGAATTATTTTTGTACTGTAGGTTGAAGGAATGTGGTTTAGGACTCAATGCTTTGTCACTTGTTACAAACCTCACTCTCTTAATTTGCATTGCAAGGGATTTCATGTTTCCATTATATCAAAAAACTGTAGCAGTGAAATCCCAATTATTTGGGCCTTCCTCTTTTCTCAAAGTTGGTATGACTCTGATACAAATGTTTTGTGGGGCTGTACCCAAAGACCTTCATATGGGGAGCTTCACCTCATGGGCTCCTTACCTAAATATAGACAACACTGTAACTATACAAATGTGGTTTTGTTGGAACTTTTGAATCGGAACAATGAAGTGAAAGATTATATTAAGTTTCACCTCAAGTCTCTTGTACTATAAATGTACAGTACTGATTCTCTGAGCCACACTGTCTTAAAAATTTGCTATATTTTATAATTATTTATATTTTTGATACTGAAGTGTTATACAGACAGATACACATGCATTTTTCCAAGATTCTGCCTGGTTGAATTGTTTCATTTTTAAGCATTATTTTGTTCATGTTTTCATTCAGGTATAAAATACCGTGCTCATTGGTTGGTATGACTACATGTTCACTTCTTCTTGTCAAGGACAGGGCTACGGTCTTTTGACCTGTATCACTACTCCAGATAATATTATTAACATAATATTAACTGAGGTGAATGACCTTAAGAGTATACAGAAAAATAAACATTGTTACATTGGGTTGGGTCCAACAAAAGTCATACCCAAGAAAAGCCCATACTTAGCAAATGAAGAGAAAATATTATAACCATCGATTCCTTGGATATTTGTCCACCTCATTCTCAGCTGAGTGTCTTACAGTGCTATTTTTAAACAGTATAATTATCTTAACTGAAACTACTATATATGTACACACACACAGCAACAGCAACTATTTCCAGGAAAGGCTGGTGATACCATTTTATGCTACAAATCCTGTCTCCTTTTATGGTAACCAATTGTCACCAACAAGAGTAGTCTAGCACCCCAAGATTACATATTACACACTTAAAATGACAAAAACTGTAATATAACATCTTATAAAAGCTATAGTCAATTAGTCTCCCTCCTTCAAGGATAGATGCCAGCAGTAAACATTCACCAACTTTTTTACTGATACTTTAAATATTATAATAATAAACTGCTAACCAAAACTTTCTGAAATGTTATAATTAAACTATTTATTAAAAGAAAACAGATAATGCAGTTTTTAAATCAAATACACAAAGAAGTATGCACTTGCATAGAGGAAATGACAAGATAAATAGCATGAAAAGACAAACAGCATCAGAAAAACTCAACTATGTCTAACATCATTAGTTACTGAAAGATTAAAAGATCTTTGTACCACTGACTAGAAATGTCAGAATACAAACGCTCAAAAATAAATGAAGATGACCTAATTGACTCTGGATAGAACAATAGTTTACAGGCAGAAGTGCATGACTAGTGCCTGAATACTTGCTGCTGAGTTCTCTAATTAGTTACTTTCCTTGAAGAACTCTAAGGACTGCATTGACTGAGACATCATTAGATGACATGGTATTAGTACAGTCTTTTTTGGCAACCCTCCTTCTTCTGGCATTAAATTGAGAAGTCCTTCTTATTTCATGAAGGGTCAAGAATCATGCCCCCCCCCCACTTGCTGTGTTATGTCAAGAATTTTACTTACATAATTCAGGTTAAAATTCAAATCCAAGTAACAATTTTATTTTTTCAGTGAAGAGTCACCTAGCTTCTGAAAAGTTCTAAGCTATATATGGTAATAAGGTAACAAATTACTTGTCAGTAAGTAGTTAACTAAGCCCTGATAGTGTATGTATGTGTGTGTGTGCATATGTGTATGTGTGTGTGTGTGTGTGGGGGGGGGGTTGTATGCATGTGTGTAACAACAGACAGTTTCCCTTTTAAGGCCCTGCTGCATTTTCACAGGGGAAATAAAAAACTGTCCATGTTTGTCAATATAGTGATCAAAAAGCAAGTCTCCATTAATCTTTACATTTAAATTTCAACCTACCTCATAAGCACAAATATTGAGGCATCATTCTGTTTGATTAATGCCTTCATTAATTCAAAGCTGTGTCTATTAAACATTTAACCAGTTGCCAATAAAAGGCAAAATCATGGTAATTTCCATTAGGAAAGTTAGTGTCCTTGTCCAACATTTTGTCTGAAGCTTTCAGTTTGATAAACATTGTCCAACTGCAGACATCACAGTTTTAGAACTTTCTTTTTAAAACGTGTTATCATAGTTTCAAGCAGGAAAAATCATTATTAACAGTTGTCATGTTATTTTAGACAGACCATTGCCACTACCCTTGTCCCTACCACTGTCCAAAATGTAAACAGTTCTTCTTCTCACAGTACAACGGTAGGGTTTCCTTGGATAATTGGAGCTTCAACCTCTTCTCCTATACTTCCAACATTTATTTATTTATTTTACATTTGTTAACCGGGCTAGTCTAACTGGATATATTTCCATTTTCAGTAGAGGCCCAGGGAGAAAAGCTCCAAACATAGCACAAAATATCATATACAGATGTATAACAAATAAAGTAGGAGGAAATTAGAATACAAAAAAGGAGTCTGGAAGAAGTACAATACTAAGAAGGATGAGTATATAGGATTATATAAGTCATCTTACAACATGATATATGAGGTACTTCACAGTTCATTGATAGATTAAATAAATACTGGAAGTTATATTAATCCTACTAGTAACAGTTTCTGCATACCGAGGGGTACGCAGAGTACGATTTTGTATCCAGAGGCAGTGTGAAGATAGAAGTAGGGAATGGTTGAAGATTAGTCAGGGTTACTGCAAGGACATAACCAGTGAGTTTTTAGGTATCTTTTGAGTTTTTGCTTAAAGAGTGACAGTGAAGTTAGTAGAGTTAGATCTAGTGGTAGAAGGTTCCAGTTTTTTCCAGCAGTATTGGAGAAAAGGGTGTCACTTGCCAAGTTATTGGACTTGCTTATGCTAGCAAGCAGTTTGCTAGAAACATGAGGTGTTTGGGTACTGGAAATCATAGTGTTGACATCATCTTGGTGCACTACACCATAAAAACGTACTGCTAGCTGCTGTGGGAATAAGTCAGTTAAACATGTGGATTCTCCCATCATCATGCTCATCTTGGCTTTAGGAATATCCTCATCCACATCAGAACTCCAAGTCTGTATAACAGCTGGTTTGGTTACACTGAATCCATAATGTGCGGTACTCCTGCCATGCCAAAAAGAAGGGTACTAGGAAACCAGATTAGCTATGAGGGAACTTTATTGGCCATTTAGACTCAATGCCACTGTTCCACCAGGATTAAATGATAACATCAACCTTATGCCTGTCCTCAAAGAGCTTTAACATTATTTTAGGATCATTTTGAATTATTTTATATTTTAATATTTCATATTTTAATGAAGTTTAGTGACTCTTAGTAGTTATTATTGTATGAGTGACATTTGCTTTATTGGTATTTCAAAATGGCTGGGTATGTTGATTTTGTCACATCTTTTGGGTTATGTGTAATTATATTTTACACTTTTAACATCACATATTTATGCTTTTTTATTTTATAATAGGAGTGGGGTTGTATTTTATATTTAAGGTTTGTACAGTGGGTTTTTGTTTTTATTATTGTATTTGTATTTTAGCACCTACTATAAAGTGTGATTTTATCTTAATTAATTAATGATGTGTTAATTAAGTGTCATGTGATGGAGTTTTCTTATAAATACTTGAGTTTAAGCACAGTTATATATTCTGAAGAAGTCCTAGTTTGAAAAGCATGAAAGCGCTTAATAAAAAAAAATTTTCTCTAGTACCGGTGCCCATGATTTTGGCAGGTTGACCACTATGGTGGCTTTTGGTTCAAAAACTGTTTTCTGTGTTAAGAGTCTCAAGTCAGCTAGATTAGCTCATTCAGATGCACTAAGTGTTAGCTTCTCTAACACAAAATTAAGATCCTAAAGAGAGGCCATCAATTTTTTTGGAGGACTCATGCAAAACCTCTTTCAAAGGCATTTGGACATCAGACTGCATTAAAAGAGGAGGCTCCATGGGTAGACTTGCTGAAATGGCCAACAAATGAATGTTGATAGAGGAATAACAATAGCCACAGAACAGTAATTCAAATAACATTGTAAACCGCAGAACAACTAGCTCTGAATGAGTGCCGGATATGCTGTTTCCACCAACTATATGCTAACCTATGATTTTCTAGTAGCAGGCTTTCTTGCCTCCATTAATACCTTCCACATATCCTTAGGAAACAGATGCCTAAAAGGAATTAAGACCCTATGAACCAAGCAGTCAACTGAAGATGATTGATGTTGGACTGTATCAAGCACACCTGTTCTGCTGTGAGTAGGTCCAGTCTGTGAAGAAGCTTGTGGTAATTGCCTCTGGCCATTTCCAAAAGAAGGGAGAAGAACAGTTGCTTGAGCAGGAATGGAGCCACAATGATAATCTAGGGTGATTCTTGCAGAATCTTGAGAAGTACCCTGGATATTAGTGGAAAAGGTGGAAAAGCATATAAGAACATTCCTGCCAAAGGAAGAGAAAATGGATCTGTTTTCCAGGTCTTCTTGTGTGAAGTGCTGGAATCTAACATTGCCAGTTAATTGTTCAGAGATGAGACAAAGTGGTCTACTTGAGCAACTCCCCACAGATGGGATCATAAATTGGAAGACCCCTTGATCTAATTTCCATTTGTGAGGGTCTGCTCTGGTTCTGCTCATCTTGACTGCCACACAATTTTGCTCTTATGAGGTGTAGGATGCATGTTGAGTGAGATTGTACTGTGAAGGTGTATCCCAAGTTTTACATGGCTAGTCTGCACAGGGGGTATGACCTGCTTGTTGATGTAACATGACTGTGGTATTGTCTGTAATAAGATGAAAAGATCCTGCAGAGCCAAGATGGTTCAGAGAGCTGAGTGCCTTGATCAGGGCAAGCATCGTCTTGATATTTATGTGCCTGCATCTGTCCTTGGTGTCCCATACACCCTGCACTTTTATCCCTCCTGAAACTGCTCCCCAACCAAGTCTGAAGTGTCTGTGGTGACTGTCTTTTTTGCAGGGAAGGAGAAAGGGAGACCTGAATTTAAGGACATCTGTGGTCTCCACCAAAAGATTTGATAAACGGTGCTGAAGCTTGGACCAAAGAGATTTCAGATACCACTGTATCTTTTTCATGTGGAGTATTGCCAGGGGTATTATGAATATCATAGATGCCATGAGACTCAAAATCATGAAATACTGCCTCACACTGATACATGTCTGAGTGAAAACCTTAGAAATAGATCTAAATAGAATTTTTTTTTCCTATGGAAAAAAGAGCTACTTGAACTGAGTGTCTAGCCGACATCTCAGGAACACAATCCTCAGTGAAGGAGTCAAGAAATAGTTTGGAATGTTCTCTTGGAATCCCAGCTTGTGCAAGAGATCTCTTATTTAAGAGAGATATTACTGACACTTTGAAAAAACTCTGCAAAGAGAAGCCAGTTGTCTAAATATGGAAAAATGTGGGTGTAGCTTGCAATGAGCTATAACTGAGATAGTAAACACTTGCAGTGGATTGTCCAAAAGTTAAGGCAGAGAACTGATAATGTGATCCAAGTACACAAAACCTTAAGAAACGTCTGAAGTCTGGCTGAATGGTGATGTGATGATGAGCATCCTTTAAGTCTAGTGTTACCAAAAAACTTGAAAGAGGAAGAGGAGGTAACAAGCTATGAAGTGACATCATTGTGAATTTTGGCACTATCACAAAGAGGTTTAGGAGAAAGATCCCAAACTGGTCTTCAAGCATTTTCCTCTATGGCACTAGGACCTGGAAGGACCAACTGATTCTTTCACAAATTGGGCCAGCATGTGATGAAGAACACCTGGAAACAAAAGAGTCTGATCTGGAGAAACAGGAATGAACCTCTGAAAAGGAGGAAGTTCCTCCCATTGCTGTCTTAACCCTGATAACTGATTTTCAGAACCCATTTGTCTGAAACAATCTGTTGCCAAAGAGAAAAACGGAGATTCAGACTTTCTGGTTGAAAAAATGGGCCGGGGGGGGGGGGGAGTCAAAAGGTCTCCTCAACAGTCATTCAGACTTGTTGGACTGTCCTTGGTTTTGGGTGGCTCAAGACTTCTTTCCAGAACCCCTTTGCCATTTCTTCTTAAACAACTGTTTACCTGAATTTTGTTGAGACTGTTTATTCTATTTTTTTGCCTGACATGGATGAGAAGATAAAAAATCCCATAGACAATATGGAAAAAGAGGGCTGAAAAATCTTGGAGATTCCTGCATCAGCTTGCCCTTTCATCACACTTTTTGATCATCTCTGCAGCTGAGCGGCAAAACACTCTCTATCCAAGGGAGAGTTTAAAATCTAGTTTTAACATTATCTGGGAGGTTCTGCAAATGCAGCCATGCAAATCTCTTCAAAACAGTTCCAGTGTCCATAGCACTGGAGGAAGTATCCACAGAGTCATACACACACACTGCAAGCAATGATTAGTGACCCATGCAATACAAGACACTAAGTTATTTAAAACAGAGTTTTCTCGCAAGAAGAAACTGTAGATAAAACATTCCTCATACTTTGACAATTTGTCAGGACAAACTTTAGCATATGAACCTGGTGATTCAGAATTCTGAAAATCAAAGCTACAAAAGTATGCACTTTTTCCCCATACCTATCAACAATTTCCCCATACTTATTAGAAAGGGCAGGACTGGAATTAACTAAATGTCTAGCAGCAGTGGGATCAACTAAGGCTATAGCTGCTGGATTAGGGGTTGGGAATACTGTATAAAAATTAAAAGATTGAGGAACTTTATACATGTTATCTGCCTTTGTATGAAGGCGGCAGCAACACACACACACACACACACACACACACACACACACACACACACACACACACACACTAAAGTAAACATAACAAGAGGAATGGGTGTAGGTTCATAAAAAAACTTCTGTAACAACTCAATATTTTCTGAGGGACCGAGAAATCTTAGTGTTCTCTCAATGAAAACACTAGCACATTCTGGCAATAGTCTCAGAGAAAGAGAAACACCCACAGGGAGAATCAGAAACTGAGCTTTCCTCTGCGCCCGAATTAGAAAACTGAGGGAAAAAACTATATCTGTTCCCACATCTTTCTGTTAAGATTTAAAATCTTGAATCTCTTCAAGAAAACAGGAAACCATTTTTCTTTTTCTAGGAAATACTTTACAAGAAGGATCAATAGCCTAACTTAAAACCTGAATCATACCCAGTAAACTACTCCTATCCAAAGAAATTTGGGGAGGAGTAGATATATGCTTGTTTTTTTTATTTTTTTTGACAGGTTAAATGGGGCCAAACAAGTTACTAATGACAGTAGTTGTTTTCCCAAGGATAAGCACAACATTCTGACACAACAGGGAAATTTTCCAGGTTTCCTCTCCAAGGACAGACAAGAATGGCTCTCCCTTGCCCACTGACAGAACCCAAACAACCACAGAACACATGGATAACCCCCGTTTCATAATGGCTGTAGGTGCTACACCAGGGGGATCCAGGATAAAAGATAAGTGGTCTGAGATACAACAAATTGCCACAGCAGAATCACTCAACTGTGGCTGAGGCAAACTGCTAGCTCGCTGTGGTGACAAAGGATGTTTGCTTTTTTCTTTTTGTGGCTAGAAGAAGGACCAACTATGGGACCAGTAGTCTGTTCCATAGCCAAACTAAAAATGGTTCTTCTTTCCTGCTGAAGACAAGCATTAATTGCCAGTAAACACTACCAGTCCACAAAAGTTACTTTTTTGACATAAAAAGTACAGTAAAAAGCACTTTAAAACACTATGCCAGCCCCAAATAAGAAATATAAACTTTTAGTTATGTACTTACCATAACTTTAGATGTATGGGATCCATCTCACCTACATTCTGTACTGATGGGTTCGGAGCCGATCCTCGGCTCCAACTCGGCATGCTATACTATAGAACAAAGTCTCTTACTGGCTGAGCTATCCCACATCCCAGGATGCACCACCACTGCTTCCCCAGATCTTGTTTGTCCGCACACATGCACACACACATAGACTGTTGATATAATATTTCCAGGTGTTTCAAGAGAGGAAACAGTTGAACTCGGACCGTCCGGTCTCTTCTGATCTCCAAGGCAAGGGGAAGGAGGGTGGGTTATTAGGAATGTAGGCGAGATGGATCCCATACATCTAAAGTTATGGTACGTACATAACTAAAAGATGTAATGTGATCCTATCTCGCCTACATTCTGTACTGATGGGACAGCGTCCCTAGCACCTGATTCCTGGGTGGCTCACTGGAAAACACTGCTGAGAACAGTGGAACCGAAGGAAGCTCGCCCCCGAGATGCCACGTCCAATTTGTAATGAGAAATAAAGGTGTGAGGAGAAGACCACGTAGCCGCACAAATGTCACTAATAGCAAGCTTGGAATGAAAGGCTGCCGAAGTAGCCATAGCCCTGGTAGAATGAGCTTTCACTGTAGCTATAAGCTCTTTGTTAGAAATGAAGTAAGTATGACTGATACAGTCTCTGATCCACTTGGCAATAGTGACTTTCGTGATGGCTTTGCCCAATTTATTGTCCGAAAAGGACACAAACAACTGATCTGCTTTTCATGCTTGGTGCTTCCTATCCAAATAGAAGCGTAATTGTCTGTGGACATCCAAGGTGTGAAAGATATACTCTGCTCTGTTTGAATACTTTGGGAAGAAAACTGGAAGTTCCAGTGATTGTTGCAGACAAAAATTAGAACAAACCTTAGCAACAAAGGATGGGTTCGGTCTGAGGGATACTCTATCCTTGTGAAAAACCAGGTATGGTGGTTTGACACATAGGGCTTGAAGTTCTGAAACTCGCCTGGCTGATGTAATTGCAACTAATAAAGCAGTCTTCCAAGAAAGAAATTTTAAGTCACAAGTTGCTGCTGGTTCAAAGGAGGAAGAGGTTAAAGCACCTAACACCACATTAAGGTCCCACGGTGGAGCGGGATGAGATATCGGGGGCCGTAGCAGCCCAGCACCTTTTATGAAGGCTTTACACAACTTGTTGCTCATCAAAGGTGGTTCTATGCTCTCGTGAAAATTGGAAATAGCCGCCAATTGAACTTTGATGGTAGAGACCGAACAACCTTGGTTGAACAGAGAAGCTAAAAACTTCAGAACCTCTGACACCGGGGCTGTCATGGGGTCTAAGCCCCGGAGTTGAGCCCAAATAGCAAATCTCTTCCATTTGCCGCTATACATTTTCTTAGTAGAAATCTTGTGGGCTGAGGACAAGATATGTATGACTTCCGGGTCCAAAGCATGGTTCCTGACTATGGTCGGAAGAGGAGGAGCCAAGCTGCTAACATCAACGAGTGGAGGGACTGATGTAGCTGTCCCGACTGATGGGTCAAGAGATCCGGAACTTGGTCCAGGAACCATGGACCGTCCAATGCATATTTGCGAAGAAAGGGAAAACAGACTTGACGAGGCCAGTATGGGGCAACTAGAATCATTTTGCTCTCCAAGTGAATCGCCTTCTGGATCACCTTGGGAAGAAGGGGAACCGGTGGAAAGGCATATAGCAGACCGGTGGGCCAAGCTTGGACTAGGGCATCCTTGGGAATCTCCCCCAGAACTGGGGTGAGAGAGAAGAACTGTTGGCATTTCGTGTTGAGGGGGGTTGCGAAAAGGTCACAACAAGGAGTTCCCCATCTCCTGAAAATCTGAGTTACCACTCTGTCGTTCAGAGACCACTCGTGAGGGGAGAGAATAGTTCAGCTCAGTTTGTCGGCTATCACATTGGATCTCCCTGGAATGTGTGTTGCTACCAGAAAACGTTTGGTTGCAATTGCCCAATCCCATACCTTCATGGCCTCTCTGCAAAGGGGGTAGGATCTGGTCCCTCCTTGCTTGTTCAGGTACCAGACCACCGACATGTTGTCGGACTGAATGGCAATCGTGCCCTGGGGGAGGTAAATGTGTAGTGCTTGCAATGATAGAAGCACCGCCCTCATTTCCAGTATGTTGATGTGGAGGAGACTCTCGTCGGAGTGCCACTTGCCTTGGACTGACCTGCCTAGGTAATGTCCCCCCCACCCCATCTGGGAGGCGTCCATAGTCAATGTGGCCACTGGGGGTGGTGGAACGAAGGGTCGCCCCTGATCCAGGTTGGAGGAAAGAAGCCACCAACGAAGGTCCTGTTTGCACGTCTCTGTGATCAGAATGTGGTGACTGAGTGGGAGATCCTGATAAGACCACTGGACTGACAGGAACCACTGGAGAATCCTCATATGTAACCTTGCTAAGGGGACTAAGAGAACGGTGGCTGACATGGAACCTAACAGTTGTAGGACCATCCTCGCTGGGGCTCGACGTCTGAGGAGCAAAGCTCGAACTTGAGACTGTAGTGTTTCTATCCTCTCTGCAGGAAGATAGACTCGCATTTGCTTTGAGTCTATCTCTGCTCCGATAAACCGAATGCGCTGAGATGGCAGCAACACGGACTTTGTCCAATTGAAGGTGATTCCTAGGGAGTTGCCTAGAGATATAGTGGCTGCTAGATTTTGCAAGAGTAGACGCCTGGAGGTGGCAGTTAGGAGCCAGTCGTCTAGGTATGGAAACACTTGGAATCCTAGACTTCTCAGGTGAGCAGTCACCACCGCCAAACATTTGGTGAACACCCTGGGGGCTGTGGTGAGACCAAAGGGCAGTGCACGGAAATGGAAATGACTGTCTCCCAGGCTGAAGAGCAAGTGTCTCCTGGAAACCTGATCTATCAGGATGTGATAATAGGCGTCCTTGAGATCTATGGAGCACATCCAAACACCTTTCTCCAGCAGCGGGAGAATGGATTGCAAGGTGACCATCCGGAACTTGGACTTTTTCACTGATCGATTTAGCTTGCTGAGATCCAAAATGGGCCTCAAGTCCCCGGTCTTTTTTGGCACCAAAAAGAATCTTGAGTAAGTCTCTAATCCGGTCTGGCCTGTGGGAACAAGTTGGATGATTCCTTTTTGAAGCAGCTTTGATATTTCGTTGGCTGCAAGATCCCGTTGACTGGGTGGTGGGTCCAGGATTCTTTGGGATGGAGGGGGGGTTGAGAAAAAGGGATGGTGCAACCTCTGGCGATGATTCGGAGCACCCATCGGTCCTGAGTGATACTCTCCCAGGCCTTTAGGTGCTTCGAAAAATGACCCCCGATTGGCTCCGGAGCTGCACAGTCGGGCACTCCTTCAGGGAAGCTGGAAGGTTGAGGAGCCACGAAAGGACTCGAGGTCTCCAGTGTTGCGGGGGCCTCCGCTGCCTCTGGGACGGCGTCTTCCTGAAAAATTTCCCCCTCCTCTGCCTCTAGAAGGGGGATCGCTCTGCTGTGAAGAGTAAGGCTTTTGAGATTTACTGAACCACATTTTCCCCCCTCTTCTAGCCTTGGGATAAGGCCTGAAGGGAGTGGAAAACCGTGCCCCTCTTGTTCGCAGCGAGTCAAGGTGTCCTTTACCTTGGGTCCAAACAGAGAGGACCCATCAAAGGGAGTGTCGGCAAAGGAAGACTTAAATGCCTCCGCAAAATGACACAGGTGGAGCCAGGCTTGTCTCCGTAGAGCAACGCCTGTTCCCGCCGCTCTGCTCGCCCTCACGGCTGCATATGAAATGAGCCTCATGGACGAGTTCGATAACGATGATAGGGTAGCCAGCTGAGAGTTAACCGTCTGGGCCAACTGCTCAGGTAAGTTACCAGAGAGGGTATCTGAAAGTTCCTTGACCAGATCCCTCTGAAGTCTGGTGAAGTGCGTCAAATAATTCAGAGACCTTAAAGTAAAGGTTGCTGAAGTAAGTTTGCGCTTCCCGTACCGATCCATGCTCCTAGACTCTTTATTAGGAGGATGGACGGACGTTGAAGCCTCTGCCACATCTTGTTGGGTAGCAGATGCCACCACCAGGGCATCTACAGACACACCTTTGGAGAGAAAATCCTTTTCGGGGGGTGCTGAGAGAAATTTATTGGGGCGAGCTGGCACCGGTTCCACAGAATCCGGGTGTTCCCACGCCCTTCGAGAGATCAAATCCAGAAGCTCATCGAAGGGCGGAGACACCCAGGAGGTGGAGGGCTGAGCCCCGAAGGCCTTGAGGAATACCGACTCCTCAGCGGAAGGGGGTTTGGACTGCCAGTCGCCTCGTTGCTTCAGGATCTCCAAAATGTCCGCAAAGGAGACATCATCCGAGGACGACTTGGGGGACCTTTCTGCATCATCGAGGTCAGTGTCCGAGGTGAGAGACTCGTCAGAGGAGTCGACGTGCTTCCTCTTGCACTGTCTCTTCCTCGGAGGTTCCTCCGAAGATGCTTCAGAGGGACCTTCAGGAAGGAGGGAACCCCCGATGGGGGTGGCCTCAGGCCCCAGGGCTCCGCTGTCTTGAGACAGGGGGACTACAAAGGAACCAGTCTTCGTGCCAAGGGAAGGTGACAGTGAGATGGTGGAGGTGGCCAAAGAAGATTTGGCCAAAGCACTCCTCATGGCCCTGAAGGCGGGAAACCCAGAGTCCTGGGAAGGTCCAACCCCCGAGGCCACAACAGTAGACGGCACTCCCGCAGCCGATGCACCAAGAGGGAGGCTCAGAACCAAAAGCATCGGTCCCGAAGCGTCACCCCCGGGGCCGACAGAGGAGGTCCGTGTACCGAACTCCGACCCGAAGGGCAGGGTTGGAGTAAGGGACGGAACCGACCCGGAAACCTCCACCGGCTCCACCAGCACCGACTCCAATGGTGCCGAGGCTGTTGGAGGAGGAACCAAGACAACAGGGTGGGCAACCGGCTCGGGAGCCGACTGGGCTGGAGCCGAAACCAACTTTTGAAAGACCGGAGACTGAAACAGCCTTTGAAGCACCCTGTCTATGTCCGAATCTGACATTCTCGAAGACCGAGAAGAGATCGAACGAGTTCGAGTCGACTTCTCCGCCGGTTCTGAAGGACTGGGGGACCGGCTCCGAATAGTCTCGATAAATATCGGTGCCGAGGGAGACTCCACAACCATTGCAATTTCCCTCGGAGCCGAAGTGGACTTCGGCGCAGAAGGGGAAGAGTCTGAGCGGGCAACTCTCATCGGCTCTGAAGACAGTGGAGCCGATGAAGGTGATCCGCCTCTCGAAGCCCTAGCTGTTGACTCCGAAGCCAGAGGAGTCGAGGCTGGAGGCATCGAGGCCGACCGTTCCGCCCTCGGCTCTGAAGTCTGTGGAGCCGATGGAGAAGCCTGCCGAGATTTCTTTGTAGCCGGTTCCGATGGGCTGGTCGGAGCCGACGATTTCTTCTTCTTTGAAGGTGAAGAGGAAGAAGATAAAGCCTCCTCAAAGGAAGGGGTGATAAGCCCTTTTAAAATCAATTTATTTTTCCTCTCTTGGAGGACATGGGAGGAAAAAGCGTGACAAACGCTGCATGACTCTTGAAGATGCTTAGGGCCTAAACAATAAACGCACAAAGAGTGGTAGTCCGTAATGGACATTTTGTAACTGCATTTAGAGCATTTTTTGAATCCTGATGGTCTGTGCTCTTTCGACATGTTGAGACACAAATCACTACCACAGAAATATTCTTTTAAATACAGTAATAAAAAATAGCTTAAAGAAATACGTAAACTGAGGACAAGGCCCCTCTAACTTAAACAGGATCACTTGACCCAAATCTAGACAACTCTACCACAGAAAAGACTCACACTAAGAAGCTTTAACAACGCGCGAGGGCAAGGCCCCTCTAACTTAAACAGGATCCTTTCCCTCAAACTAAGACAATTTTACCACAAAAAGACTCAAATCTCACAGTCACACAACAACGAATAGCTGTTAAAACAGCTTTTGGGTAGATTAGAAAAAATTTCTGACAGAAATTTTCAAGTAATAAGCACTTAGCTCAGCCAAGTCTGAGACCACGTCTTTGCTGTAGAAGCAGCAAACGAGATCTGGGGAAGCAGTGGTGGTGCATCCTGGGATGTGGGATAGCTCAGCCAATAAGAGACTTCATTCTATAGTATAGCGTGCCGAGTCGGAGCCGAGGATCGGCTTCGAACCCATCAGTACAGAATGTAGGCGAGATAGGATCACATTACATCACAATTTCTCCACAGAAAAAAGTTTTTTTTTTTTTAACTTTGCACACCTTTTAAATTGACAGGAAAAAATGAGTGCTCCATTTAAAAATACATCACAATTCTGAGGCAGTCTGTTAAAATAAAACACTCCTAGCTTTAAAATAACTTTCCTAACGAAGAAAGTAAGAAAACATTAACAAAATTTAAGAAAATGTAAGGTTTTCCTCCAAAGAAAATATATCTGCCCTGCAAAGGAAACAACAAGCCAACCATTGACCCTCAAAAGCCTGAGGGGAGTGTACTCTTGTGCTGCAGTAAAGCTCTAAGGGCTTCAGCTCAAACTTGTCTTTTTGTCAGTTCAGCTCAAGCTGCTTGACAGTTCTAGCTAATGCTCCTGCAGCAGTAATCGATATGGTGAACATCACATCTGATCAAGCTGTGGTTGCATGAATACGACCACTGGATGTTTTTCTGCATGATCAAAAGACAGCAAGGTAAAGGATTTACTCTCCTGTCTACTCTATTGTACTAACTCAAAGTTTATTAATGTCACAGCAGCAGTAGCAGCATGGGTACGCAGGTCCCCAGTAAGCTTGAGGAATGGGACTGAATTTGTTAGTTTGTGATCTGAGTCATGCTTTGGGGATCGGTTTATTGCTACACTTCCAAACGTACATGCCCAAGGAGGCTGTAGAAAAAATGTGCTATTAAGTTTACGCACTTAAAAAATGTAAATGGACCGTTTTTTTTTTTTTACTGAGCCACTCTCAACAGATCTGTGTTGTACTGGAAAAATATTGAGATCACTACACTCTCATATGAACAAAATCAGTACACAAAACAAAGATTTATTTAACAATATATTTCATTGTACTGTAGAAGCAGATCTTTTTGCCAGGCTGCCATTTGTGGGGTGAAACCAAAATACATCATCTGTTTGTGGTCAACTGGCATAATCAGTACTTGGACATTTTTTTACATAGCTTCGAAACATTTTCTGGAAGTTATCAACCATATTTATCTTTAACCAAATTTCTTGTGCAGGAAAACTTTCAGGCAAAGCATAGATCATGTAATGTCTTGCTATCCCAAATGGAACAGGACAAAAACATTTTATTTGGGCAGTATTTAATAAGATTATGATTGCATGTGTCTTCCAAAAAAGGCATACACAGATTGTATAGAAGTGAAGACAGGAAAGAAATAGAAGCCTAAGTTAACAACACTGTGTAAATCACTCCAAATACAACTGCTAGATTTAGATTTAACGACACTGCATTTTATAGGCTGCGTTAGACAAGGCAGCCATAAAAGTGTATGAAGAATCGATAAAAAGACTACACCTTTAATGTTTCTGTTTCTAAAAAGTGCATTAAATTAGAATTTTTGTTTGCAGTTCTGTAGTAATATACTTGGTAACTGTAGGAGATGTTTTTATACTGTAACAGAAGACAAAGGCCTATGCAGTTCCACAGTGTGTATCCATGAACTTTGATTAAATTCAGTCTGTCTTTAACGTTTTTAAGCATTATGTGTAGGTGTACCATATTTATTTTATTTTGGGTGACAAGTCCATTTTAGATGCAAAAGGTCTCCCTTTTAAAATTGTCTTTATGTGCTTTTGAGTTCATTCCCTAACTGCTGTCAGGTTACGTCTAATTCTTTTTAATAAAATAATCTGATTAAAGATGGCACAACCGTGAATTGTTTTCCTTAGTAATTTGTTCAAAGGGCTACAGAATCTTTTAATGACATTCTACTCAAGCCTCTGATGAGAATTATGTACATTTAAGCATTGAATGTAGTTTTGCTGGAGATAGCTAAACCTTACTAACAAAGTCAGACCTGCAGGGCCTATCAAGGCTATCGGAAGATATCTGATCATTCAGAATTCATTAAAGAAGAAAAAAATAGGCAATTTCAGATGGCTCTTACTAGTAGTACTTTAGGGAGAATCTGTAAAGATTGTGGAGTTAATGATATTAAATGTTCTGGTTAACAGTTTGTCTATGTATCTTTAGACACGCAGTCGTATTAATCTCACACCTCAGGCTTTCTTTTTAATTTTAACAGTCAGCACACACCACAACAGTGGGAGTACAACTGTACCGAACCCCTTCCTCAACTGTCTACTGTGTTGTGGCAGTGGATGATTTAAATGCCTTTTGTATCCTACATGCACTACAGAACTGAAAAGCTGTAAGTCTCACGGATAGTGCCACTGAAATTGCTTCTACTATGGCAAAGGTCTTAGAACGACCACTCTAATTATTACATTTCGGTTCAGTTGTCTGGTAAAATCTGAGCTGTCTTTAAGTACCCTAAGTATGATGGTTCCCATTTCAGGGTCTGGATGATGGAATTGACACAGCACAACTGTTTACAGCTTATATTCACAGTTACTTAGTTACTTCCACTGAGGAGCAAACATTGGTACAGCTGAAAAAGCAGACCTGTATTCAAATATGTTTTATTTACTGTTATGTCCCAAAGAAAAATAGAGAGGGGAAGAAAGATATTAAACACAGTTGTTTTGTAAGTACTACTTCCCACCATTCTGTTCCTGAGTTTCACCACACCATCTGGAGGATCTGTCTCATAAATTATTTAGGTGGCACTGTGCAATTTCTTCAAAAGTTTAATTTCAGTGAAATTGTGCAAAACTGTACCATGAGATGTAACAACGCCAAGCTTTCAGAGCAGGTGTGAGTGGATTTAAACTGCCGCCTGCACTTAGTATATTTACTGCAACATACTGTTGTTTGATTACATTTTATCCTATATGACACTCCTACTGCATTAACTGTTGTGATTGCTTTGAGGTTTTGCTTTCTCACAGTTCTGCAGCTGAAGGCAGTTTATTATAATAGTCACCTGTTTCATCTTTCTCGTTGTTCAAGGGGCCCTTCAGAATTCTGACAGAATGTAACTGCTATTTGACTGACTCCCTATATGGCTTGTAAGGTACCACTATTATACATTGGAAGCACAGACTGGAGATATTGCCGTGGTGTGTCATGAAGTTCAGCCATCTGCAGCTGTTATCCTGCAGCATTTAATTAATTGCAGTTCCAGTCTACATCTGCTTTTTTCCATCCTTGTGTCGATTTTTCTTTTCATTATTACTAGCCTCACCAGACCTCTGCCTCTACCCCAGTCTGTTACTGATGTACAAATAGGTACTTGCATGCAGATCTCACCTTGGTCTCAGTTAATTATTTTATTTTAAAGTCACATTAGTTGCTTCTCCATCTTCTGGCAGCATTTTGGATGAATAATTAGCAGGTACATCATGAAACACTATCCAGTAACTTAGAAGGTAAGACATTACATTGCAGTATCCTGGTGAGACGAGAGACAGACCTTACATCACATTCAGCTTATGAAGTCCCATGATGAACAGATGTATGGTACAACAGGATAGTGTATAAAGTGCTGTGATGTGTGGAAAAACATTGGTTACTGTCCACCTACAATGAACAACATTCTACAGAGTGGGGAACCATTCCAATGTAGCTAGAATGGCTTAGAGTAGCCCCAATATCTGGATTACCTGACACTTGTGTCATGGGGAAGCACTCAGACCAAACATTTAGGTGCATACTCACCCTAAACTTAAGTGTTTTTGTACAGTATGCGCTAGGCTTGTTGAACTGCATTTCTCCATGTCAGGCAGCTGAATTAAACAAGGAATATATACATTGCAATGTATACATCAATCCACTGATCATAGCATTTGTACCTATCTTTCCACTGATCATAACATTCATACCTATCTATCCACTGATCATAGCATTTGGACCTATCTATCCATTGATCATAGCATTCGTACCTATCTATTCACTGATCATAACATTTGTGCCTATCGATTGATCATAACGTTTCTACCTATGTAGTCACTGATCATAACATTTGTACCTATCTATTCACTGATCATAGAATTTGTACCTATCTATCCACTGATCATAGCATTTGTACCTATGTACCCACTGACCATAACATTTGTCCCTGTCTATCTACTGATCATAGCATTTGTACCTATCTAGTAACTGATCATAATGTCTGCACCTGTCTATCCATTGATCATAGCATTTGTACCTATCTACACACTGATCATAGCATTTGTACCTATCGACTGATCATAACGTTTCTACCTATCTAGTCACTGATCATAACATTTGTACCTACCTATCCACTGATCATAGCATTTATACCCATCTATCCACTGAACATAGCATTTGTACCTTTATATTCACTGACCATCGCATTTGTACCTACCTATCCACTGATCATAGCATTTGTACCTACCTATCCACTGATCACAGCATTTGTACCTATCTATTCACTGATCATAACATTTGTATCTACCTATTCACTGATCATAACATTTGTTCCTGTCTATTCACTGATCATAACATTTGTACCTATCTAGTCACTGATCATAGCATTTGTATTTGTCTATTCACTGATCATAACATTTGTACCTATCTAGTCACTGATCATAACATTTGTATGTATCTAGTCACTGATCATAGCATTTGTACCAATCTAGTCACTGATCATAGCATTTGTATTTGTCTATTCACTGATCATAACATTTGTACCTATCTAGTCACTGATCATAACATTTGTATGTATCTAGTCACTGATCATAGCATTTGTACCTATCTAGTCACTAATTATAGCATTTGTACCTACCTATCCACTGATCATAGCATTTATACCTATCTATCCACTGATCATAGCATTTCTACATACCTATTCACTGACCATCACATTTGTACATACCTATCCACTGATCATAGCATTTATACCTATCTATCCAGTGATCATAGCATTCATACCTATCTATTCACTGATCATAGCATTCATACCTATCTATTCACTGATCATAACATTTGTATCTATCTATTCACTGATCATAACATTTGTACCTGTCTATTCACTGATCATAACATTAGTACCTACCTAGTCACTGATCATAGCATTTGTATTTGTCTATTCACTGATCATAACATTTGTACCTATCTAGTCACTGATCATAACATTTGTATGTATCTAGTCACTGATCATAGCATTTGTACCTATCTAGTCACTAATCATTGCATTTGTACCTATCTAGTCACTGATCATAACATTTCTACCTATCTATTCACTGATCACAGCATTTGTACAGATCTATCCACGGATCATAGCATTTGTACCTATCTATCCACTGATCATAGCATTTGTACCTATCTATTCACTGATCATAGCATTTGTACCTATCTATTCACTGATCATAACATTTGTACCTATCTAGTCACTGATCATAACATTTGTATGTATCTAGTCACTGATCATAGCATTTGTACCTATCTAGTCACTAATCATTGCATTTGTACCTATCTAGTCACTGATCATAACATTTCTACCTATCTATTCACTGATCACAGCATTTGTACAGATCTATCCACGGATCATAGCATTTGTACCGGTCTATCCACTGATCATAGCATTTGTACATGTCTATTCACTGATCATAGCATTTGTACTGATCTATCCACTGATCATAACATTTGTACCTGTCTATTCACTGATCATGGCATTTGTACCTATTTAGTCACTGACCATAGCATTTGTACCTGTCTATCTACTGATCATAGCATTTGTACCTGTCTATCCACTGATCATAGCATTTGTACCTATCTATCCACTGATCATAACGTTTGTACCTATCCATTCACTGATCAAAGCATTTGTACTTATCTAGTCACTGATCATAACATTTGCACCTATCTAGTCACTGATCATAATGTTTCTACCTATCTATTCACTGATCATAACATTTCTACCTATCTATTCACTGATCATAGCATTTGCACCTGTCTATCCACTGATCATATAATTTGAACCTATCTATTCACTGATCATAACATTTGTACCTATCTATTCACTGATCATAACATCTGTACCTATCTATTCACTAATCATAACATCTGTACCTGTCTATTTACTGATCATAACATTTGTACATGTCTATTCACTGATTATAGCATTTGTACCTGTCTATTCACTGATGATAATGTTTCTACCTATCTATTCACTGATCCTAACATTTGTACCTGTATATTCACTGATCATAACATTTGCACCTGTCTATTCACTGATGATAATGTGTCTACCTCTCTATTCACTGATCATAGCATTTGTATTTATCTAGTCACTGATCATAGCATTTGTACCTGTCTATTCACTGATGATAACGTTTCTACCTATCTATTCACTGATCATAACATTCGTTCCTGTATATTCACTGATCATAGCATTTGTACCTATCTAGTCACTGATCATAACATTTGTACCTATCTATTCACTGATCATAAAGTTTCTACCTATCTATTCACTGATCATAACATTTGTACCTATCTAGTCACTGATCATAACATTTGTACCTATCTATTCACTGATCATAACATTTGTACCTATCTAGTCACTGATCATAACATTTGAACCTATCTATTCACTGATCATAAAGTTTCTACCTTTTTAGTCACTAATTATAACATCTGTACCTATACATTCACTGATCATAACATTTGTACCTGTCTAGTCACTGATCATAACATTTGTACCTATCTATTCACTGATCATAACATTTGTACCTATCTATTCACTGATCATAACATTTGTACCTATCTAGTCACTGATCATAGCATTTGTACCTATCTATTCACTGATCATAACATTTGTACCTATCTATTCACTGATCATAACGTTTCTACCTATCTATTAATTGATCATAACATTTGTACCTATCTAGTCACTGATCATAACATTTGTACCTATCTAGTCACTGATCATAACATTTGTACCTATCCATTCACTGATCATAGCATTTGTACCTATCTAGTCACTGATCATAGCATTTGTACCTCTCTAGTCACTGATCATAACATTTGTACCTCTCTAGTCACTGATCATAACATTTGTACCTCTCTAGTCACTGATCATAACATTTGTACCTGTCTTACCACTTGGTGTGGTGAAGGGAAGACAGCTGTACTGTAAATGGTTAGTCTTTTTGCTCTTGTCTACAGGGTGCAGAGCTCAAGCCTGGGTCTGGATTCTCACTGGATGGATTTCTTTGTGTATTTTTGAAACCTTTTCAATGCATTTTCTTGGAAAGCATTGCAGAGTACTGTTAAAATGGAAGAACTGCAGCCACTCCTATGAGAATGAGATACAGACATGTCAGGAATACTATAAACTTGGTCAAGTGAAAAGAAGAAAACAGACATGGTATACAGGATGGATGCAGTAGAAAAAATTGAGGAGTTGCACTAAACTGCATGTATGATAAAGAATCAGGAGTAAAGTCAAAGAGGACAGTGAAGATGAAACAGTATGGAAAAGACTGAAGGAGAAAAAATATCGAAGTATACAGACACAGCAAAGGCGGAGGAGGAGGAGGAGGGAGAAAGCTGAAGAACAGATACAGTTACATGATGCCTGTAGAAGGGACGTTGATAAGCTGAGGTCAAGGAATGAAAAGGTAGTGGTGATGACAGAATTAAATTTACCTGAAGGACACTGGGCTATTCTACCATCCAGCAAGGAAAGATAATATCAGATGATAAAGGCTGGATGAGGAATGACTTACCCAGTACATGCAAGGCTTCACTAGAAATAAAAGGAACCTTACATGTCATAATGTGCAAGAGTGAATGAGTGGAAGAGGTGGAAACAAAGGTAATGTTCCAGAGAACAGGTATCCACTACTCAAAAGAAACTGAAGCCAGCTAGCTTGCTAGTACATGCATAAAAAATAAATAAAAACTCTATTGTTATGGTGACTGCATAACATAAGATACATATTCTCTGGATTCTGATGGTTTTACTTTATTTTGTGTGCAAATTCATCTACTTTAAGCTTTGCCAAAACAGATAAGTCATCCATTTAGTCAGTCGGTAATTCATTCATTCTTTCATTTAGTCATTCATTCTGCAATGCTCGTGTTTTTCTGTGCAGGATCACGGGGGAGCCAGGGTCTATCCCAGCAAGCAATGGGGATACCAGTATATTGCAGGATGCACATGCACACACACAATCCCCTGCATATGGCCATGTTGGATAGCTATTCCACCTAAAAATACATTAGGATGTTAGTTGCAAAAATCATAAAGCCATGAGTTTGATTGCAATGCAGCATACTAGTTAATATGCCACAATATTAATTTGCACTTAATTCTTTTGCTTGTAGTCTATGAGTAATGCTGTATTATTTTCTTACTTTCTAGGATTAAAGAAAATAAATGAATATGATCAATGAACATGCTTAGCATCTTAAGTATGCATTATGTTCCAGTTTGTGTTAAACTGCTTATGTTAGGAAATGCATGGGTAGTGATTAAGTGCCTGCTTTTTTTTCATTTTTTGATATATTAATTGATCTCCTTGTAAATAACCTGAATATATTAATATGTTAATGTCAGTAAAAAGGAAAAAAGGACTTTGAAAAGAATTTGCAAGGTCTACCAGGAACAGCTGAATTAATGTTTTCCTGTTAATTTATCACAGTATGTATAGCAAAGACTTAAAATTTCAAACAGCAAATAGCTTTTAAGCAATTCTAATGGTATAATATAGCTTTAAACAATGACTCATTTCTGAGTCTGGTCAGTTAAATGCAGGTTCTTCATAAGCTCATGTACATTACTGCTCGTTTCTTTAAAATAAACATCTTTGCATTTATTTATAGAACACCAGTTTAAGTTAATGATAAAATGTAACTGATATGTCTGTGTTTCTTGTACTGATGAGTCACTATGCCTTTCTACTTAAGTGATAATAATCATGAAACAAAATAAGAAGCTTTGACACATTAAGTGCATGTTCATACACTCCAACATAAAATGGAGTGTTTCAGGTATTGCTGAATGTAATCCAATCAATCACTGTTGTACATCAACCTACTTCACTGAATAACCTACTTGAAACTTCAACAAGGTGTCTTTATTCCTCCCAGAGGGTGGTTATCAGAGAGACTGCCTCCTATATCTGCTAGCAAAAGTCATTTTATCTGGACTTATCCTTTGTACTCTGTTTCTCCTTAGTCTTGTCACCCTCTGGGTCACAGGTGGGATACCACACCTAACTCAAGCTTTCTGGGTTACCTTTGTTTAAAATATAGAAAGGAAGGATTCAAAGACATGGTCTACTATGGGTATGAGACTCACAGCAGGTAACGTGTGGTGCACGGTACACCAGTGAAAGATACAGCACTCCAGCACATCTATAAATACTTTGTACTGAAGGTAAAAGGACCAACATGGTCACATAAGCTGTTAACAACCTTCCACTGTCCTCCAGGTTGGGCTTACATTACTACAGTGTACAGAGTGCCACCATTTCACATGCAGACTGACAGCCAAAACTACAGGGTGCAAATGCACTGCTGCATGTGTGGCCTCCTGATGTATACACAAAGTGCTGTTGGTCTTGGGAAAGCATTATAGCCTACCTTGTGACCAGGTTATCTACAAGTGGCATTAGACGGTATTGTGTACCTTCTGTTGTCCAGGACAGGGCAAATAACAGATGTTAGCTTGTGGCTAATACTGCACTGCTATGTTAGACGATGGCCTTGGTTCTCCATGGCAGCCTCCGAACTGTGCTAGCAGTGATAGTAACACACTATCATAACATACACAGTCTTACTGTACTGTTTTTTTTTGTGTATGTGTGTGTGTGTGTGTGTGTGTGTGTGTGTATGCGAAATGGCATTTGGGCTTTATCAGTGGAATTCCTAGAATACTAAGTTCACACACAGTATGCTAGAGTTGTTAAGACAGAAAGGATGCATGTAGATAGAATCAATTAAAAAAATGTGTGGACAGTTAATACTAGCAATACACTTAAAATATTTCAAAAGCTAAATTATTACCCTAGCGATGCATTTTGCATGTTAGTTGCACAGTAACTAAAAACAAGTTAATTAGCAGGTACGTTTGAAATGTTCCAGCTGCAGCAACAAAGCAGACTGCACTGGCCCATGTGTTACTACGTATCTAGACTCAGCCAACTGCCAAACACCTGTACGTTTAACAGGAAGTGTTATAAGTTTCAGGTCCTCTATGTCCTTCAGTTAATCTATAGTCCTTCCACGTCCTTGAGAGATGACAACACTTATCAGGTTTTGACACTTACTTTTTTGTGTCATCTTATATACCCAAGTTCAAGTATTCCTGACATGCAGAAGAAATGCAGTTTTCCTTTCAGGTGTATTATGTATACAAGTGGTATCTAAAGAGAACCAACACAAAGCATTGTTTTCCAGACACTTCTTTCCATCTCTAGTTATGTTGCATTATGTAATAAGCTTAACTAGTCTGCCATTTAAACACGTTTAATATTCAACATCCATTCCAGCCCTACAATCAGCTGCTCCCTGTCCTCCCTTCCTGTGTCCTCATGAATATCTGTGAATTCCCTGTCCACATTCATTCTAGTAGTCCTTTCCATGGATCCACAAGCTTCTCTGTGAAAAGGTACTTTCAGAGGTCCAGATAGTAGTTACCCCCCTCCATGCCCCTTCCTCCCCCTACCATTCCTGAATTAAACTCTCTCAAAAGCATGTTGATATGGTCATGTGTTGAACGCTGGTCAATTAAAAAGCACCTTTTATTTTCACAATTTGTCTTCACACTTCTCATGGAAGGGTTGTTCTCCTGCACTCATCATTTCCATAACAGCGTACTTAATGCTGAATCCCAGCATTTTCCTTACTCCAGAAAATGACCTACAGTTTTTAATAAAATAAAATATTATTATTAAAATAAAAATATATGAATAGGCGTAGGAGTTGTAACAGGTACATCAGCAAAGATTTGTTTCCAAGTCCTCTTTCCTTTTAAAACCTGAGCACTAAGATAAATTAGGTTCACATTTCGCATAGGTGTTTCAAGGCTGTTTTTAGTCTAATGACCACATGCACATTGTGAATACCCATCCTCAGGCTTACCTCCTTTCTTAAGAAGGGACAGATCAGTAACTCCCAATGTACATTTATGAGCACCTGGCCAGTCAACTAGATCATGACTGAAGGAAATATTGAATCACATTGCTTAACCTACAGAGGAAGCACCAAAGAAAGGGCAGGTGTTGGGAGATCAATTTATTTTGCTCTTTTTATCTGTTGATGAGGGTTCACATCTCTGGTTCTACTGCAGTTGAGTTGTTTGTCTTGCTGAGATATAGAAAGTCAAGAACCATCTGGTGTCTGATAGAGTAGTAACCAAGGCACAGGTCATACTCAGAGGGCATTAATACACAAAGAATATGGACAGGATTTTTAGTCATTCTTGGTAACTAAGGTTCTTAAGACCAGAGATCTTTTTCAGTTGAGATCCTCTGGGACTTTTCAAGTTTGTTGATATGTTCACAGAGGTACATAAAAATGTTGCACTGTAGTCTATAATGGGTGCTGAGTATGGCAGGATGATGACATCTTTGGATGTAGATTAAATACTTTTGGCTATTAGTTGTGCTAAGTTACAAGACTTCCCTTACTACCATTACCTCATGAGGATCAAAGAAGAGGGAATTGTCAAACTAGTGTCCAGATCCTTGACTAACATATCATTTAAGGGGGTGTTTATATACTGTATGATAAAGGTAATTTAAGTTTTCAAAAAGAAACAATGCTACATTTTTTCATTCAGTTTAAGCCCATGATCCATACATTGGGTATTAACTAAGGTAGGTTGTTTTTGTATGGTACAGATATCTGAGGAGGGAGTTGACAGTTACATATGTTTTGCAATCATATGCAAATCGGATTAACAATATGTTCTTGTTATCATTTCTGAGGTCAGAGATGTAGATGCCAAACAGGAGATGACCCAGTACAGATTACTGGGGGACTCCACTAATTACCTTATCAAGATTTGAAGAGATATCTGCCACACAAACTATGTGGGGGTCTGTCTTTCAGCCAGTTAGCTATCCATCTCACAACATAAGGATTTATGCTTAAGGAAAATAGTTTCTCCCTACAATTCCAGCATGAGGTATGTTATCGAATGCTAGGGATGAGCTGAATGACCATTGCATACAGTCTGTGTGACCCCCTGGAAAAAAAATAATCAACAGGCATGACCTTTCTTTGATGAAGCCAAATTGAAGGGGGGGCATGCCTAATGAGATTCTTGATATAATCATTAATGCGGCCAATTATGATACATTCTGTAGTGTTACAGATCAGGTGTGTAAGGCTTACTGGTGTGTAATTCCCAGGGTCCATGTTAGGGCTACCTTTACTGAGGAGCATCACCACAGCAGTGCACAAAGACTTGGAAATAAAGCCTGTGGCTAAGCTTAGGTTAAATAGCTTAAGCAGATCTTCAGCGAGAGTAAGTTTGATACTATATAACAAGCACCAAGGTATGATGTTAGGACCCCTGGATTAAGGGTTTCTGGGCTTTAGATAACACCTTAGGAACATGTTCCTTACTAGTGGCAAGGAGAATAAGGGATTCTGGAATGAGTGCTTTTTGAATATGGTTTTGGGGGTGAAATTAGTAGAGTACTTATTTGCTAGTATATTTGCAATGTCATTCTGGTCAGAGTGGGGTGTATATTTGCAATCAGGGGGGTCAGAGTAGAAGGGTGTCTCATTAAGGAAAAGCTTAAATCTTTTTTACCTTTCTAACTTAACAAAAAAGTCCCGTGGCTGTCCTTCACTTCAAATTCAATGGCGTTTATGCTGATAAAAACTGCATAAGGAGACAGCTGTTTGTTCCCTCATTTCTATGTATGAAAGACAAGTGAAGAAGATGGTGCAGGGAAGTGCAGTTGCATATGTCCTATTTACCCATACCACTACATGTCCCAATTTGTTCACTGCTGCAGCAGCCTAAGGGTAGAATCCTGCTAAGGATACAGCAACAACCAGTCGGCCAAATCTCTCAACCCTCCTCCCTCTGACTTACTCTGGTTGCTGACAGGATAGGAGGGAAGTTTATCAGCAACCACTGAAAGGTAAATCTTTAAAATGTATTTTTCCTGAGAAAAGGATGATGATTCATCCTGAGCCAACAACCAACATTCAATAATCACCATAAAAATCATCCAGACAATAACAACTGTAACAAAGGAAGCTATATCCCATCTCAACTATTTACACCAAGGGGTATGGTGGGTGAGTCCAGCTATTGCAGCAGTGAAGAAATTTGAAAAACTACTGTTATGGATAAGTAAGACTTGCCCAACTGCACTATGTTCTTCATTCATTGCTGCAGTAGCCAGAGGGTTGATTCTCAAAGCTTACCTTAACTGGGACACAGATAAAAATCCAGGAGCCACTGGAGAATGGTCCTAGCAAAGCCTATCTTTGACACAGAGAAGGAATCCAGTTTGTAGTGCTTTGTGAAGGCATGAACAGAGGACCAGGTTACTGCATTTAGAATACTTCTAGAGTCCACCCCATTCCAGTATGTCATAGAATAGGACAAGTCCTTGGTAGAATGTGCATTAACATTGCCTGGAACAGTTATACCATAGTGGGAACAGCAAAAACAATAGCAGAGGAAAACCATTTCGATGTAGCCTATTTAGATATGAGCTGGCCTTTCTTAGTCCCAACATACAAAGCAAACAACTATTTAGCCTTTATAAAGGACTTGGTCCTGTCAAGGTAGTACCTGAGTTGTCTGTGCACATCCAGTGTATTTAGAATCTGTTCTCCCTTTTTTTTTTGTGCTGGGAAGAAAAGTGGAAAATTGATGGCTTGATACAAGGTAAACTCAGAAATAACTTTAGGCATGAATGAAGGATTAGTGCATCATGCAACACTATCCCTGTGGACAACAAGATAGGGTTCCCCCACCATGAGAGCTTGCAACTCAAATACACATCTTGCAATGTCAGAGCAACAAGTAAAAGAGTTTTTTTTCCAGCAATGAACTGCAACTTAGCCTGAGAGGCCAGTTCAACAGGAGGTAAGGTACATTTTTTCTAGAAAAATTCATATCCCAAGGAGGAAGAATTAGCTTATGAGGAGTGTATCAATATGATACACTCCTTTCAGAAACTGCTTCATCACAAACATAGATGAAAGAGAGAAATCCACAGAAAGGCAAGCTGAGACAGCTGCAGGATGCACCTTGATGGAAACATACAACCAGCCATCTTTAAGTAGCGCTCACAAATATTTGAGAACCAGAGGTGCTACTTTGACAAGGCACCAACTAGAAAATCTCTTCCATTTGACAAAATAATTCATCCTGGTAGCAAGTTTTCTTGCCTCCTTTAATACCTGCTGCACACTGTCATGAAAAAGGTGCTTAAAAGGTATTAAAGTTGTGGTTGACTGATGTCAGGTATATCAAACTCCCCTTGTGCTGTGTGAGCTGATGTGTTTGAAGAAACGTGTGGCAATTGCCCTTTGCCAATTCCATAAGAAGGGAGAACCAATCTTGTCTTTGGCCAAAAGTGAGGCACTACAATGATTTTTGGTAATTATTTCTGAAGCTTTAGAAGTACCTTTGAAATCATTGGAAAGGGTGAAAAAGCATACAGGAACATTTCCGACCAAAGAAATAAGACAGCATCTGTTCTCCATGCTTGGCTGCAATGATATCTCAAAAATAATTTTTCTAACTGCATATTTTGTAAGTGGGCAATCAGATCTACTTGAGGTGTTCTCACATCTGGATCAAGTCCTGTGAAGGTCTGTCCAGGATCTTCTGAGTCTGTCTGCCACAAAGTTTTGCTGTGATGGAATGTAAGAGACCCGAACAGTCAGGGAATGCTGAAGAGCCAACTCCCAAGCCACCAGTGGCAACCAGCAAAGAGGGTATGACTTTGCATCCCACTGTTTGTTGAGATACTATATCACTGCAGTGTCATCTGTGACC
This sequence comes from Protopterus annectens, assembly GCF_019279795.1. NCBI lineage: Eukaryota > Metazoa > Chordata > Ceratodontiformes > Protopteridae > Protopterus > Protopterus annectens. Next base: position 41,563,552 of record NC_056745.1, read on the forward strand.
ATCTGTAAAGGGCCAGGAGTCCACAGATACGAGTCAATGCTAGAATGTCCTTGATGTTTATGTGCTTTGTTCTGTTTGAAAAGTCCCACAGACATTCCACTATTACTCCCACGGAAACTGCACTCTATGAATAATCTGAAGAGTCTGTCTGGATAAACTGAACTGAGGCTGGAAGACAGAAAGGGAGTCCAGAATTGAGAGCCACTTGATATCTGCACCACTGTAATTTTCACCTTATAAACCCTAGGTTAGGAGACAAATTCCAAGGAGTGTAGGTGCTGGGTCCAAGAATTGTTTAGGTACCACTGGACTTTTCTCATGTATAATCTAGCAAGTGGTATCATGAGGATCATGGATGCCATGTGGCCTACAATCCTGAAAAATTCCCTTGCAGGAGCCTAAAGCTTTTCAGAATGACTCAGATTTACTGACAAGTTATTAAACTTTTTTTTTTTCTTTTGGAAGGAAGGCCTTTCATGTGAGTGTACGTCAAACACCCCAAGAAGACAATTTGAGAGAGGGTGTGACACAAGATTTTTGCAAGTTCAGATGAAATCCCAAATGTGATATTTGGTTGCACACCTTTAAGGACCCCAAACATCTGGGAGAAGACTGGAAAAATAAAACTAGTCATCTAAGTAAGGAAAATGTAGATGTCCTGCAGTCAGCCACCACTGGGGCTGGACAATTTGTGAACACTCAAGGTGAGATGAAGAGCTCAAAGGGTAATGCAGAGAACTCAAAACTGAACTCAGATACAGAAAACCTTAGACATTCCCTGAAACTGTGAGTGGTAGGTATGTGATGGTAAGCATCTATGAGACCCACTATTACCATAAAGCAATGGTCCAAAAGCAGTGCAAGCACTGACATTAGGGTCAAAATCTTGAATTTTGGAATGTTCACATAAAGGTTAAGAAAACACAGATTTAACATAGGTCTTCATGCATGGTCCTTCTTTGGTACCCCTAAAACGATAGTTGTAATTAAATGCTGAACATAATCAGATATTAACTGCACACAGTGAATCAACTATGCTATTTGCTACTTGCTTAACAGAATCTGTAATAGTACGCCATCTGCGTTAACAAGCTGTTACTTATCTGTTTTAATAAGCTGACACTTACAAAGTATCCTACACATACAATGCTTGCTTGAAATGTACAATAGGAGCCTTCTGCTAAAGAAATAACATTAATATAACAGCACACCTACTGTTCACATGTATTATGCTAGCATGGAGTCACATCCACCCTACTTTCCTGAAGTCTCCAGGCAACTAACATTTTAATATCCCAGCCAGAGCTGCTTCAATGATAAGTAGGAAAGACTGGTATAGTTATGGTTATCCTAACTGTAAAACTCTTTACTGCAAACTTTTCTTGCTTAATTCCTCTAAAAATATACAGTCTTCTTTCAGTTGTTATCCATGTAGGCGCTATCCACAAAGTCCTCCATGACCATCATCCATCCCAACTGCCCATCCAAATATACATGCCTTCCACCCCACAATAATTGTCAGGAAGCTGCAGTAATCAGGAGTATGAGGCTGTTGCACCCAAGGACAGGCAAGGGCCACACAACAGCTGGTTACAATGTATGCTTATTTAAAAATAACATATAGGAATAACTGTAACTATCCTAAAAAAAATAAAGACAGCTAAGCAAATATATGCATTATATAAGGGCAGGATAATCTACCTGATTGGGATTTGTAACTAAAATGCACACTTGAATGGGACGTAGTCAGTAACTATCCTGAGAACTAATATCAAAGAAAAAAAGCCCCATCTATACTGACTAGAACGCATACGTGCAAAGTCCATGTTTAATTTTACTGTTACCAGTGGTTATGCTCAGTTTGCTCAAAGTGCCCAGTCGCTTTTATATCCTGAAAACTAATGTCTTTTAAACAGCCCAGCTATTTAGTCCCCAACACCACATGAAAGAGAGAGAATACTAGTAACACCTATATACCCAATAAAAGCCCTATAATCCTACAAAACAACATTATAGAAACATCTCCATCTATTTTTAACAAGGTCTTTAATACATCCCTTCTACCACTGGGCTTCCGGATATTGGCTAAGGCTCTTGCCACCCCCATAGTGCCTTTTTTAGGCAAGGCTCAAAAGACAAACCCACCTCCTTAGAAATCAAAAATGGAAAAAAACTAAGGGTAATGCTGCTCAACGCCAGAAGTCTAAATCTCAAGATGCAGGCACTCGATGCACTCCTCAGTATGGAGAACATCGATGTCTGTGCAGTAACTGAAACCTGGTTCAAGGCTCCTGAGAGCACCCTATACCTCGTATCATGCTTTTTGGCCCCAAAACCTGGGCCGAACCACAAAGGGAGGGGGAGTGTCCATATTCATCAAGGACACCCACACCTCCAGGTTAGTAGCAACACATGAAGCATCGGAGTCCATACAGGTGCAACTAACCATAGGCAAAACTGCTATACAACTGGTAGCATGTTACAGACCACCCTCCCAAACTCAGGAACCCCACTCAGCCTTCCTGAAGACATTGGAGGATATGAATGTATCACAAAATACCGTCATACTGGGAGACTTCAACTACCCTAACATAGATTGGGTACATTATTCTAGCCCTAACACCCTAGCCCAAAGGTTCCTGGAATTCATAAATTCAAATGCACTGGAACAACTAGTCACCTCTCCCACTAGGGAAGATAATATACTAGACCTGATCATCACAAATATGGGGACAAAATGCTCCACACCGGAGGTATACCCCTCACTAGTGAGATCTGACCACAAACTAATCACCCTGGATATACATATCCCACCTCCACCCCCAGCACAAAAGACCACAGTGAAAAACTTATCAAAAGCAGACTTCACTCTTCTTAAGACTGAGATGGTATCCTTTAAGCCCACTGGGCCAGTGGATACCACATTCCACAATGCTGAATCCTTCACAAATGCTTTCTATGGACATCTCCAAAAATGCATGGATCATGCAATCCCAAATAAATCCAAGACCCTCTCCACCAAAGGCAAGCGTCCTGTCTGGTGGACCTCAGCCATTAACAAATTGTATAACAAAAGAAGGAAGCTACTGCATGACAGAGCAAAATCCCATAAAGGGAAGACATCTCTGATCAACACTAGCAGAAAACTATGTTCTCTCATAAAAACATCCAAGGCCAACTTTGAGAGAAAAATCGCTAAGGACACTAAGGATAACCACAAAGCCTTCTTCAGCTATGTTAGAAACCTGGGTGGAAACCCTCAGATATGCTCAGAGTTAGTTCACAACAATAAAAAATACACTGAACCCACAGATATTGCCAACATTCTGGCTGACAGGTTCAGTGCAAATTTCTCCCCTCCCTCATCCCCAAAAGAAGAAATACTTATCCCAGCTGAATGTAATCTCCCTGTCATCTCAGATGTTCAGGTGAGAGCCTCCCTCAGCAAAGCAAAAAACACAGCATCAATGGGACCTGATGGTATCCCGGGTTGCGTGCTACGTGAACTCCAAGAGGAGCTAAACCCGCACATAAAAATGCTATTTAACCTTAGCCTTACTACAGGATATGTACCTGAACACTGGCGTACAGCAACAGTGGTCCCACTCCACAAAGGGGGTACCTCTACAGACCCTAGGAACTACCGCCCCATAAGCTTAACCAGCCTGGTCTGCAAAGCTATGGAAAGAATTATTATGGAACTCATAAACAGAGACATTAGGGACCTACAGACACTTGACCCCACCCAGTTCGGTTTTGTAAAGGGCAGATCCTGCCTTTTGAACCTGGTTGACTTTTTTGAAACAGTCATTAGAGCCATTGATGAAGGCAAAGCAGTCCATACAGCCTACCTGGACTTGGCTAAGGCCTTCGACACAATACCCAACTCAGGCATCAGAGATAAGCTCAACAGCTTAAATGTAAACCCTTATGTCACTAGATGGGTTGCAAACTGGCTAAAGGACAGAACCCATGAAGTTAAAATCACTGGAGCAATGTCAGACTCAAAGCCAGTCACAAGTGGTGTCCCACAGGGATCTGTCCTGGGGCCCCTCTTGTTCGGCATTTATTTCTCAGATGTTAAAGCAAACATGGGAGGGTTGTGGCTGACAAAATGACTGCAAACTAGGTGCCATAGTCGATACACCAGCGGACACATACATCCTACAAAAAGGCCTCATAGAAACGGACAACTGGTGCCGGAGTCATGGCCTTAAACTAAATGCCAAAAAATGTATAGTCATCCCCTTTGGGAAAAACAAAGCACCCACAAATTATCACATAGACAGCAACCCACTGAGTATGGAAAAAGTAATCAGAGACCTAGGGACCTAAGTCGACAGCGACCTCTCATTTGACACCCACGTTGCCAAAGTGGTTAGAAAGACATTCTACCTTGCACACCGTATCATGAAGGGATTCACATCCAGATCCAAGGATGTCATTGTACCCCTATACTTCTCCCTCATCAGACCCATGATTGAGTACAATGCCCCATTTGGTATGTACCTCACCCGGCATTTGCAACAGCTGGAGAGACCACAAAAGTACCTCACCAAGAGGATCAAGGGTCTCCAACATATGTCTTATTCTGCCAGACTAAAGAAAGTCCAGCTCTATTCAGTAGCATACTGCCTGCTCAGAGGTGATCTGTGCCTGACGTACAAGGCCATGTCCAATCAGGAAGTGGTGGACATGCTCCACCTCAAAAAATCCAAATCCATCAGAAAGTACAGTTTTGTACCTACCATAAATGTAGATGTTCGAGGATCCACATTGCTGCAGTCCTAACTATTGCGCATGACCGACGCCATATCCTCAGTCTTTTCTTGCCCCAGATGTCAGAAGACCCTAAAAAGACAAGGCCAATACCAAAAACTCCAAACATACCTGCACCAAAAATATGTACAATATATACAAAAGTACCAGAATATAACCTCACCTACACAACCACCCCTAAACACAGAGGGAAGGACAATGTGGATCCTCGAACATCTACATTTATGGTAGGTACAAAACTGTACTATGTTCTTCATTCCACATTGCTGCAGTCCTAACTATTGGGTAGAATCCCAAAGCAGAGGTAAGGGAGGCTGGCAAATCATAAGGAAACAGGAGCTGACAACATGCCTTGCAAAATAGCTGTGGCAAAACCAGCCCTAGACTTAGAGTAGAGAGGAAGGTGATAATGCTTAGAGAAAGTATGCACTGAACTCCAAGTAGCTGCCTCCAAAATATCCTTAGTTGCCACCCCTTAGAAATGCTGTTGAAGTGGCAGTAGCCCTAGTGGAAAGAGGCCTAATCCCAGCTGGAATCTCCTTGCCATGATGGGAATAACAAAATGCAATGCAAAACCCAATCCACCTAGAAATAGTTTGTTTTGACACAGGCTTGCCCAAAGAAACAAACAACTGCTGAGACTGCCTAAAATCCTTAGTCCTGCTTAAATAATAACGTTAATTGCCTGTGTACTAAAGTGTGCAAAAAATCTTTTCCCCTTTATTTTGGGGATCTGCATAAAAGTAGGCAAATGAATAGTTTGGTTTAAAGCCACACTAGAAAACCACTTAGGCATAAAGGAAGGATTAATGATACCCTATCCTTATGAAAAATAAAAAGGCTCAAAAACCCTTCTTGCGATCACAATCATAGTGAGCTGAAATTGCTGCAGCATGAATCTTAATGGAAGAGAAAGACAAACCTTTGTCCAATAACTCAGTAAGATATTGAAGAGCCACACTCAAATTAGGCTCAGAAATCTCCAAATTGTTTGCTGCACTCCAAAATAAAAATCTCTTCCATTTTCTGAGTACACCTTCCTTTACTAGGTCTTCTGGCTTCCATAATCACATTTAAAACTTGTTGAGGAAGTTGAGACCTGCTGTGTTTCAAAACAGAATATGCCAGGCTGTTAGATGAAGAGTGGAGCTTGACATTGAGCAGGTGACCGTCCCTCTGAGACAACAGGTGTGGAATCGCCAATCTGGAGCTATTAAAATCATCCTTGGCTTGTCTTGTCTGACCTTTTAGAGCACCTTTGGGAGAAGAGGCAGGGGGAAAGGCATACACATGAATTTTTTTTTTTTCCAACTGAAAAGAGCATCCACTTTCCAAGCTGTGTGATGAAACCTCTTTGTGCAAAACTTTGGCAGCTGGTGGTTTAGTGGAGAAGCGAAACAGATCTGTCTGGAGTTCCCCATGACACTGTCAATTTGCGAAAGAATGAAGATGAATCCAGTTTCCACTGACAGTTGTGTTGTCTGTTAGAATCAACACCTGCCCTGGAAGAAGTAACTCCTGAAAGCCATTAATGCAAACTGGACCGCTAACATCTCTTTCATGTTGATATGCAGATGCTGTAGTCTGGCAGGCCACTTGTCTTGTATCCACTTTCCATTTAGATGAGCTCCCCAGCAATGTCTGGAGGCATCTGTCGTTAGAATCTGAGGTCACAGAGAGTCCCTTGTTTAGGTGACATTCCTGAGCCCACCACAAAAATTCCTTTTGAATGCAAGGTATTATTTGAATGACAGTGTCCAAATCCTGGCAGTGCTGTGTCCATACATTTTGAGATACCATTGCAGCTTCCTCATATGCAGTTTGGCATTGGGAAGCACCAGAATACAGATGCCATGAACCCTGCAGTCAGCCCGACTGAAAGAGATAGTTGATGGAGTAAACTGAAAAAGATTTTTTTTTGTCCCGGGGGTTAAAAGGGGCTCTGCTGCTGTATTCAGTCTCACACCCAGAAAGCACATGTCTTGAGAGGTACTAGACTGGACTCTTTATTTCGCACAGAATACCCTAGGCATCTTAGCACTGCTATCACATATTCCAAATGCTGTAGAAAGGCTTTCTTTTTTCCAGAATCAGAATCAGCGCCCAAGTAATAAAAGATAGGATAGATTTTTTAGCCTGAAAGAAGTAAGCAGCCTGGAGCCAGAACCTTTAGTAGATAAGCCAAGGGGCAATGCAGACTGATAAATGAATTGCAACTTAGTCTTATAGGCACATGAAGGTAAGCTTCCTTGAGATCTAAAAGTTACATCCATTTGAACTTGGGAATGTCCAGATAAGTGTTGAGGATAGATAAAAAATCCTAGGCCCTTCTGGCACAGGAACTGGCTGAATGGCCCCTATTTGGAGCAAAAAAGAAATTTGCTTGTGTTGTTCTTTTCTGAGGGAGAGAATATCTTATGGAAATAAAACCTGTAACCGTGGTGAATGATATCCAGAACCCATCTGTCTTCTGTAATTAAATCCCAATTTTTTTTGAAAAAGACAGCCTTAAACTGCTTCCACAGGTGAACCAAACAACACATCAGACTGTAAAGGAGCATCCAAAATCCTTGTCTTAACATCCCACCTGTTCAGACACATGAAAAATCCTGCAACTCTTTTTTTAATACCTTCAGCCAGGCAGAGCATCACCTTTAGACTTCACTTCAAAAGGAGATAATTTGATATTTTAACATGAACATATGAATTCGCCCTCATAGCTAAAGTGGGCTAAGTGGAAGAAGTATCTTTTTTCTTTCCCCATCTATCCCTTGCCTCTTTATCGAAGGGGGAGGAGGATTTTAACAACGAGACAGTTTCCGGTCTGCCTAGGACTTAAAAAAAAAAATTATGGGCTTCAGGCACCCTATGTATACCTCCGGGTTTAACTGGGGCAGGGGGCAAAGAATCAGGATTCAGGAGGCCTCTGCAAAAACATCTTCTACCACATTCAGAACAGGAGGTATAGCTAAAGGCCTATGTGGGGGTAAAAAACAGAATTCTCTAAGCCTCTCTTCCTGGAAGAAATCTTGACCTTCCCATTAAAATGCTCCCTCATGGAATGCAGAGTCTCTGAAAATGAAAAATCTTCAGGAATCATCCACATCAGAATCAGAATAAGGAGGAAACTCCTGCATCAACCGAGACCAGAAGCCTCGAACATTGCTCAAAACTCTCAAACTCAGGTTCCACCTAGGCTCTTATCAGGAGGGGCATAGAACCTCTAATCATTGTAATCAAATCCTCTGCCATTTTTAGCATATGCTTCTAGGCAAAGACCCTGAAACACTCTCCGGAGAAACCCCACTGAAGCTAAACTAGGCCTGCCTCTTAAAGAAGCCTTGGAAACAGAAGGGGAGGCCTAACCACCTTAGGAAAGAGAGGGAAGACAGCCACCTGAGAAGCCCCTTCAGCCTGGCCTACTGAGAGGGCACATCCTGCAACAGTAAAGTTTCTCCCTGAGACTCTAAAGAAACTCCTGGCAGAACCCTCTCCACTGAGCTGTCGGTTCTTCGCATTTTATAATTACAACGCTTCCCAAACACTAACCTCCTAAACAAGGTATACACAAAGTATGGTAATCCCTATGAGGTATCTGTTTCCCACAAAAAATAATTATTCACTTTTTCTGACATCCGGTTAAATACTGAGGCAAGAAAAACCAAAATATTAAACTCTGACTTCAGAAACTTTCAGACCGCCCTGCACTACCAAACTGCTTCTGCATCTGCCCATGACTGGACAGCGGACTACCCAATAGTTAGGACTGCAGCAATGTGGAATGAAGAACATCCACGAGAGCTAAAGACTTAAACCTTGGCACAAGTATGAATAGGACATGCTGGAGGGATAGATTCATAACCCAGAGGCTTCCCATGCCCTGGAACAGAATCCCAGTTCATGTTAGGCAGAGCCCCTCACTAACTCTCTTCAAGAGAAATCTTGATGAGTGGATGGGAGATCATAAGTTTACCCCAGGGGTCACCTCTGTGTCACTACTAGACAGGGGCACAGTAAACTAATTCTATTGTATAAGGGGACCTTCACTGTGTCACTACTAGACAGAGGCACAGTATTCTAAATCTATTCTGTACATTTTTGTACCATTTCATGGGGTGGCGAAACCCACATCACCATGGCTAGGCTTACAAATGCCCCAGGGCAGATAGCCTAGTACTAAACTATGAAACTTAACAGCACCTTGTCCATATAGTTTCAGCTAGATAAAAAAGCACATTAGAATGCTATATTTATATCTGCAGTGAAAAAACTGTACTCAGCAACATACAACTAAACCCCTAATAAACTGTACCTTGAAGTGTCACACAAACTGTAAAATATCAGTAAGAAACAAGACAATAGCTGCAAGTACCTGCAGCACAAGTATTGCTCATCAGCCCCAGTAAATCCATAAGCAGATAATTTGGCAATACTATAGGCTTTTTTTGTGCTCAGTGACTCTCCCAACCAGATGTAGCATGTTACATTCACTCTCTCACTCACCTGCCCTACCCCTAATTCTCACCCACACCAGCTCATCTCAACTTATACTCTAACAACTCATCCCACTACCATTGCCAAACCAATTAAATGGACAAGCTCTTCCCACACACAATTTATAATTAACGCTTCATAATTAACCCTGCCAGTATTCATTTTCTACTCTCTTCTTATCTATCTCTCTTAAAAGAACTGCTAAACTCATCCTTACTCTTGCCCTGTAACATACTCTGCAATATTCTACCCTCTACTAACCTACTTTTATGTTATTTCATACCTATCTTAACTTAAATTATGTTTAACGTGTCTTTTCTTCTAATCTTCCTGTGAAGTCATTCTCAACATTATAATCTTTCCTCACAAATGCACTGTTGAACAAACTTTCCTTCCTCACATTCTCTTTCAAAATGATACTCATCCAGCTAGCACTGCTCTTCTCACTGTATTAGCACAAACTGCATCCTACCACACACATCTTCTTACTCACACAGTCCACCTATCTATCCCAAATCTCACTTCTCTACCTCTTCTACCATTTTTCTTATACTTCTCTACCTCTTCTACCATTTTTCTTATACTTCTCTACCTCTTCTACCATTTTTCTTATCATATCCCCAGAACTAACATAATAATAATGGGTGACCTTAGCATCTATTGACAATCTTGTAACTCAATAACTCCCTCAAACTCCCTGAATTTATTTGGTCTCATCCAACTTATCCAATCCACAACTAGAACACATGAAACAAGCATTCTACATTGGACTAGATCCTAACCACAAACATTCTGCTATAAATTTATCAGGAACATTCCCCAATAGCACTGGGGACCATCTGCCTACCTTTATACCAAGACAGCTCCCTTCTCTTAACAAGATTATAATGTACAACCCAAGTACAAAACCTGTCAAATGTTAGCAAGGAAGTCATTTCCTCACTCAAACTCTGTAAGTGGAATATTCAAAAAACCCTGCCCCTAGATGATGCAGTGTCTCACTTTTAAACATATTAAATGAAATGGCACCAGTTTGTAGCAAAAGGGTAAAAATCAATCCCAGCACCGGGGGGTAACAAAAGAAACTAAACATATACTTAAATGAGGGAACAACACATGGAAACATTAGTACACCAATAAAAGTCAGGACTCCTAATAATACTTCAGACATTTTAGAAAGCTAGCCAAAAAACATACCAAATATGATAAACAGTCCCACAAGTTTAAACTCCAACAAAAACATCATAATATTCTCAAACGTTTCTGGTTATCTATCAAAAAACATATCTTCCCCAATGCCCAGTACCACTAACAATAAGGACAGTACAGCAATATAATTAACTCATGTGTTACAAACTCTATTCCATCACTAATCAAAGACAATACACAAAACACCATCCTTAATACAGCTGCACTAAACATAAATAACGTTTTTACTTTTAAAACTGTCCAGGTTTCCACAATATGAAAACTCCTACATCAACTAAAACCCACTACCTTAGCAGCTGATAAACTACCAGCTGAGTACCTAAAACAAGCAGCATAGATCCTGTCCCTCTCCAACTCAATTATAATTAATAGATCAATAACAGAAAATCATGTATCCAGCCTATGGAAAATATTATTCATCATACCCCTACACAAAGATTTTAGCTCAACCAAAATCGTAAACTACCAACCTATACCTATCCTATCCCCCATATCCAAAATACGTTCCCATACTCAAGTTTTAAAATAACCTCACAACCAACAATCTACTTTCCAAAGCTCAACATGACTTCTGCCCCAGTCATAATACCACTACCACCACCATCAGCTTCTGCAGTACAATCAGCAAAAAGTAGGAACAAAGGCAACTTAGTTTCATCCTTATTTATTAATCTCTCTAAAGCCTTTGACACCATTTCCCATCATAAACTCATGTCTAAATATCCAGTTTCGGACTCAGCCATACATCACTTTCCTGGTGCCATAGCTACCTAAACAATAGACAAGCCATAAAATGGCAACAAGAATTCCCTCCACCACTCTCAGTTATGGTAGGTGTTTCACAAGAAAAAACATTGGTTCCATTCCTAATCAACATAGTTAAACTCCATACCACAACAAGATTGGCATTCCTTGTCCAATATGCAGATGATTCAACCCTCATCTCTTCTGCCCCAACTTTCTCCAAATTCCAATAATTCACCTAACTCTCCTTCTCAGTAGTAGAATCCTGGCTAAACAATTCCCAATTTCTCATGAACCCAAACAAAACCAAACTAATGTTTTCTACTCCTACGAGACTCATAGAACTAAAACAGCCCTCTCACATCTATCCATCCAACAACACCAAAACAGAAAGAGCAGCCTGATCGAAGTTACTGCGATCCATCAACAAATATATATATATTAAACTAGGCTGCCTTTACAAGGCCAAACCATACCTCTCTGATTCCATTTGACAATCCATAGCCAGAACTTACCTACTCCCAGCCCTACTCTGTGCTTCAACAATTCCTACCAACCTGAACAAAACTGATAAATATAAATCTGAGACTTGTTACTATAAATTACCAAGTTTGCTAAAATTCATCATACAAATCTCACCACTATAAAGCTAAAAGAACTATAGTGGCCTGAGCTACCCTACTGCTTGTCATACTCCCAATTAGTCACTACTCATAAACTTATTTAGACTCCAGAAAAATACCCTGCATTCCAGAGCACCATGCAATTCTATTCCTCTCTTAGAGACCTAAGATACAGCATAAGAATCCCTCCTACTTACAACCAAATCCAATAATAACTTTGCTGACTCTCTATACTCTATGTCTCAAAAATCTGGAACTCTATCGCCCTCAAAACCAGACAAATACAGAAACTACCTAATTTAAAACTCACCTCAGGCAATAGCTAAACAATAAATGGTTATGTCCATGTACTTAACCTGGATAGCCCCACCCACACCCTTAACACTCTGTTCTTTACCAATTACTTAATCTTTTCATCTCTCCCCTGTCAGTCATCCCAACTTTTCCTACGTCCTACGTTGAGGTGGGAGCTAGCAAAACAGGGGGAATAAGTGCAGAATTAGGAACCTTATCTTCTAACAGATCATAAAGTCTGCCCATTTTGGGGGGAGTCTCTGTTTGTTCCCAAGCAAAAACATTCTTGAGTCTAGCAACAGGCTCATTAAAGGAAAAAAAAACTTCTCTAGGATTAACTTATGGTTCACTACCTGAAATGTCAGAGTTTAGGGAAATTGATTCCTGAGAAGAATCACCCACCCATTTCTGTCAGAATCCTCATCCACTGAAAAAACACACTGATCCCGGGCAATACCTGCACTAGAAGTGTTAAAAGGCAAAGAGCCCCCATAACTGATGGACTACAAAACACTCTTAGTTAAGGATATAACATTTTCCTTGTATAAAGAAACAACCTGATCATCTGCCCTGTAATTAAGTTTTTGTTTCTTTTTTCTTCAAATATCCCTAATAAGAGAATGGTCAGAGGACAGGCTACTGCCCCTAGCAAGAGGTCTCTTTCTCCAGGCTACTCATGTACCTAAAGTGTTTGGCTCTCCCATACCTGCAACAGGTACTGGAACAGCCCCAGAGGATTATTTAACCCTGGTCTATAGTAGCCATTACAGGTACTCCAGAGGGAGTCAAGGCAATAGGCAAGTGGTCTGTGGAACTGTCTTTGACCAAGCCAGAGTCACTAACCACCTGCTGAGGCAATAGTCGAGTGGAGTTGAAAAAGCAGGAAACGGGAATATTATTTGTACTGTAGCCGGAGACAATTACTGGTATAGTAACCTGGGAGAAGCTAAGTATTCACTATTAAGTATTCACTATTAGGTACTCACTATTAAGTATTCACTATTAAGCACTGAGCACACTTTCTTTCTTCATACTAGTAAACGCAAACAGTACACTGAAAATTGTGTGACCAGACCTTAAATATCAGAAAATGTTTTACCTCATAAATAAAAAAAAATATTCTTATTCTGTTAAAAACAGTAACAGGAAGGAAAAACACATTCTGAGTATAAAAGTCATTTGTTGGGGAGTTAAATAGTTAAGTTCATAGGTTCATAGGTTCATAGGTTCATACTAGGCTATCTGCCCGAGGGCATTTACAAGCCTAGCCCATCGTTTTGTGGCTTACGCCACCCCTTTAGTATGGGGAACTATACCCATTATTTTGCTGTGCCTCTGTCGAGCAGTGACACTGAGGTTATCCCTGGGGTATATCTGTGATCTCCCATCCATTGGTCAAGATTTCTCTTGAACAAGGCCAGCGAGGTGCTCTGCCTCACATGTACCGGGATTTTGTTCCACAGCATAGGAGTCTTTGGGTGATGAATCTATCCTCCAGCACGTCCTATTAATAGCCGTGTCAAGGTTTAAGTCTCCGCCTTGTGGCTCTGATGGATCTAGATTTTTGAGGTGAAGCATATTCATCAAATCTTGGTTTGACATGGCCTTGTATGTTAAGCAAAGGTCACCTCTGAGCAAGCGGTGCGACTGAATAGAGCTGGAGTTCTTTCAGTCGGGCAGCATAGAACAGATTTTTGAGACCCTTTATCCTTTTGGTGAGGAACTTTTGTGGCCTCTCCAGCTGCTGCAAGTGTCGGGTCAGATACATTCCGAATGGGGCATTGTACTCAATCATTGGTCTGATGAGTGATGAGTAAAGGGAGACTATGACCTCCCTTGATCTAGATGAGAATCCCTTCATGATAAGGTGGGCAATGTAGAAGGTCTTCCTAACTACTTTAGCTACATGGGTGTCGAATGACAGACTACTATCAACCTGGGTCCCCAGGTAACTGATAACTTCTTCTGTGCTCAGTGGATTGCCACCTATTTGGTAGCTAGGGGTAACCTTGTTTTTCCCGAAGGGTATGACTATGCATTTTTTGGCATTTAACTTTAGGCCGTGGCTCTGGCACCAGTTATCCATTTCTGTGAGACCCTTCTGAAGGATATCTGTATCAGATGTGTTTTCTACTATGGCCCAGTTTGCAGTCATCTGCAAACTTTGTCAGCCATAACCCTCCTGTGTTTGCTTGTACTTTGGAAAAGTAGATGCCAAACAAGAGTGGGCCCAGGACTGAGCCCTGTGGGACACCACTTGTGACAGGCTTTGAGTCTGACATGGCGCCAGCAACTCTGACCCTGTGGGTTCTGTCACTCAGCCAGTTTGCAACCCATCTTGTGATGTATGGGTTGACATTTAAGCTGATGAGTTTTTCAATGATACCCGAGTGGGGTATTGTATCGAAGACCTTAGCCAGATCGAGGTAGGCTGTATGGACTGCCTTTCCCTCATCAATGGCTTTGGTGACTGTTTCAAAAGTCAACCAAGTTTAAAAGGCATGATCTGCCTTTGACAAAGCCAAACTGGGTTGGATCCAAAGTCTGCAAATTCCCTATGTCTTTATTTATGAGGTCCATTATGATCCTCTCCATGGCTTTGCAGATAAGGCTTGTCAAGCTAATGGGCCGGTAATTTCCAGGGTCGGTGGAGGCACCGCCTTTGTGAAGTGGTACCACAGTTGCAGTGCGCCACTCTGTGGGTACGTATTCAGAGGTAAGACTTTGATTAAACAGCTGTCCTAGCTGTGGGTTTAATTCCTCATTGAGTTCATGGAGCACACAGCCGGGGACACCATCAGGTCCCATGGATGCTGTGTTTTTGCTTTGGAGAGAGCAGTTCTCACTTGGGCGCTGGAGATGTTTGGGGGCTGCAATCGTTTGGTATAGATATCTCTCCTTTTGGGGGAGGGTAGAAGTTTGCACTGAACCTGTCAGCCAGTATGTTGGCAATGTCTGTAGGATCAGTAATCTTCACATCATTTTGAACTAGCTCTGAGCATATCTGGGAGTTTCCTCCCAGGTTTCTAACATAGCTAAAGAAGGCCTTATGATTGTCTTTTGAGTCTTTAGCTATTTTTCTCTCGAAATTTGCTTTGGATGATTTTATGAGAGCTCTTAGTTTTTACTTATAGTGATCAAGGGTGTCTTACCTTTTAAGGATTTTGCTCTATCTTGTAGTAGCTTCCTCCTTTTGTTGTAGAGTTTGTTTATGGCTGGGGTCCACCAGACTGGACACTTGCCTTTGGTACAAAGAGTCTTTGTTTTGCTTGGGATTGCCTTATCCATGCAGTCCTGCAGGTGCTGGTAGAAGGCATTTGTAAGTGATTCAGCGGCTTGAGTACTGTTTTCCGGCTCGGGGCCTTAAAGGAGACCACACTAGTCTTTAGAAGTGTGAAGTCGGCTTTTGAGAAGTTCTTTACTGTGGTCTTTTTGTTTCAGGTGGGGCTGGGATGAGGACCTCCAGCGAGATTAGTTTGTGGTCTGATCTCACCAGTGAGGGGTACACCTCCGGTGTTGAACATTGTGCTCCCATGTTCGTGATGATGAGATCAAGTATGTTATCTCCTCTTGTGGGGATGGTGACTAGTTGTTCCATGGCATTTGAGTTTATGAATTCCAGGAACTTTTGGGCTAGGGTGTTTGGGCTTGAGTAGTGTTCCCAGTCTATATTAGGGTAATTGAAGTCACCTAGTATGATGGTGTTTGGTGATACATTTATCCCCTCTAGTGTTTTCAGGAAGGCCATGTGAGGTTCCTGAGTTTGTGAGGGTGGCCTGTAACATGCTACAATTTGCAGAGCAATCTTGCCTATGGTTAATTGCACCTGGATGGTCTCCGATGCATCGTGTGTTGCCACCAGTCTTGAGGTGTGGGTGTCCTTGATGAATATGGATACCCCTCCTTTCTTGGTATTGTCCGGATTTTGGGGCGGAACACATGATATGAGGTAAAACCTGATAGCTGGGGTGCTCCCAGGAGCCTTGAACCAGGTTTCTGTCACAGCACAGACATCGATGTTCTCCATACTGAGAAGGGCCTCGAGTGCATGCATTTTGAGATTTAGACTTCTGGCATTGAGCAGCATTACCCTTAGTTTTTTCCTTTTTGTGTTCTGGGGTGGTAGGTTTAGAATTTGAGCCTTGCCTAAAAAGGCACTATGGGGTGGCAAGAGCCTTTGCCAATATCCGGAATCCCAGGGTGACAGGTGCAAGCCGTCCCTTGGGCAGCGTGGCTTGTCCAGCATGTCATCCCAGGCAGACAGACACTGGATCCCCTTTGAATGACACCAGTGTTTAAGCCAATTGTTAAAGCTGATCATCTTATCTCTGTATTGTGGCATCATTCTTGGTGAAGGTAGGATACTGCTCAAGGTCAGGGTCATACCTGCCTGGGCTACATAATCAGAGAGCTCCTCAATGTCTCTTTTCATGTAGTCCAAGGAGGTACGTCTCAGGTCATTTACACCAGCGTGGACAATGACTGAGTCATATTTGTACCTGCTGTTGAGAGACTTGAGTGCTTGCGTTATGTGGCGGATTCTAGCAGCCGACAGGCAGCTTACTGTGACCTTCTCCTTACTCAGTCTGGTGAGCGGGACGTCAGTGTGTCTGACTATGGAGTCACCAATGACTAGTGTGTCTGGCATTGTGTTTGGCCTTAAGGGCTGTGACTGTTTGACACTCTGACTGTGAGGTCTATGTGTTGCAGGTGTTGTGTTCTGAGGTGGTGGTTGTTTGAGTGTCTGCTTTGGTGGCCTCTGCTGTTTTGGTAGATTTTTGATCAGAGCCTCCGAGTATGTCTTTGTGTGTTTATGTGTATGATTTGAGGTTGTAATGGTACTATGTGAGACTGGGCCTATAGTGTGTGTGGTAACCTTCTCCTCCTGACTGGTCTTGCCAGTCCTATGTTGAGAGAGCTCAGCCTCCAGTTTGGCCGTATAGTTGCATCTCTCGCATGTATTTGTGTTTTGTGGGAGGAGGAGAGGGTTGTCTGTGTACATGAGGCAATTGTAACATTGCCTCAATATTCCCAGGTTAACCAGCTGAGCAGGAGAGGACACTAGCAACTGATCCCTCGACATGCTAGAAGGAATAGACAAAAAACTTTAAAAAGATTCCGGGATGTGGGTGACCGAGAAATGGGGATTGCCTTTTGGGGTACTATCTATGACAAGAGTGCCGTATCAAGGTAATAAGTACTGTAGGAGCAAGTGCTACGTTTAACAGATAGAGAATAGTCTACTTGGAGTCAAGTAGAGATGGTCTTTTAATTATAGGATAAGCTGATTAGATCAGTAGTATAGTTCGAGGAAGGTAGTTTTAAGGGAAAATTTGAAGAGTGGACTTTAGGTAGCCCGAATAGTTTAAACCTGCTTAACCGCTGCTGCCCTAGTGCAACGGTAGCAACTCCAGCTAAAAGCGTGCTTTATAGCAGGGGCTGGAAAAGACAGGAAATGACCCAAAATGGCCAATAAACTACAAGTTACTGTCTTAAACCACTCCTCTGAGGACAAATGAAGGAGTTATGGAAATGACCCCTAGTGGCCAATAAAACTACAGTTTCAAGTCAGTAACCACCTCTCCGGGGGGCAGGGAAGCTGCTCAATGTTAGTCACTGCCACTGATGAACACAGAGACCCTCCTTCAGCCCAAGCAAAATGGCCTCACAGAAACTTTCAAACAGTTCAGGAACAGCAAGCCTGTAACTGAACTTTTAACTCTCAGAAAAGTGGGAAAAAGCAAGATTTTTTTTTTGTTTTGTTTTTACAGAGATAGCAGAGGTTCACAAGTAATATCAAGTTATAACAGTGCAGTAAATGACCCCACACAAGAGTGCTAGGTCAAGGACAGAAAATATGCAAGTTTTAAGAAAAACGATTTAAAATTAAGTGCAAACAGGAAATTCAGCAAACAGCTTTTGGTTGTGCTCTAAATACAGCTACTAATACAGAAATCAAGTTTAACAAGCCAGAAAATGCTCAAGCTAGGCAGCTATGCAGAAAAACTTAGCAAATAAACAGAGAAAAATACTTAAAATCTCAAAGTGGCTCCTTCTTCTCTCAGTGTTTTTCCTCTTGGAGGGTGCTTCACCAACAGCCAACAAGCCTGAAAAGACGCTCAAACCACGAGGCAACTAGGTTTTAAGAGAGGAAGATGAAGGAGTTATGGAAATGACCCCTAGTGGCCAATAAAACTACAGTTTCAAGTCAGTAACCACCTCTCCGGGGGGGCAGGGAAGCTGCTCAATGTTAGTCACTGCCACAGATGAACAGAGAGACCCTCCTTCAGCCCAAGCAAAAATGGCCTCACAGAAACTTTCAAACAGTTCAGGAACAGCAAGCCTGTAACTGAACTTTTTTAACTCTCAGAAAAGTGGGAAAAAAGCAAGATTTTTTTTTTGTTTTTGTTTTTTACAGAAATAGCAGAGGTTCACAAGTAATATCAAGTTATAACAGTGCAGTAAATGACCCCACACAAGAGTGCTAGGTCAAGGACAGAAAATATGCAAGTTTTAAGAAAAACGATTTAAAATTAAGTGCAAACAGGAAATTCAGCAAACAGCTTTTGGTTGTGCTCTAAATACAGCTACTAATACAGAAATCAAGTTTAACAAGCCAGAAAATGCTCAAGCTAGGCAGCTATGCAGAAAAACTTAGCAAATAAACAGAGAAAAAATACTTAAAATCTCAAAAGTGGCTCCCTTCTTCTCTCAGCGTTTTTTCCTCTTGGAGGGTGCTTCACCAACAGCCAACAAGCCTGAAAAGACGCTCAAACCACGAGGCAACTAGGTTTTAAGAGAGGAAGATGAAGGAGTTATGGAAATGACCCCTAGTGGCCAATAAAACTACAGTTTCAAGTCAGTAACCACCTCTCCGGGGGGCAGGGAAGCTGCTCAATGTAAGATCAAGATAGTAGTAGTTATAGCATTTGCCTTTTTGAGCAGGTGTGCTATGAGCTAAGTGTGTGTGAGCACTTTATTAGAGCCCATTAACGACATTGCCGATCCAGTCTGTGACCAGGTAAGTGAAGTCACTTAGGATTATAGAGTTAGAGTTGTTGTTTAAAGGATTTTCTTCTAGGACTTTCATCAATTTAATGGGAACATCTGGAGACACGGAGGGGTCCTATAGCATGCTGTAAACTGGCAGTGTATCTTATCCATGAAGTTCAGTTGTGGTTCTCTGGATATTAGTCTAGACAAGATATCACCATCATCCACCCCTAGTTACCATTTTCTACATGGGTTTGAAGTGATGTGTCAACTGTCACCATCTCTCTCTCTCTCTTGAATCAATGCCTCTCTGCTATCTTTTTTAGTGCTCATGCCTGGTCTCACACAATTCATCTATCAGTTTGCTGGATGTTCTCATTTCCTCTTGCCTTCTTACTGCCTGTCCCAAATCCCCTTCACTGGTTGTATTCTGCTTTCCTGCACATGCCCAAACCACCACAATCTGTTCTCTTTGACCCTGTTTGCAATTTGAGCTACTTGGGCTTCTGCTCTGATGTCCTCATTTTTGGCCTAGCCTACATCTGTCCCTGATTAACTACTGAACACAAATCACTATCAAAATAAAGACACAATGCATGGAAAACCTGGAAAAAAGACTTACACCAAGATTACTCAGAAGTAAGACAAGGATGCAGAATTGTTAATAATACAGCCAAGAATCCACATCTTGGAAATAGACATGGGGCTTTAGCCTCCTCCCTGAAGTTATGCTGGAAAAGTATTAAAACCTTAACTGGCCACTTTACCAATCAACAGGCAAAAAAAACAGTCTCTTGTCATTCTACCATGTTTTCATTCTAAACTAATCGCTACAGAATATAAACAATACCTAGGAACATCCTTAATGTTTATCACAAATCAGACATAAAATCATTTTCACATAATCAAACAGGTGCTAACATGCTAGGAACACTAAAGAAATACCCCTTAGCAGACAAAAGCCCACCTTCTGTTTTCAAAAAAAAAAAAAAAAATCATACAAAGGAATGAGTAAACTGAGCCAGAAATCCGGGCTTGGTATAATAAACTATACCCTGCCATTCATCAGATGACCGCTGACATTTGCCTTCAGTCTGTCTATCACCACGGGTTATGTCTCTGTATCCATTAAAGTGGAACAATCATACCACTTTTCAAGGTACCTTTTCATCTTCCCCAAAATACTTCAGACCAATAGCTAGTCTTTGCCCACTACAAGCAAAAACATTTGAAAATTTAATTTATAATTCTCTTTGAACATGTCAACAAATATGCTTTTCTGTGTGATGCTCAGCAGAGGTTATAAAAAGATTTTGGCATACTAATTGCTGTATACATGGAAATAGATAAAATGAATGTTTTATTTATTTATTTATTTAATGACATTTGTTAACCAGGTTAGTCTAACTGGGATTTTGTCCCATTTTCAGTAGAGACCCGAGGAGAAAAGCTCCAGATAGTACAATAAAACATTACAGTAGTAGATAAGCAGAGCAAACAATAGAAATAAAACTAGCATTACAGTAGTAAACAATAGAAAACAACACTAACAACAGTTAAATGATAGCAACATTTTTTTTCCAAGAAAATACTATGTAACTGTACTAGTGAGGCAGAGTGCAGAGTGTGAAGGATCAACCGAGAGTGATTCCAATGTGGGGGGAGGAGAGAACTATGTAGGGTCATAGCAGGGGCAGATTCTGGAGTTGAGTAAATGTGTCAAGTTTCTTTTTAAATAGTGGGGTGTGAGAGATTGAGCGTATGTCAAGGGGAAGTTTGTTCCAGGCTTGGGCCACAGAGTGTTTGTAGAGTAGTTTACCTACTGACTTATTTGGGTGGTAAATATCAAGCAATTGTTGATTAGAGGTGTGGAGGGGTCGAGATGGGTTGTAGACAGAGACAAGGAGAGATAAAGATGGACGGTAGGATGGTTTAAAGAGCACAGAGTGCAGCATGTGAAACTGGTAGAGATGTAGTAGCTGTGGGAGTTCTAGCTATTGTAGAGACTTTAAAGCAGTACAGTGGTGTGTGTTGTTTGGGGAGTTAGTGATGAATCTGGCTATTTTGTGGTAGGATTGTTGGAGCTTGTTCAGGGTAGTTTTTTTGATATTTGTGAGAACTGGAGCGGCATAGAGGAGAGAGGGGAGGAGAAGTGCTTGTCCTAGGGTGAGTCTAGCCTCGTAACTGAGATATTTTTTGTTCCGGTATAAGAGACCTAGTTTCAGATGTGTTTTCTTTATGCATTGCTGTATGTGTTGATTGAATTTTAGTTCATCGTCGATGATGACTCCTAGGAGTTTGGTGTGGGTGTCAGGTAGGATAGCTGTGTTATTACAATACTTAATGACAAAGGAGGATTTATGATGAGTAAGAGAGTGAGGCAGAAAGAGTAAGAGTTTGTTTTTTGTGGGATTGAGGATCAGTAAGTTTTCTGAAAGCCATTGTTCAGTGGAAAGTAGAGCTGTTTGGGTTAGGGAGTGTAGGTCAGAGATGTTGTTGGCTGTAGAAATGATTGTGGAGTAGTCTGTATATGGTATGAGAGAAGACTGATAGCATGAGGTGAAAAGATCATTGGTGAAGATGTTGAATAAGAGGGGACCCAAGATGGAACCTTGTGGAACACCAGTAGAGACAGGCAAGAAAGGAGAAGGGGAAGAGAGCCATTTGACTGATTGTTTGCATCCAGACAGATAGCTAGCGAACCAGCTGAGGGTGGAGGTGGAAAGGTGAAGGTTAGCAGGTTTAGATAGAAGTAATGGATGAGACACTGTATCAAAAGATTTGGAGAGGTCAAGAAAGAGACAGGAAGTAAGTTTATTGTTGTCCAAAGATTCTGCAATGGTGTGAGTGAAGGAGAGTAGAGCAGTAGTTGTGCTGTGACAGGGGCGAAAGCCATGTTGAGTAGGGGTGAGTAAGGTATGATTGAGAAGGTGATGGAGAAATTGAGTGTGGATACATTTTTCTAGTATCTTAGATAGTGGGGACAGAATGGCAATAGGTGTATAGTTTGAAGGGTCAGTGGAGTTACCTCCTTTCTGGAGAGGGATAGTGTAGAAAGATTTCCCAAGGGTAGGAACAGTAGATTATTGCATAGATCTATTTATTAATATTGTCACTGGGTAGGCGATAGAGTCAGCTGCGAGTTTGAGGAAGGTAGGAGGTAATCTGTCAGTAGGGGGGAGCAGGGTTTGAGTTTGAGCGGTAGAGATTTGATGTAGGAAATGGGAACAGGCTTAAAGGAAAAAGAAGTAGCGTTGGGGTGGGTGTGGGGTCAGGTAAAGATGAAGAGGTAGGTTGAGAGGGTAGGAGATTTTGAATGGAGGAGATAAAATGTGAATTAAGTAGGGTAGCTGTTTCCTCAGGAGTTGTGTTTGGGTAGGGTGAGGGGTTAGAGGGACTACCTGGGTAAAGGATGCTGTTGAGTGTCCAAAATTTATGAGGATTTGAATTATATTTTTTCTGGCCTGAGCTATAGAATGACTTCTCAAACAGTACGTTTGTACTGTGGTTGCCATTCTCACAGCTGGGATGCTCACAACCATGGCACACGCATCTGAGACAGTAACTCAGTCCCTTTTACTAACCTGTCCCAGTGACATACAGAAATAAAACCCTGATTACAACCCGGGTGACCCTAGGCATAAACAGTGCCTTGTGTGTTTGATGGAAATGGCAGTGCAGATGGACATGTCCATGCAGGGAGGTTCAAGGGAGGCATGCATAATCGGAGCACAGTTATACAGTTCTGTTTCCCTGCTAGACACTGGGGATACAACCTAGTGATGAGGCCTCAGTGAAGGGCAGAACATCCTTCTGATATCAGCCTCTGGAGAAATGAGGGGTGGTTCAGCATTAATACCCACTCTGCATGCCCCAACCTCAAACTTTTATTAGACTTATGCTGCAGATGAGAAGTAAATCGGCAATAAAACTCCCTTATCAGGAGTATGGTGCTGCCCTGGGCCACCTTGACCTCATCAGCAATGCTGGCTGGAGCCCATCTGGAGGAGGTAGGAGAGGTCCTTAAAACCAAAGTTCGAGAACAGATGCTGGGAACAGCTGATGATCAGCTGTGTGGAAGCCAAAAAGATTAAACAAACATCGTTCCCTATTACTAGTCAAGCTGAGCAAGTTCAGTTTAAATACAACATATGCCTTTAGAAACTACAGTGGGTATAAAAAGTGTAAAGTCCCTGTTAAAATGCCACGTTTTGTGATATAAAAAATGACATCAAAATAAATCATTTCAAAACATTTCCCACCTTTAATATGACCTATAACCTGTACAATTCAATTGTAAAACAAACAAATCTGTTAGGGGAAAAATATAAAAAAAAAATTTACAATAAGCTGGTTTCATAAGTGTGCACACCCTTAAACTAATACTTTGTTGAAGCACCTTTTGATTTAAGTCTTCTTGGGTAGCAGTCTATCAGCATGGCACATCTTGACTTGGCAATATTTGCCCACTCTTCTTTGCAAAAGCGCTCCAAATCTGTCAGATTGTGAGGGCATCTCTTGTGCACAGCCCTCTTCAGGTCACCCCACAGATCTTCTATTGGATTTAGGTCTGGGCTCTGTCTGGGCCATTCCAATACTTTAATTTTCTTCTGGTGAAAAAGAAGTTATGTTCTTACCATAACATTCCATCTGTGTTTTTCATCTTCATTCATTCCTTACTGTTGGTTATCGGTTCTGTCCTTGGAACCAAACTGGCCTTATAACAAGCTTGTGCCAGACAAAAAAAATCTCAAGCTAAGCTTTACCCATAGCGCCCTGCTCCCTGTTACCTCAGATCGAGTTTGCTCGTGATAAGTAAAGCAGAAGCTTTTTCTGAGCAGGTCCCCTAATGTGGGATTTGAACCAAATCTGAACCTCCAGGAGCCCCATGGAGGGGGAAGGAGGGTGGGGCGTAATGAATGAATGAAGATGAACAACACAGAGTGAACATTTTGGTAAGAACATACCTTCTTTATCTGATGTTGTTAATCTTCATTCATTCCTTATTGATGGGACAGAGTTCCTAGCTACTTTATGTCCTGGGAGGCCCTATGAAAGGATGTTCCTGACTACCACTGAACCAAAGGATGCCCCCCCGAGACCAAATCCAATTTGTAATGAGTGATAAAGGTATGACAGGTAGACCATGTTGCAGCTGCACAGATATCATCCACTGAAGCCCTTGAACAAAAAGCAACAGAAGTTGCTACTGATCTGGTTGAGTGTGCTTTGACCTTGTTCGACAGAGGAATTTTATTATGTTGGTAGATAAAGCATAAAAAATTTCTCAACCACTTAGATAAAGTTACCTTAGAAACAGAGTTTCCCAAATTTGGTCCCAAATAGGAAACAAATAACTGGTCAGATTTATGTACTGATTTAGTTCTGTCTAGGTAAAATCGTAAGTGCCTATGTACATTCAGTAAATGAAGGCAGTATTCTCCTTAGTTCTGTCTAGGTAAAATCGTAAGTGTCTATGTACATTCAGTAAATGAAGGCAGTATTCTCCTTAGTTCTGTCTAGGTAAAATCGTAATTGTCTATGTACATTCAGTAAATGAAGGCAGTATTCTCCTTAGTTCTGTCAAGGTAAAATCGTAATTGTCTATGTACATTCAGTAAATGAAGGCAGTATTCTCCTTAGTGCTGTCTAGGTAAAATCGTAATTGTCTATGTACATTCAGTAAATGAAGGCAGTATTCTCCTTAGTTCTGTCAAGGTAAAATCGTAATTGTCTATGCACATTCAGTAAATGAAGGCAGTATTCTCCTTAGTTCTGTCAAGGTAAAATCGTAATTGTCTATGTACATTCAGTAAATGAAGGCAGCATTCTCTTTAGTTCTGTCTAGGTAAAATCGTAATTGTCTATGTACATTCAGTAAATGAAGGCAGTATTCTCCTTAGTTCTGTCTAGGTAAAATCGTAATTGTCTATGTACATTCATTAAATGAAGGCAGTATTCTCCTTAGTTCTGTCAAGGTAAAATCGTAATTGTCTATGTACATTCAGTAAATGAAGGCAGTATTCTCCTTAGTTCTGTCTAGGTAAAATCGTAATTGTCTATGTACATTCAGTAAATGAAGACAGTATTCTCCTTAGTTCTGTCAAGGTAAAATCGTAATTGTCTATGTACATTCAGTAAATGAAGGCAGTATTCTCCTTTATTTGAGAAGTTTGGAAAAAAGAATGGTAGGTCAGTTGTCTGATTAATAGTCAATTCTGAAATAACTTTGGGCAGAAAAGAAAGGTTAGTCCAGAGTGATACTCTACCCTTAAGAAAGACCATGTAAGGGCATTTTATGCACAAGGCCTGAAGTTCGGATATGCGTCTTGCTGAGGTGATAGCCAATAAAAATAGGGATTTCCAGGATAAGAACTTTATATCGCAAGTGGCAGCAGGTTCAAAAGGTGATCGTGTTAGGGACTGCAGTACTAGTGTCAAACTCCAAGGTTCGATTGGTTCTTTGAAGGGTGGTCTAATGTGTAAGACCCCTTTCAAGAAGGTCTTACAGAGACGATGGGAAATTAAGGATGAGTGTTGGAATGCATTGTGGAAGTTTTAGATAGCAGCCAAATGTACTTGAATAGTGGAGACTGACACTCCTGAATGAAGAAGGCTTGACAAATAATCCAATACCGCACTAACTGGAGCTGAGCAAGGGTCTAGTTCTTTCTGTCGAGACCAAATAAGGAATCTCTTCCACTTGCTAAGATAGATTTTCCTGGTGGATGATTTGTGTGAAGCCAGAAGAATGTTACGTACAGGGGAGGTGAGGTTATTCTGCCTGGCAATTACTGGAAGTGAAAAAACCAAGCTGTCATCTTGAGACTGGATATGTTTGGATGTAACAACCCCTGTGGATGTGACAGTAATTCCGGAGTTGGATCTAGAATCCATGGTTGGTGTACTAGGTGAGGCCAACGGAAGGGGAACCAAGCTTGTCGGGGCCAGTAGGGTGCAATGAGGATTATTCTGCTTCTCAACCTTCTTTAGAAATTGTGGGATCAGGGGAGGGGAGGGAAAGTATAAAGAAGTCCCTTGGGCCAATCATGTATTAGAGCATCCCTCGGGGACTCCTCCTGTGTGGGAATTAGGACAAAGTAGCAAATGCATTTGTGATTTGCTGGAGAGGCAAACAGGTTGCAGCAAGGCTGGCCCCAGCAACTGAAGATATTCATCACTGTGGTTGAATTGAGGGATCACTCATAAGGCAGAAGGATGCATCTGCTCAATTTGTCTGCAATCACATTGGAATTTCTGGGAATGTGCATTGCTATCAGAAAGCAGTTGGAAGCTGTTGCCTTTGCCAAATTCTCATGGACTCTCAACACAACGGGTAGGACTTGGTTCCCCCTTGTTTGTTGATATACCAGACCACTGACATATTGTCGAACTGGATAGCAATTGTCCCTGATGGGATGGCAGATTGAAAGGCTTGCAACGCTAGAAGCACCGCCTTCAGTTCTAGAACACTGATATGCAGATTGGCCTCCGGAGGGGACCAAGTGTCTTGGACCGTCTTTCCCTGGAAGTGCCCCCTCATTAGGGAAACATCCGTGATCACTATGGCCTTGGGCTGAGATGGGGAGAAAGACTCCATAGGTCTTTTCCTGGCTTCATTCACCAAGTTAAATCTTTATTTGCATCAGTTTGCTATGTGGATCTGAAAGGACATAGGGTGATGTGAAGGAGACCACTGTGTTAGTAGGAGCCATTGAAGAAGTCTCATGTGTAGTCTCATCAGGGGGATGATGCGAAGGGGACCAATGTGTTTGTAGGAGCCATTGAAGAAGTCTCATGTGTAGTCTCACCAGGGGGATGATGTGAAGGGGACCACTGTGTTCGTAGGAGCCACTGAAGAAGTCTCATGTGTAGTCTTGCCAGGGGGATGATGCGAAGGGGACCATTGTGTTAGTAGGAGCCATTGAAGAAGTCTCATGTGTAGTCTCGCCAGGGGGATGATGCGAAGAGGACCACTGTGTTAGAAGGAGGCACTGAAGCAGTCTCATATGTAGTCCTGGCAGGGGGGTGATGCGAAGAGGACCACTATGTTAGAAGGAGCCATTCAAGGAGTCTCATGGGTAGTCTCAGCAGGGGAACTATTGTAACTGATGCTTCCATTGATCCTAGAAGTTGGGAGGACAGCCCGAGCTGGAACTTTGTCTTGAGAGAGTATCACCTGGTGTTGGGACGTCAGTCTTTCTAATCAGTGATCCAGAAAGGAGACTATGCAAGATTGGGTATTGAAAGTTGCTTCTATAAATTCCAGGGTTTGAGAAAGAGTCAACTTGCATTTCTCCCTGTTTATTGAGATTCCTAGGTATTTTGCTAGTTTTAGAGTGTAATGTAAAGCTGTAACCAGTAGACACTTGGTGGGGTTGTTAAGAAGCCAATCGTCTAAATACAGAAACACCCGGAATCTTTACAGTCTCAAGTGAGCTGTTACCACTGCCATGCATTTGCTGAACACTCTGGGGGCCATAGAGAGTACAAAGGGCAGCATCCGGAATTGGTAATGATTGGCTCCCAGACAGAAATGAAGAAATCTTCTGGAGCGTTTGTCCATTTTTATGTGGTAGTACGCATTCTGAAGATCTATTGAGCACATCCAATCATCTTTCTCCAGGAAGGGTAGGCTAGACTGAACTGTGACCCTCTGGAATTTTGGTTGGTTGATAAATTTGTTCAGAATGTTGAGATCCAAGATAGGTCTCCAGTCCCTGTCTTTTTTGGCATTAAAAAGAACCTTGAGTAAAATCCAGATCCTATTTGGAATGGTGGGCCTGTTTTGATGACTCTTTGGTGAAACAGCTTTTGTATTTCTTAAGCTGCTGCTTCTCTTTGACTGGATGGAACATCAGGAATGTGCCTTAATGGCTTTGGGCAAATATTGAAGGGTATGTGGTAACCTCTGGTGATTATATTCTGCACCCAAGAATCTGTGATTATTGTTTGCCAGGCAGGGTCATGCAAAGAGAAATGTCCCTGGACTGCTTCCACAGGAAAGCAATTGGGCCGCTGTTCAGGAGCACTGGTAGGGCTGTCCAGAGAAGGAATCTCTGGACCCCTGATTATGCTGACCCCCTCTGCCTCTGTAGGGGCATCTTCCAGATGAGTTGCCCCTCTGGCCCGGGCAGTAAACTCACCACGTGTGTCACGGAAAGGATCCTGGGATTTCCTGTGCCACATCTTTCCACTCCTCTGATTCCTCAAGTAGGAGGGTTGTGGGGTGGAAAAACATAAGCCCATGGCAGACAGGGTCTTGCCATCCTTTTCACACCTGGCTAGTGTGTCTTTCACTTTCAGGCCAAAGAGGAAAGAATCTTCCACTGGAGTGTTAAGAAAGGAAGACTTAAAACGGTCCGCAAAGTCACAAAGGCACATCCAGGTGTGACGTCTCATGACAACGCCTCAATTTGGAGGTCTAGCCACCCCTTCAGTAGTGTGAGAGATTAACCACATGGACAAGTTGGATATAGATTCCAGGGTTGCAAGCTGTGAGGCAACTTTGCTGCGTACCTTGTCAGAAACTGCTCCTGCTAAGGTTCCAGAGAGTTCTGAGATTAGGTTTCTCTGGAGCCTGGTAAAGTGTGCCAAGTAATTCATGGACCAAATGGCAAAGGTTGATGAGGCAAACACTCACTTCCCTAACCTGTCCATCGCCCAAGACTCCCCGTTTGGGAGGCAGACAGTATGGCTCTCCTCAGCGAGCTCTTTCATAGTGGCTGCCGCCGCCACCACCATAGCATCTACCAGTAGGTATTTGGACCAGTGCTGACTTTCTTCCGGCGGGGACAGAATTTTGTCTGGTCTGTGGGGGATTAGTTCATCGGTATCAGGACTCTTCCATGTGCACTGCACGATGAGTTGGACTGGTTTGTCTGCAGGTGGGGTCAGCCAAGAAGTAGAGAGTTGAGCACAAAAAGCCTGCACGAATACGGTCTCCTCAGAGGAGAGCTTGGTGGACTTCCAGCCTCCTTGCTGTTTTAAGATTTCCAGTATGTCTCCGAAGGAGACATCCTCAGGGGGTGACCATGGGGTCCCCTCCCCCTCATCATAGTCTGTATCTTCCACGAGGGACTCTTCAGGGGAGTCCACATGCTTCTTCTTGCATGACCTCTTGCATGGTACCTCCTCGGCAGGAACATCCGAGGAGGACTCAGAAGAGAGGGCACCCTGTGGTAGGGTATCTTGAGGCTCTTGTGCTCGACATCCTGATGTGGTGGACTGTGTCAGCTTAGTATCAGAGGGGGGTAAATGTATGGCACTCCGATGCCAAGGGAACCATCTGTGTGCCTGTGGATGTAAGGGCCATCTCCATCCCCTGGAAAGCTGGCCCACCCGAAGAGGGATGGGAGCCCAGAACTGAGAAGGATAACCTTGGAACCGGAGTCACACCCCACTCCGATGAGTCCACTCCAAGGAAAGGAGCCCCAAGAGGACTTGGTGCTGCCAAGAGAATGGGAATTGTAGTGGACGGCACCATAGAAAAAATGGGTGCCACACTAGGAGTCATGGTGCCGATAGTCCAGTGACAATCCCGAGGCTAGCTCGGCTCTGAATGAGTTGATGGCCGAAGGGTTGGCTCCAAAACCAAGGTGAGGTCTACCAGTGGTACAGAAGAAGCTGGAACCTGGATAGGCATCAGTGTCAGAGGCTTCAATACCTCTAAGGAGGTTGAAGGAAGAGTATATGTAGGAGTCCGTGGAGAAAAACCCTCAGTTCTGGGTGGGAAGGAGGGTTTAATAGGGGTGTGTGATTCCTCTGGCTGCTAAAAGCTGATCCACAAGTCTCACCACGTCAAATTCTGAGAGGCTCCTAGAGGAGGTGGTAGATATCCCCAAAGGAGAGTCAGATCACTCCAAGAAGGGGCTACATTGCTGACCAAAGAAGGGGTCTGCCATGGGGGAATATCGAGTCCAAGGGGCTGTTTTTGATACAGTGGTCTTATGACCAGTAAGATGCATAGAGAAGGGGGAAGTGACCAGTGTAGGGTAAACTATTTTTGGTGCTGAAAGGGAGAGATTGGAGTTGATGTAGTATTTAAAGGCATGGTCAGTGCAGCAGTCTATAGGTACTGTAGGTAGTACCGAGGTGGACACTTGTAGTTCTGGAACCGAGGACAGCACCATGGAGGTGGGTTGAGACCCTGGTGGTGAAGCTGATGGTGTCAATTTTGGAATTTTGGCCTTCGGTTCCAAAGACTTAGAGTCAATGCCATGGGGTGAAGATGGAACCAACTGACTCTTACATTTGTGCTCTTTCTTGGGGAGGGGGTGAACCCTCCGACCCAGAAATAGCCTCTGCAAAAGGGCTTTTAAGTAGGCCCTTAAGTATGAATTCATTTTTCCTCTCATTAATCATGCCAGAATTAAAAGCTTTACAAATTTCGCATGGAGGTTGTATAGATAGATAAGGAACACCCAGACAGTAAATGCAAGAGGCATGGGCATCCAAATTTGCCATTATGTCATCACACTGGTCGCACTGTTTAAATCCAGTTGTTCCTTTCTTTTCCAATATAGCGGAGGATGACAATCCAAAGATAGTAACACACCAAACAGGTTAATATATACACTCACAAAAAAAAATATCAACAGAGAAATAAAAAAGGTCTAAACTCCTTTTTTTAAGTAGCTAACTAGACAGATAAAGAGGGAAAAAAAGGGGAATACCAGCAATGGTATTAAGAAATTACCTCAGAGGGTAGAGGGAAATGCCTGTACCAGTGGTGGTACTAAGAATACCCAAAACTTGGTAAGAAAAGAGAAAGGGAGGTACTAAAACAGGTATATAAACTAGCACCTAACTAATAAAGTAATACAGAACAAATTTAGTAATAAAAAAACTGCCAAAAGATGTTTTAATAGAAAAAATTCTAATCACTTAGCTGAGAGCTGGCTTCACACGTCTTGATAACTACGCGGCAAATGAGATCTGAGGTAACAGGGAGAGGGGCACTATGGGTAAAGCTTATCTCAAGAGTTTTTTTGTTGGCATGAGCTTGTTATAAGGCCAACTCGGTTCTGAGGAGGGAACCAGCACCATCAGTAAGGAATGAATGAGGATTAACAACATCAGATGCCATTCTTTTGTTGATTTGGATATATGCTTGGGGTCATTGTCATGTTGAAAGGTGAAACTCCTCTTCATTGTCAGCTTTCTAGCAGACGCCTGAAGGTATTGGGCCAAAAGTGATTGGTATATGGAACTGTTCATAATTCTCTCCACCTTGACTAAAGCCCCAGTTCCAGTTGAAGTAAAGCAATTCCAAAGCATGATACTGCCACCACCATGATTCACCATGGGGATGGTGTTCTTCTGGTGATGCAAAGTGTTGTTTTTGCACCAAACATATCTTTTAGAATTGTGGCCAAAAAGTTCAACCTTGGTCTCATCAGACCATAACGCATTTTCCCACATGCTTTTGGGAGTCCTGATGTATTGTTTTGCAAATTTTAGCCAGGCCTGGAGGTTTTTCTGTGTAAGAAAAGGCTTCCGTCTTGCAACCCTACCCCACAATCCAGACATATGGAGAATACTGGAGACTGTTGTCACATGTAGTACACAACCAGTGCTTGCCAGAAATTCCTGCAGCTCCTTCAGTGTTGCTGTAGGTCTCTTGGCAGCCTCCCTGACCAGTTTTTGTCTTGTCTTTTCATCAATTTTTGAGGGTCGTCCAGTACTTTGCAACATCATCCAGTCCTGGCTGTTCACCAGTGAGAGTGGGGAGCTTTGAGCAGCCTATCTGTCCCTGGAGTAGTGGTCTCAGCCCTGAAACTAGTAGCTTATTGGCAGTTTTGGGTCAATTCCTATCTCTTTCAGTTTCCCTGCTTTAAAACCCACATTTGTGTGGTTTTGGCCAGTATACAACTCCGCACAGCTCCTCGTGGTGTCCTGCAGAGGGATACAGGCAACAGAGAGACCCAAGAGAAACTTTTCCAGACTTAAGTATTTTTTTCTCTGTTTTTTTGCTCTGACTAACTTTTCCCACCTAAAAAGCGAATTTCTAACTGATCTGTGCTTTAAAAAGTTAAATTGCATTTGCCTTCTGCTTTTTACAGTTTTTGCACTTGTTTTATATCAATTTAAGTCATTTTTGCATTGTATAACTGTTGTAGGCTACACGCCAAAGTACGCTAGCCTGTTTATAGCATTTACAGTGTTTTCTGTGTGTTTTTCTGCTGTTTCCTGAAAAGAAACAAAAAAAAAATATTCTCTTTTCCCACCTTTGCTGAACTAGATTAGTCCAGATTTCAGGTTTTGCTGAATTCCGGACTGTGGCATAGTTTCCTGTGTTGCCCATATCCTTACTTGGATAGGAGGAAGCTTCTCTGTTCACCAGTGAGAGTGGGGAGCTTTGAGCAGCCTATCTGTCCCTGGGGGAGTGGTCTCAGCCCTGAAACTAGTAGCTTATTGGCCATTTTGGGTCAATTCCTATCTCTTTCAGTTTCCCTGCTTTAAAACCCGCATTTGAGGTTTTGCGTGATCTTGCGCATAGCGCAGCATCAGGCAGCGCCGCTTAAATGGGTTTAAACTATTCCTGGCTCCACAAAGTCTGCTCTTCACTTTTTCCCTTAGAACTGTTCTAAATCTCAAAGTAAGCACTCTATTTTCATTCTAAAGCCCTGCAGTTGCTCATATAAGTAATCTTATAAGTAAGCACTAATAAACTAAAGCACTACACCCTCTTATACTCCCTTTAAGTACTTGGCTCCCTATTGGTCCTTTTTGATCAGTCAAAAAGTAGTTCCTTATACTATTCTGGCATGTCCAAAAGTCAGTTTTGGGTTTACCCTCCAGTCCAGCTGGTGAATCTGGCAATCTTGAGGTAATGTTACAACTGCCTTATGTACACAGATCACCCTCTCCTCCTTCCAACAAGCTCAAATATATGTGAGAGATGCAACTATATAGCCAAACTGGAGGCTGAGCTCTCTCAACCCAGTACTGGCACAGTCAGTCAGGAGGAGAAGGTAACCACACACACCACAAATACAGTCTCACACAGACCTATCGCAACAGCAAACCAAACACATAAACACACAAAAACATACTCGGAGGCTCTAAATAAAAATCTGCCCAAGCAGCAGAGACCTCCAAAGCAGACATCCAAGCAACCGTTATCCCACAACAATACCCACGTATCACATAGTTCACAAAGTCAGTGTGCCACATAGTCACAGCCCTTAAGGCTAAACAACACGTAATACACTTGTAATATGTGACTCTATTGTCAGACACACTGACGTCCCACTCACCAGGCTGAACAAGGAGAAGGTCACTGTAAGCTGCCTGTCGGGTGCCAGGATCCGCCACATAACACAAGCACTCAGGTCACTCCAATGCAAGTACAAATATGACTCCATCATTGTCCATGAATGACCTGAGACGTACCTCCCTGGACTACATGAAAAGAGACATAGAGGAGCTCTCTGATCATGCAGCCCAGGCCAGTATGACCCTGACCTTGAGTAGCATCTTACCCTCACAAAGAATGATGCCACAGTATAAAGATAAAATGATCAATTTTAACAATTGGCTAAAGTATTGGTGTCATTCAAAGGGGATCAAGTGTCTGTCAGCCTGGGATGACATGCTTGACAAGCCACGTTGCTTCGCTAGGGATGGCTTGCACCTGTCACCCCTGGGCTTTCGAATACTGGCTAAGGCTCTTGCCACCCCCATAGTGCTTTTTTTAGGCAAGGCTCAAAAGACAAACCCACCTCCATAGACAACACAAGGAAAAAGAAACTAAGGGTAATGCTGTTCAATGCCAGAAGTCTAAACCTCAAGATGCACACACTCGAGGCTCTCCTCAGTATGGAGAATATTGATATCTGTACAGTAACAGAAACTTGGTTCAAGACTCCCGAGAGCACCCCAGCACTACCAGGTTATACCTCATACCATGCTTTTCGGCCCCAAAACTCGGACCGAACCACAAAAGGAAGGGGAGTATCCATATTCATCAAAGATACCCACACCTCCAGGTTAGTGGCACTGCATGAAGCATCAGAGACCATCCATGTGCAACTAACAGTGGGCAAAACTGCCTTTCAGTTTGTAGCCTGCTACAGACCACCCTCCCAAACGCAGGAACCCCACTCGGCTTTCCTGAGAACACTGGAGAATATGAAGGTCTCTCCAAACACCATTATACTGGGTGACTTCAATTACCCAAACATAGACTGGGAGCACTACTCAAGCCCCAACACCCTCGCCCAATGGTTCCTAGAATTTATAAACTCAAATGCTATGAAACAACTGGTCACCACTCCCACAAGAGGGGAAAGCATATTGGACCTGATCATCACCAACGAGGGGACTCTATGTTCCATACCAGAGGTATACCCCTCATTGGTAAGATCTGACCATAAATTAATCTCACTGGACATCCACATCTCATCCCCACCTCCAGCCAAGGAAACCACGGTGAAGAACTTCTCAAAAGCAAACTTCACACTTCTCAGAACCGAAGTGGAATACTTCAAAGCCCCCAGGCCAGTGGAAAATACGGCCCAAACCGCAGAATCCTTTACAAACGCATTCTATGGACACCTACAGGAATGCATGGATCGTGCTATCCCAAATAAAACCAAGACTCACTCCTCCAAAGGCAGGAGACCTGTCTGGTGGACCCCAGCCATAAATAAGCTATACAGCAGAAGGAGGAAGCTACTACATGACAGAGCAAAATCCCAAAAAGGGAAGGCATCTCTGATCAGTACTAGCAAGAAAATACAATCCCTCATAAAATCATCTAAGGCCAGCTTCGAAAGAAAAATTGCACAAGACGCTAAAGATAATCACAAGGCCTTCTTTAGTTATGTCAGTAAAACTGGGTGGTATGCTCTGAGTTAGTGCAAAATGACAAAAAATACACTGAACCCACAGACATTGCCAACATCCTGGCAGACAGGTTCAGTGCAAACTTCTCCCCCCCTCCCCCCCAAAAGAGAAAATGTCTATCCCAACACAGTGTAGCCTCCCTGACATCACAGATGCACAGGTGAGAGCTGCCTCTCCAAAGCAAAAAACACAGCATCAATGGGACCGGACAGTGTCCTGGGCTGCGTCTTACACGAGCTCCAAGAAGAACTGAACCCTCACATAAAGTCAATGTTCAATCTCAGCCTTACTACAGGATATGTACCCAAGGAATGGCGTACAGCAGCAGTGGTCCCACTCCACAAAGGTGGTGCCACAACGGACCCCGGAAACTATCGCCCTATAAGCCTGACTAGCCTGGTCTGCAAAGCTATGGAGCGTATCATCATGGAACTCATAAACAAAGACATTGGGAACCTCCAAACACTGGATCCTACCCAATTCAGCTTTGTTAAGGGCAGAGCATGCCTCTTGAAGCTGGTTGACTTCTTTGAAACAGTCACCAAGGCCATAGATGAAGGGAAGGTAGTCCACACAGCCTACCTGGACCTCGTAAAAGCCTTCGACACAATACCCCACTCAGGCATCATAAATAAGCTCACCAGCTTAAATATCAACCCCTATGTCACACGATGGGCTGCAAACTGGCTCAGGGATAGAACCCACATGGTCAGAATTGCAGGTGCAATGTCAGACTCTAAACCAGTTACAAGTGGCGTCCCACAAGGCTCAGTCCTGGGACCTCTCTTGTTCGGTATATATTTCTCTGAGGTATAGGCTAACATGGGAGGACTATGGCTGACCAAGTTCACAGATGACTGAAAACTGGGTGCCATAATTGACTTGCCGACTGACACAAGCATCCTCCAAAAATGTCTCACAGAGACGGATAAATGGTGCCAGAGCCATGGCCTAAAGCTAAATGCCAAAAAGTGCATAGTCATCTCCTTTGGGAAAAACAAAGTGCCCACAAATTACCACATAGGTGGTAATCCATTAAGTATGGAAGAAGTAATTAGGGATTTGGGGACCCAAATAGATAGCAATCTCTCCTTTGACAATCACATTTCCAAAGTGGTTAGAAAGACCTTCTATATAGCCCACCTTATCATGAAAGGGTTCACATCTAGATCAAGAGAGGTCATTGTGCTCATCACTCATCAGGCCCATAATTGAATACAATGCTCCATTTGGGATGTACCTTACCCGACACCTGCAGCAACTGGAAAGACCCCAAAAGTACCTCACCAAGAGGATCAAGGGACTCAAACAGATGCCCTATGCAGTTAGGCTAAAAAAACTCCAGCTCTACTCAGTTGCTTACCGCCTACTCAGAGGCGATCTATGCCTGACGTATAAAGCCATGTCCATCCCAGAATTAATGGACATGCTCCACCTCAGGAAATCCAAATCCCTTAGAGCTACATGCTCCAGGGACTTAAACCTCAGCACAGAAATAAATACGACATACTGGAGGGACAGATTCATATCCCAGAGGCTCCCCTCACTCTGGAACAAAATCCCAATCCATGTTAGGCAGAGCCCCTCAATGACCTTCTTCAAGAGAAATCTTGACGAGTGGATGGGAGATCGTAGGTTTACCCCTGGGATCTCTTCTGTGTCCCTACTAGACAGAGGCACAGTAAACTAACCTTAAAAGGGATATCTTCTGTGACGTACTATACAGAGTCACAGTCAACTAATCTAAAAGGGTGGCGAAAGCCAAACACACTCTGGCTAGGCTTATAAATGCCCTAGGGCAGATAGCCTATGAACCTATCACTGTTGTCCCATATTTACTCCACTTTTTGATGACTGTCTTCACTGTGTTCCAACCTTAAAGACTGGTGTGACAGTTTATCCCTTTTACATATGCAATCAGTGCAGAAAATGACAAAGTGTGGAATGTGTTCACAATGCAAGTTTATCTTGGAATGTAACCAGGTGCACTTGGGTTCTAAGCATATTATAGTTTCTGGTCACTTTTCTTGCCAAACAACAGGAGTGCTTTATGCTGCAAAATGCAGCTCTTGTCCTGCATATTATGTGGGAAAGACTGAGCAAAATTTTAAACAATGGGTGTATGAACACATTTAAGATATGCATACACACAAAGAGACCAGTGCTTTAGTAAAACACTTGAAGGAGTTCCCAAGTCATAGCTTTACATTTGTCGTAATGGAACAGCTGCAAAAAAAAAAAAAAAAAAACCAGGAGGGGACCGTGGGGTATTTTTTAGAACACAGAGAGTTGTGGTGAATTTTACACTTGAATGCATCTACTTATCCAGGGTTAAATGATGTGGTGTCCATCTCTTGTGAGTTAAAATTAAAAACGTTTGATAGTTATATATAAACTATGTAAATGTTTTTAAAAATGCATTGTTAAAAGTATTTTATTTTGTTGTTGCTTTAAAATCCTATGTCTTTAAGACATAAGTGGTTGGGTAGATGCTATAAAAGAGTTTGTCATATGATTTTTTGAATGTCTGAAGAAGGCTGGTATTTTCTAGCTGAAAGCACTTATGGAATAAAGTTTTAAAGGTGTTTTAAAAAGCGTGTTTCTCGCAAATTCTGCATTCTGGATTATTGCTATTTTCACTGTGTTCCATGGTATATCCAATGCTGTAGAAAATTTTTTGCACCCTTCTCATGATTGATACCTTTCAACAATGAGATCCCTTTGATGCTTTGCGAGCTCTCTGCGAACCAAGGGTTTTGCTGTAGCAGGCAACTAAGTAAATGTCAGGAAAATCCTACTAGGGCAGCCAAACTTTATTTGGGGTTAATCAGTCTCTCTTTAATTGATGGCAGGTGTGTACCCAGACTGAATGCTGTAATTATATCAAAAGGTGCTTCAACAAAGTATTAGTTTAAGGGTGTGCACACTTATGCAACCAGCTTATTTTACATTTTTTTTTTTATATTTTTCCCCTAACATATTTGGTTGTTTTTCAATTATATTGTACAGGTTTATAGGTCACATTAAAGATGGAAAAAGTTTTGAGATGATTTATTGTGGTCTCATTTTTTATATCACAAAAACCTAGCATTTTAACAGGGGTGTGTGCCCTTTTTATATCCACTGTATCTGCCAGATCACACTTTCCAGGTTCACATGGACAGAAATTCATCTGAGTCTTGATGAGCACCTGCATGTAGTGCATCCTGTTTATACAACATTTTAAATGATGACACTCATGTATGGACTGTATCTTATATAACATATTTCATGGAGAGAGATGGATTACAAAAACAAAAAAGACAGCTGGGCATACAAGATCCAGGATAAAAAGTGCCCAATCCTGCTGTGCACACGGGTGCCAGGACTAGAAAGAATGCAGCACAGAATCCTCCTAAGACTGAAACATTTATACAATGGGGTTAGGTGACGCTCAGTACAAGAAAGTAGCAGTCCACAAAAACTGATGAGGCAAAAAAGGGCCATAAAGATGAAAGAGTGGACTGCTGAGGAAAAGGAAGAAATGATGTATGGTCACTATTATGGAAGAAGCCCAGAATTTCCAGACTGACGATATTAAGAACGATTAAGAGAGAAATTAGAGGAAAGAAAAATACTTCCACAAGAAGAACTGTCAAAACCTTCAAATGCAAATTTGCTTTCATTAATACAGCAGATCCACGAAAAAAAAAAAATATTAAACAAAAAAGAAACTTTGGGCCACCTGGAAAAAGAAATTACAGAGGAAATACAAAAATATAAAGAATAAAACCCAGAGAATTCTGAAGTGTATATAAGAGAAACATGGACTTGGAAAAGAAAAAGAGATCTGACATGGTGCAATATTTATGCAAAGGAAAAAGCAAAACAAATCAATACAAAAAGGCAGCACCAAAGATACTTGTAGAAAAATGTATGCAAATGCACAGAGATACGGATCTGACATGGTGCAATATTTATGCAAAGGAGAAAACTAAACTAATCAATACAAAAAGGCAGTACCAAAGATGCTTGAAGAGAACTACAGGTAATGACACCTGGATATGGATAATTTCACAATACAAAAATAAGAAAACAAAGGGAGAAAGTAGAAAAGGGGATTAGTAATGGAGAAGTTAAAGAAATAGAAACTGAAGTTATGGATTACCTACGAAGTAAAGACTTTAGTGTAGAAAATCCAACAAAAGTAATGTCACAGCATGATAGAACAATGAGTCCCCAAACTAAGAAGAAACAGGTGGAAAAGAAAGGATCTCTTCAGTAGGAAACCAGTACAAACATTCAGCACAGCAGGGGAAGGAGCAGAAATCAGTGTCAACTCTGGCATAGGAATGTTGTGGGGGGATGGACCAATGAGTTCACATATGAAGGAGCAGCAGATGACACAAGATGCAGCTGAACAGGATATGTCACAGGAAGACGTTCTGGAACTTTCTGTAGAAAGTCCACAAGAATGGTCTCTAGGGGAAAGAGTTGCTTGATTTAATAGATATGGTTAGATATATTAAGAGTGATGAAAAATTAGATTACATAGCCAAAATGTTAGAAGTCTGATAAAACAGGTGAACACAGTAATCAAGGCTATTAAAAGAAAGTCATGTGATATAACAGAAGTAAATAGCATGTGTTACTGTGCAGCTAAATTAATGACAGATAGAGTCTTTCAACAGAAACACAGAGCAATACGGGAAATGGAGAAGAAATAAAATGCCATCATGGAAGCATCAACTAGAGAAAACTATAATGCAATTAAGGCAAAAAGCGTTACTGTCAGAAGAATTCAGAAGAAGGAACAGATCAACAAAAATACTTAGAAAGACATGGTAAAAACAAGGCACAGTGTCAGAAAAGACCAAGAACAATTATACACTACATCAAATAATAAACTGAATATATCAGCACAGGCATAAAAAAACTTACAAGATATACAGATAAATATACAGGAAAAGTACAAAATAAGCAATTCATTGATGAGCCAAAACAAGTTTTATAAAGAATTGGGAAACAAAGCAAAAGGAATAGAAACATCAAAACATGATATACAGGATATGAAAAGGGATGAAATAACAGCCAGATAAACTGAAGCAAAATTAAGAAAAGCTCCTAATTGGAAAACCCCAGGCCCAGATGCAGTACCTAACTTCTGGTTGAAAGTATTAACATCGTTACACAAAGATTTAGCCTTAAGTAAAAATTATTTATTATGAGCATCCCGAACAGACACCAACCTGGATAACAACAGAAAAAATGATACGCATCCTTAAGGGTGAACCTGTAAGCCATCTTAAAAACTATAGACCATAACTTGCCTTCTGATGATGTACAAAGTATATACTGGAAGCAGACAGATTTTACAGTCATTTAAAAGAGAACTCAGTCATGGCACTAGAACAAAAGGGTAACAAAAGAAAGTCCTATAGAACAAAGGATAATTTGTTGCTAAATAAAGCCGTAATAGAGAACAGTAAAACAGGGAAGAATCTAAGTATGGCATGGATAGATTGCAAAAAAAAAACATCTGACAGCTTCCCACATTCATGGATAAAGATACATCCTACACTGATCAATTACATTACAGTGACTATGCAGTTAAGCAATGACAAAGGGCAAATTATTATCCCAAGGGTAAAAATTCAAAAGGGGATAGTCTAGGGAGATTTTTAGTAACCGCTGCTGTTTTGCCTTGCCTTTAACTCATTCAGCTGTTTACTTAACAGACGAGGTCTTCATTACAATTTGGCTCCCAGAAAAATATCTTGCTTAATGACTTTTCATGTACTTTTTGTGGATGACTTAAAACTGTACAGCTGATCTGTGGAGGAGTTTTATTTATTTATGGGCATTTGTTTACCGGGAAAGGCGACTGGGCTGGATTAGGCCTATTTTCAGTGGAGGCCCCGGGAGAAAAGCTCCAATGTAGCAATAAGCATTGCTCAGAAGAAGAATCAAACAATTTCAAAAGCTCAGTAGAATTACATAAAAGAAATGATCAAGAATTTACACAAAGTTATTAAAACTGATATCAACATTAAACTAACAGCAAGAGTAGCATACTCTTAGTACAGAGAATAATAACATAGCATAGTACTAGGCAAGACAACATAGTTCAATGTGACACAGTTGTAGGTTCATAGGTAAGTGATAGGCTATCTGCCCAAGGGCATCTATAAGCCTAGCGAGAATGTGTTGGCTTTTGCCACCCCCTTAGATTAGTTCCCTGTGCCTCTGTCCAGCAGAGCCACTGCAGTGACCCCGGGGTAAATTTTCTGTTTCCCATCCACACATCAAGGTTTTTCTTGAAGAGTGTTAGTGAGGGGCTCTGCCTAATGTAGATTGGAATCCTGTTCCAAAGCATGGGGAATCTCCGGGACAGGAATTTACCCAGACAGCATGTCCTATTTATCACTGTGGTGAGGTTTAGATGCCTAGAGCGTGTGGCTCTTGGGGATTTGTTTTTTTTTTTTAGGTGGAGCATGTCCATCAATTCTGCGTTGGACATGGCCTTGTATGCCAGGCAGAGATCACCTCTGAGTAAGAGGTATGCAACCGAGTACAGCTGGAGTTTCTTCAGTAGGGCTGCATAGGGCATCTGTCTGAGGCCAGTAATCCTCTTGGTGAGGTACTTCTGTGGTCTTTCTAGCTGTTGCAAGTGTCTTGTAAGGTACATCCCAAATGGGGCATTGTACTCTATGATGGGTCTGATGAGTGATGAGTAGAGGGGCACAATAACCTCTTTTGTGATTAGGTGGGCCACATAGAAGGATTTTCTAACCACCTTGGCAATATGATTATCAAAGGAGACATTATTATCTACTTGGGTCCCCAGATCCCTTATTACATTTTCTGTATTTAGGGGGACTAGCACATATGTGGTAGCTTGCGGGTACTTCGTTTTTTCCAAAGGGGATGACTATACACTTTTTGGCATTTAGCTTGAGGCCATGATTTTGACACCAGGTATCCATCTCAGTAAGACCCTTCTGGAGGTTGTCTGTATCAGCCGGAGAGTCAATTATGTTGTCTGCGAACTTGGTCAGTCATAGTCCTCCTGCAATTGTCTGTACCTCTGAGAAGTATATACCGAACAGGAGTCGTCCCAGGACTGAGCCCTGGGGGACACCACTTGTAACCGGTTTAGAGTAGGACCTAGAGCCTGCAACTCTCACCGTGTGGATTCTACCCATGAGACAACTGGCAACCCACCTCGTGACATAGGGGTTTATGTTCAGATTGGTGAGCTTGTCTATAATACCAGAATGGGGAATCATGTCGAAAGCCTTTGTGAGGTCTAGGTAGGCTGTGTGGACCTCCTTTCCCTCATCTAAAGCCTTGGTAACTGTCTCAAAGAAGTCCACCAGGTTTAGGAGGCATGATCTGCTGTTAACAAAGCCAAACTGGGTAGGGTCCAATGTTTGGAGGTTCCCAATGTCTCTGTTAATGAATTCCATGATGATGCACTCCATAGCCTTGCAGACCAGGCTAGTCAGGCTTATAGGGTGATAGTTCCTGGGGTCTGTTGTGGCTCCACCTTTGTGGAGCGGGATAACTGTTGCTGTGCACCACTCTATGGGTATGTAGCCTGTAGAGAGGCTGAGTTTGAACAGTGTGTTTAGGTGAGGGGTTAGTTCATTTTGGAGCTTGTGTAATACACAGCTTGGGACACTGTTCCATCCCATTGAAGCTGTGTTTTTGGCTTTGGATAGGGCTGTTTTAACCTGTGTGTCAGTGATTGCCGGGGTTCTACATTCTTCTGGTATGGTTATGGGCCCTTTAGGGGGTGAGAGAGGGATGAAGTTTGCACTAAACCTGTCTGCCAGAATGTTGGCAATATCAGTCGGTTCAATGTACTTTGTGCCATTCTGCACTAACTCAGAACAGATCTGAGAGTTTCCGTTTAGGTTCTTGACATAGCTAAAGAACACTTTGTGGTTATCTTTGGAGTCCTTGGCAATTTTTCTTTTGAAGCTAGCCTTGGATGATTTTATGAGGGATCATAGTTTCTTGCTGACAATGATCAGGGATCTCTTTCCTTCTTGGGATTTTACTCTTTTCTGTACTAGTTTCCTCCTTCTATTGTACAGCTTATTTATGGCAGGTGTCCACCAGACTGGTTTCCTTTTCTTGGAGGAGTGAGTCTTGGCTTTGCTTGGGATGGCACGATCTATGCATTCTTGCAGGTGCTCATAGAGTACCTTTGTAAGGGATTCAGCAGCTTGAACAGCATTGTCCTTTAGCATGGGGGCTGTGAACCTTTCCACCTTAGTCTTATGTAATGTGAAGTTTGCTTTTGAAAAGTTTTTCATGGTGGTTTCCTTGATTGGGGGTGGGGGCGGAATGTGGATATCCAGAGTGATTACTCTATGGTCTGACCTAACCAGCGAGGGGATGACCTCTGGTATAGAACACCGGTCGCCCATGTTGGTGATGCCCAAGTCCAATATGTTGTCACCTCTGGTGGGGGTGTTGACCAGTTGATCCAGGGCATTTGAGTTTATAAAGTCTAGGAAGTGTTGGGCAAGGAAGTTAGTATTTGAGTAGTTCTCCCAGTTAATGTTTGTGTAATTGAAATCACCCAATATTAGGGCGTTTGGTAGGACCTTCATATTTTCCATTGTCTCTAGAAACGTGGAATGGGAGTCCAGGGTCATGGTGGGTGATCTGCAGCAAGCTACAATTTGAAGTGCAGTTTTGCCCATTGTTAGTTGCACATAGATGATCTCTGAGGCATTGTGCTGTGCCACTAACCTGGAGGTGTTGGTATCCATGATGAATATGGATACACCCCCGCCTTTTGTGTTTCAGTCTGGGTTCTGTGGCTGAAAAGTATGGTAGTGCAGGGGTGCTTTCTGGAGCCTTAAACCAGGTTTCTGTTACTGCACAGATATCAGTGTTCTCCATACTGAGGAGTGCCTGGAGTGCGTGCATTTTGAGGTTTAGAATGCTGGCGTTGAGTAGCAGTACCCTCAGTTTTTGTCTACTTGTGCTATTTAGGGCAGTGGGTTTGTCTTTTGAGTCTTACCTACAAAAGGCACCATAGTGGCGGTAA
Organism: Protopterus annectens; assembly: GCF_019279795.1. NCBI lineage: Eukaryota > Metazoa > Chordata > Ceratodontiformes > Protopteridae > Protopterus > Protopterus annectens. The sequence goes on from NC_056745.1 coordinate 41,607,586, forward strand.
AAGCCTTGGCCAGTATTTGAATGCCTAAGGGTGACAGGTGCAAGCCATCTCTTGCGAAGCAACGTGGTTGTCGCGCATGTGATCCCAGGTGGACAGATATTGGATTCCCTTTGAATGACACCAGAAACTTAGCCAATTGTTGAAATTGATAATTTTTTCTTTATACTGTGGCATCATTCTTGGAGAGGGCAGGATGCTACTCAGGGTCAGGGTCATACCGCCCTGGGCTACGTGATCAGAGAGCTCTTCCATGTCTCTTTTCATGTAGTCCAGGGAGGTATGTCTCAGGTCATTCACACCAACATAGACAATGACAGAGTCATATTTGTACTTGTGCTGGAGTGATCTGAGTGCTTGTGTTATGTGGCGGATCCTGGCGCCTGACAGGCAGCTAACGGTAACCTTCTCCTTGTCCAGCCTACTTAGTGGGACATCAGTATGCCTGACTATAGAGTCGCCTATTACTAGTGTGTTGGGTATGTTAATTTGTCTTAAGGGCTGTGATTGTGTGGCACACTGATTATGTGAAGTATGTTTTTCATGGTTGGAGATGGGGTGTGGAGGTTGCTTGGGTGTCTGCTTTGGAGGTCTCTGTTGCTTTTGCAGATTTTTATTTAGAGCCTCCGAGTACGTTTTTGTGTATTTATGTGTGTTATTTGCTGGTGTTGGTTTAGTAGGTCTATGTGAGACTGGTGCTGTGTTACAAGTATTTTCCTCCTCCTCTTGACTGTCAGTTCCAGTCTTGGGTTGAGAGAGCTTTGCCTCCAGTTTGGCTGTATAATTGCATCCCTCGCATATATTAGTGTTTGGTGGTAGGAGGAGAGGGCTGTCTGTGTACATGACGCAGTTGTAACATAGCCTCAAAATGCCCAGATTCACCAGTTGGACTGGAGAGTATACACACACACACACACACACACATATATATATATATATATATATATATATATATATATATATATATATACATATATATCTACACACACACACACACACACACACACATATATATATATATATATATATATATATATATACACACACACACACACACAGACATATATCTATATATATATATATATATATATATATATATATATATATATATATATATATATATATATATATATATATACATATATATATATACACACACACACACACACACACACGCACACACACACACATATATATATATATATATATATATATATATATATACACACACACATATATCTATCTATATATATATATATATATATATATATATATATATATACACACACATATACATATCTATATATATATATATATATATATATATATATATATACACACACACACATATACATATCTATATATATATATATATATATATATATATATATATATATATACATACACACACACACACATATATATATATATATATATATATATATATATATATATATATATATATATATATATATATATATATATATATATATATATATATATATATATATATATATACACCCCGGGATTCATGAACCTTATGCCAGGCACCGCATAGCGTCGGCGTTATAAAGCCAAATATGGCCACCGAGCAATTCAGGTATGAATCAATCCCATGTGCACTACCGGGCGCTGACCGCCGCCCGGCGTGGGTATGCTAATCACACTGTGTGCGGTATTGCACCATGCAAATGAAGGCAAATAGCGATCCACGAAGTTGGGCAGGCGAAGGTAAGCAGACGGCAATGTAAACCAAAAACGGTTTACATTTACCCAAACATGACCAGGAGTAATGGAAGGCTGTCAACGTCAGGTATCATACAGGTGCAATATGCCAATGGCGAAAGGCACCGAGAATGTCCAAAGAAAACATGCACAAACTGTAAATAATGACATAAATGTTATGTCTGCAGAAACCACAGCAGAACCCGGATATGTGCACAGAAGGTGCAAAACAATGAAATAATATGAGAATGTCCTAAAAGAGCAGTATAATACACATCAGCTGCACAGCCACCACACACCATAGTATGTATGGAAAGCCTCAACCCCAGCGCAAGGGTTGTCAAGGAGTGGTGGCAGTGTTCGCCCGTAACCATGTATTAGCAGTCAATGCCATGCAAATGAGGCAGATAATAGTGAATCGCAAAACGGCGGTGTAAGGATGGAGCAAACGGCGCAGTGGTAGTACACCGAGGAGTGGCCTACACGGGATACATGTCAATCACAGAGGGTGTGCCACTGTAGGAG